>NC_091115.1:5908928-6235357 GCF_024713975.1 Paralichthys olivaceus
GCGAGTGTGAAAGTAAAAAAAAATTGTAGGAGCCAAAGCAGCAGAACATCAAGAGTTTCCCCAACATGGGAACGGGCGGTGAAACTGTAAGAGAAATGATGAAATCAGTGCCAGGGATGTCCCGCTGTAGCTCTTACCTCCCTCTGCAGCACCAGCTCTTTGGTGAACAGCATGGCCTCTTCGCTGAAGGGCTCAGCCACCTGCATGCCCCCGGGCGTGTTTCTGGAGCTGCGTGGACACTCGATACCTGGAAAGACAGGAACAACCGCAAGAGTTAGAGAAGCAGCGCAGCAGCTAATCAAAAGAACAGCAAGGTGCCCTGGATAGTTTGGCACGATCAAGTCATTAAACACCACAAGACATAAACTGGCTGTATTTGTCAAAATTGAAGAAATCATCACAAACATCTGCAGGTTAATGAACAGACTTGTAGCGACACATTTTGGGACCTGTAGTGATCCTGACAACAAATGGAAAAAATATATAAACTCATGTCAACTAAAAGGATAATTATTCATCAAGAGGTGACGCAGGAGGAGATTTTGCATCAAACGTGTCCACAACAAACAACAGACAAATCTCCTGTGTCCAGGTGAGGGGTGGTGTCTGGAGAGAGCATTCAGGAGGCAGAACATGACGCATGAATTAGATAGAAAAGTACATAGACACAAGAATAATTCCAGAAAATGTCCAGAGCAACTGACCAAGAAATTCATTCAGGAGAATATTGGTGCATGTCTGAAAGCAGCTATATAAAGTTAAGGTGGGATTGGATCAGCCTGAGGGAAATGAGTGGGTATTGAGGCTGTGGGATTTTCTATGTACTAAAAAAAAAAAAGAGAAATGCAGAAATTTCACGTTCTGTGCATACACTATGAATTTTACATGTGCAGCCTCTATGGGAGGAACACACCTCCTATCAGTGAAGAATCACTCCTTTTGTGTGTTATCCCCTTAGGAGTGAAAAGTGTGTATGCGCAACATGTTCAACAACACATGCTGAAGGAGCAGACAAACACACTGAATACTGAAGGTATACATGTTGAGTTCTCGAGAACAAGCACAGAAGGAATTTTAACACTACAAACGTGCACGAGAAAGCATGTTGGTGCTGTATTGATTTATGCAAAGTATCCTTAGGAGAGATTCAGTTTTCCCTTGAGGAAAATGCTGCTGGGCTCTTGTGCCAATGTGAAAGATAGAAAACAAATTACGAACTTGAAATAAATGTGCAGAGTAAAGAAAGAATTGATGTGTTTATAAGATTTAAAATGTAACATGAACACCACGGCTTGTCTTAAGTTTCCTTTCCAAATTCTTTTGATTAGTACTTACACCTTAAAACTTGTCAATGGAGCAGTGTTTCTCAGCGACGTTAATCTGGGACACAGTGTACAGAGATCTGTTCAACAAGCCACATTCGTATAATTATCTTGTTTTGGAAATACAAATGTATTTTTAATTCAAGAACATTGTCTTCGCCCTGTTTTAGCTTCTTAAAAGGTAGTTGTGCATTGTTTGGAAAAGATAACAGCAAAAGTGTGACCGAACCCTTGCAGATAATCTTAGTATAATGAGGGAGCTAACTTACCAGCATGCATTTGTTTTCTTGCAAGGATCAGTAACAAAATAGATGCTATATTTTTGATTAGCTTTATTTGTTCCCTTAATGTCCTTGTTTGTCCCATTTACGAGGACGAGAACTGGAGACATCAGCGTATTCGCTCTGGCTGAGAGGGGCAAATGACCCAGGAAAGGTAAAATGAGGCCACAGGACAGTCAGCACCGGAGCATCATGAAGAACTGTTGAGTCAACCCTCTCTAAAACTTAAAGGTGTTCAGCATAAAAGCACAAAAAACTGTTGGATACATGCAAATTTCTGCTTTACCCTCAAGTTTCTGCACCTTTTGCACTGCAGCTAATCCAAGTTCTCTAAATTCAGCTGTGGTAAAAAATGTGTTTTTTACATTTAGAAATGCCAAAGTCAAAATAAATATTGTTACAGTTATCAATACACAGTTCAATATGCCGATATACATGCAGACGTTCAATATAAGACAACAGACAAGTATTCCTGAAGAGAGCAGAGGAGGAGGAGGAGACGACACTGACGGCCAAGATCATCTGAAACTATTTATAGAAGTGGACCAGGACGGGGCCTCCATGTGGGACACTGTGGCTACGACAGAGCCAGAATCAAGAGGAGGAGAGAAGAGGAAAGCTCGCAGGGAACCGGACCAATCAGCGAGCTCACCATTATTCTCCCTCACAGACGGGTCGGACTGATTTCCATGCTGTGGGCCAATCACAAACGGTTATCTAAAATGGGGCAGGTTTGACACGATGACTTATAGATTTTCATCAACACAGAGCAGAGGTCTGTTGAATCTGAGGCAAACAAACTGCTGTTGTAGTCTGAGTCTGTTTTTCTTGAGAAATACAAAATGTGAGAAAAAGAAAAGGACAAGAGAGGTTAATACTGCACACTGTTAGCAAGATCTGGTGTGAAGTAATTGCTGAGAGGAGGGATATTTGAGTTTCGGCTTGGGTTATAATAAAAGGGCTGGAACTGTATTTTTCTGCAGCGTAATTCACACAAAAGGCGACAAGAATGAAACAGACGAAGAAATTGTCGAGCACGTACAGCACAATGTCTCAAATGGCTTTATAGGCCCACAGGAGCGAGCGTACGCAACCCAAAACTATAAGCTCTTTAAAAAAAGTCCCCGAAAAGACTTAACACACAAAGAAAAATCTATAGGATTATACTTTTTTTTTTAAAAAGGGTTAAAATAGGTCAAATACTGACAAGTGACAAACAGCTTTTCTAACTGCACTTAATATCCTGCGACTCACACACACAGTTCTCGAGGTCTCCTCCCCGCAGCATTTAAACCGAGCCAGCGAGTCACTTAACTGCACCATTTTAACCTGCGCCGTGATTTACAACTCGTTCCTGACACTGAGATAAACATCTGGGCTAAACTACAGGAGATCCATCTTATCTGATCTCAGAGGGAAACAAGACATGTGCTGATCACTCCCGACATCACGCCTAACACATAAGCAGACACGCAAAAAACTTGAACAGCGTCACGTGCGGAGAATTGTCGTCTTAAAATGATGGAACAAATGGATGAACAGCAGAATAAACAGATTGGAACAAAAAAGAAAAATCAATTCATGTCGTTTTAACCGACTCCAGAAAGATCACAATCTATCAAGCATTTCATTTAATAACGCCACCGCTTCGCATCTCTTCCCACGGCCTGTGTCCCACCATGCCTCTTTCCCCTGCCCCGCCGTAGAGCCGTGACTCAGAGATGGGCTGGGAGGCCCCGTGGAGAAGATGTAATGTTTTAATCTGTGGCTTGGGGCGAGCCACGCGCCTGATGAAATACTGCCTGCCCCCTTAGCGCAAACAAAAAACCTTTCTTGCTCAAGCATGCACGCACATCCTTTTGTTTCTTGGCCTCACTGTAAATTCTGCCAATTCCTCCATCCACATAGAATAGAATAGTGATAGCAGTATGATGAGGTAGTCTAATAGAGAATAACCTTAGAAACAGCAGTTTATCTCGGCCTTGTTTGTAGTTTTGCTAATATTCGAGACTCTAAGCATGTGAGACGTTGTGGTAAATGCATGCTAACATTAATATGACCTAAATTAACCCTGTACATAATATGTTAACATATTTAAGACTTAAACAGGAGAAAGATTATTTCATTATTAGAGTTTTTTTGTTGTTGTTTTTTTTAGAGTTTTAACAAGAAATCAAACACATTAAATGTGTTTTCTCATGTATCTCAATCGCCATCTGGTGGCTGAGTGCAGTGAAGCTCATAAACCTTGCCTCCTCCATGTTAGTGGATGGGACAACAACAAAACTAAAAAGTCAAAGTGCAACGTTTTTCTGATGGTTTCTGACATTTGAGGTATTTCTAATCACACAGACGAGTTCGAACGTCATGGATGACAGCTGAGTCACCACCCCCCCCACACGTGCAGCCTTTAATATGCATGTACAATGTAAATATGCAGTTAACACAGTATGCATCTATTCAGCGAGAACCAGATGAGATTCTTCTCACAGACCAAAACCAACCGGATAAATTCACATGCGTTCATTCCTCCCGGGCAATTTCGAATATATTTTTTTATACTTTGTAAGAGAATGTGTTTTCAGTTGACCCTACAGTGAGAACAGAATTGAGCGGAACCCTGCCTCCGCCAGCCGAACCGAGAAAATGAGCTTCATCCTGCGCATCTAGAGGAAGAAACATGGCCGCTGTGAATTAGTGTCACCACTGCATCATGGCGTAAACACTGACGCTAATTGTCTATATGCAGATTAGCCTGGGTTGTTTTGATCATGTCCTGTGACAAGTCAGCTCAGTGTGAACACAATTAGTGTCCAATTTTTAATATTATTACTAATTTTCTATTTTTGACACGTCGGTGAAAGGACCGTTTAACGCTGTGACACGCAAAAAATAAAAGGTGTGTCAGTGTGAATATTTGTGAAGTTTTAAAGTCTTATAGTATTTTCACAAGTCCGTTCAACACAGGAGGTCTGTGGGAGGTGAAAGATGCAGGTGGGGGTGATGGCAGGAGTGTGCTCTGAGTGAAAAGCCCAGGATTGTATAAGTATCCCTCTTTTTTATCCTCTCAATCCATCCCTCTGTCTCACCATCATCTCGCTGCTTCCCTCGAATGTTCAGCCTCATTACCTCAGATGAGATTCAGGCAGCGCTGCGTCCGCTTCTCTAAAGTAGAGCCTGACTGATATATCTGTCGGAGGATAATATATCAGCAAATACAAGAATTTCAGAGACAACTTAGGTGTTGGCTTCTTCGTTTGCCAATATTCACTGATATTACAACTTCTTATTTTACATAATAAGCAACGCTGAAAAGATCTGCATTTGTTTATTCAAATTCTTTTTTTTTTTCATTCACAATTGATTATAATGAAGTTTATGGTTAAACTTTAAAATACAAAAAAACAGACTGTGACTGATCATATCTGCTTTTAGTATCGGTCACAGAGAAATGGTTCTCATATGAGTGTAAAGCTCTTTTCCAGCCTTGTATTTACATGTATCTTAGCGACTGGATAGTGAACTCAAAGAAATACATGTGTGGAATCATACATTTTAAGCTGAACATTAATTCAACTCCATGGTTCTTTAAATGTAAAACTGCCCCTGTTATCTGTGCAAAGCTGTTTGGGTGATTTAACCCAAATAATGAGGTTTGGGCTGAATTCAGACCTGTGACACGTTACGAACGCTCATTACACTATTCTTGTAGACTTCAGTTCACTGAATCCCAGATGTGCTTCCACCTTCACGAGACAGCAGCCCAACTACTCATGCACGGCCAACTCTTTATTTATTTCCGTTCAATATTAGCCAGGCTTTGACAAGAGCATATTTCCAGGGCTTGAGGACATCTCCCTCTTGCAGCAGCGGCACAAGGTTTATGGTGGATGACTGATTTGTCTATAGGCTGATGCAGCTCATAGCCTATGTTTAGGTTCAAGATTGCAGCTCGGAGTGCAGTAAATTTAACACCAATAAAGTGTTATTATCCAAAGTTATTATTCCTTCCTCACCAGCAACTTTATTATGTGGCAGGCCTTAAAATGTGTCTCAAGGCCTCCGAACACACACACACACACACACACACACACACACACACACACACACACACACACACACACACACACACACACACACACACACACACACACACACACACACACACACACACACACACACTTCTAATAAACATGTGAATCTCAGTGTGATGCAGTTCTGCGGCTCCAAACAAGGACGCCAGTACGTAGAGGTCACGGCAGAGCACGGTAACATTTTATTTGCAGACTTTTTCTCTCTGCCTCAAGTTGAAACTATGCTAAACTTTTTTTGTTTGAAGAGTTATTTCTAGGAAAGAAGTCTATAGATTTTCTGCTCACCTTCTCTACCACTCGTCTCTGTCCTGTGCTCGCACACTGCAGGAGGTGTACCAGATACACACACGGGCAAACTACCACGCACACCCTCCGATATCAAAAATCAAGATGAATGGCACTAAGCCACCCACTGTGTGATGGCTAATGCTTCTCGCTGACACTGTAAATCTTTGTGTCCGCGTGATGAGTGTTTCATCTTTTTGACAGACTGCTGCTCAACACACCTTTCTGAGGAACTTTCAAAGTACACCTCACCTGCTGTGGCCTCCATCTGAAACTCAGGGAAAGTTACTGAAGCGAGTAAACTTTTACAGCCTTCTCGCCGCTCGGCCTCAGTCGGCTTCAACAGGCCCTTAAACCCACATACTCCACATCAATTGTACTCTTTTTTTGTCTTCTCTCATACCGCCACCCTCCTTTTTATTCCTCGTCTGTCCTTTCTGCGTCCACACCTCTTCTTTTCGCCGCCCCCTCCTTTCATCATCCTCCTATTCCCTCCCCTCGTCACACTCTCAAATCCCTTTTCCGTTCGGGAACAGGATGACTTCTTTACCCTTTATCAAACTTGCATACGCAGGTGACACCGCGCAGGCCGGCGAGTTAGAGGAGAAGAAAGGAAGTGTGATGTGGGAGGAGAGGGAGCTTCCTTTCAACCCCTGAAGCACACCTCCGGCCCTCTTGCTTCCCTTTGTTTCCTCACCCCCGTTTGTCTTCAAGCGCTGTCTTTATCCATCAAGGTAAACTTGAGGAAAAGGAAGGAGCCTAGGTGCATTGAAGACACAGAGGCTTTGAGGACCAACGGGTCCTTGCAATGAGTGTGGTTCAATGTTAACATGAGGGAAATAAAATCCACAAATACAAACTCTGCTGGGCAAGGAGTTCAAAGATGTGGATTTTGATTTGCTGTGTGAAATCACTTGCTGCTTTGAGATCATTTACCGTAAAATGAGTAAGAATAAAAATGTAGCTTTAATGAATACAGCGTGAGGACTAGAATTATTGTGGCACAGTCGTATGCCTCCATCCACCAAGGACCTGCGACCTTCGACCACTGAAATGTTTCATACACTGATAAACACATGAGGCTTGGAGGAGCCGATTTATCACACGTCTCATTTTAAACACAGCCTATGGTGCAGATGAGGGGAATAAAACATGGAAAGATATGACTTTGACAGGAAAGAGAAAGTGGAAGGAGATAGGGAGCACATTGAGATTGCGGGTAGACAGATAAGAGAGGGCCTACGGACTTCATTTCATGTATGGTTAAATGTTTAACATCAGTTATCGGGCAGAGGAAGCTGTGCATACGACGACATACATGCACAGAAACACTGAGGTCAAGACCCTCCGGATATAAATGTTTCATCTCATAAACATTCAATCTCCAGAAGATGAAAACAAGCCGAAAGGGAAAAAAGAGGCTGACGATGAAGGTACACACACACACACACACACACCTCAGGGAGCTCTCCGAGGAATCTAATTGGAATAGATGTTAAAATTACAAAAGATGGGATCCTGTGTATCAATCAGCGCTAATGCAGCCTAATGTTTATATTGTAGACAATACTTATCCAATTTCCAGCAGATTAATTTTTTCTACTGGGGACAACCTTAATCAAACCTGCACGGGGGCCATCAGCTCTATTGTGCTTCTTACCATTTGCTAATAACCCCTGATTGAATAAAACCCATTCAGAAAAGAAGGGCTATATAAAGATCCCACACATACCTTCAAGTGTTAACGTTGAGTAATCTTATTAAGGGGGAATTGTCAAACATAAAGCAGTTATAAAAAATAAAAAACTTGTATGGTCCTATATGCTGATTGCCTATTGGCAAGGGTCATGTCACTACATGGAGTAGCAGGCTGCAGACAGAGAAAAGGAAATGTTAATTACGAAACCCATCAGTAGAAAGGGAAAGACAATCAGAAGCGAATTACGAAATTAATTAATGCATCAACAATTCAGCCACGCATAATTAAACTGAATCTGGGTGTTTATTAGAAGTGTGTGGTGTTCATCCAGCTGGAAACGGGAGAGGAGAGGAAGAGTGTGGCGAGGAAACGTCTGACTGAAATGGATTGATTCTATTGCAACAGTAACAAAGAGTATCATGGGCGGTGGATGGGATAGGCGCTCTCACCATTCCCATGATCGGAGGGGATGTGCAAATCATTGCCGGCTGCCAAGATACAGTCTCAGTGTTTTTATTACTAGCGCAAACTGTCAAGACAGTCGAGGAGCGGAAATAAATGACTGGACCTGCGATCAAACACTGTGTATTTCATCCCATCTGCATCTCGGCCGAGGCTTAACACTGTTGTTTTCTCAGCCTGAAAGACTAAAGGAGAGGACATATTTCTCTCCAGGGCTGCTACTATGGATTATTTTAATTCCAAGTTTAATCCTCCTCATTATTATCTCAACTAATTGTGTTGATGCCTCTTATAAAACCCCAAAGTCGATTTATCCTTAGACCAATTTTTTCAAGCTGAGCCTTCGTGGACGTTTCGGTATCTGCACATATGTTTGTAGATACATGCTTTTATGAAATATGTACAGAAGAAATAAGAGATAAGATTAATCTTTTAAATTTTTGAACTAATTCAAAATGTTTATATAATATATTTGGTTGTATTTGTGTTTTCTTCTTTTGTTTTTATAATAGAGTTGATAGTTAAACTGTAAAATATCAAGCTTCAATTAAAAATGACATCATCACCAATTTTTAAATGTATATTAATATTTAAATTTAAAGTGCGACCAATACATCGGTATTGGAAATGTTTTCCCCGGAAAGGGCCAATCTATCAATCAGGCTCTATATGTACGGTTTGTATTATTCGACTATCGTTCCAAAACCAAAGCTGATCATTTATTTGTCAAATGACTGAACGAAAACTTGCTCTGCTTCCGTATGATTCCAATTCATTAAAGTATCTGTCCTCTGTGCCCTTGTATTGCCAATCAGATGAAGCACAAACAAAAACAACCTTTCAGGCAGGAAAAAAACACTGACTCTTGCTGAATGCCAAATGGTCCAACTTTACATTCCGAGGAGATATCAAGTTTTCACGATATGACCTTCTCAGAAACTTTGAGGAGGAGAGGGAAAAGAAAAGATCTGGAATGTGGAGTTGCAGCCTCCTGCTACTTCTACACAGTGGCCTGTTTCTAATGAAGATGAACACTACTAAACGTGGCACAGAGCAAGATGAGGGGACGGTGAGGTCAAAGGTGACACATGCTTCACGACAACCCTGGTGATTTGAAGGAGAGTGGGTGGTGGTTGGTGCAGATACAGAGCTACCCTCCTGCCCTGTCAGGGGGTTTCTTGCTGAGCGGGGTGACGAGGGGCCGACGCTCTGACCTCTGAGCCGGCAGGACTCACAACGTGGAACATTCTCTATGTGCTGTACTAACTGCAGCACTCGGAAAATTGACTTTGTCCACTTCTAAAATATATACGCCGTTGAACTTTTCCCAGCAATGAGAGGTGAGTCATTTAGAGGACTCTGAATTAAGTGGCCACATCAGGAGGGTAAAAGAGATCTACCTACCGGCAAGGAGGAATGTGATGAGGCAGGTTTCTTTGGGCATGTACAGCTTGAGGCGGGAGCCGCTGAAGACGTATTCTACCACCGCTTCTGACCGGCCAGCCCTCTGCAGGAAGGGCAGGAACTGCTTGGCTTTCTGTGTCTCCTGATGGAAGGAAGAAAGAGACAGATGTGACATTAAACAATAAATACAGCTAAATAAATACAGTCTAATGATTTGCCATATGTCAAAATATAAATAATTGTTTTAGACAAACAAAGACACCTCAGTAACCATCTGTACGAGTGAAAAAAAATCTGGATATGGGATCTAGAAAGTAAAACTCAGCCAAACGAAAAGCTACCAAAACAGACGGGATAGAGTAAATATGTTTTCCGGGGTTTTTCTTTAAATGTTGGACACTCTTAATGAAGTCCGCTGCACTTCTCACTGACACATCTTGAAACGTCATGCAGTCAGAAATAATTCTCATCCCTCCCTGCCTCCATCTCCTTCTGCAGGGGGTGAGTCACAAGCTTATTGGTGTGCCCGGGCCAGAATTACAAGCGGAGCTAAATCATGAGGATTTCAAGAAGAGCTGGTGATGCAGGAGCAGGGGGGAAGATTCATAAACGATAGAAAAATAATTTAATATGTGCCTACTTCAGGCATGAGCATGTAGGCACAACAGAGCAGTGAGTCACAGAGCCGTGTGTGTGTTTGTGTGTCCATGTGCGGGGCAGTGTGGACATCTGAGTAGAAGCAAAGAGAAGGATAGAGTTCAAATAAGGAGAGTCCAAAATGCAGTTTCCATTTTCTACAGTTGACTGAGGGAAAACAAATAAAGCTGTATCAGAAAAGATGGAACATGCACACGATGACATTGTGAATAAAGGGTATGTGCTTTAGATGCACCAACTGAACTCCACCCACCTCAGTCTGAAATAGTCCCTTGAGTGGGAGACAACTAAACCAAACACCTTCTCGTGCACACAAACACATTCACCTGCAGCTTGTGGGCTGGCGCTGCAGTCTAACTCGGTTCAGCGACAAAAAAAAAGGGTGAAGAGACGTGTGAGAAGAGAGGACCTCATTATGCAACCTTTAAAGGTACGAGGTGAGTCAAGTGCTTTATCCACTCTCCTCCCACCTCCTCTGTTCATCTCCCACACTATACGTTTATAAACACATCTCTGCTCTATTTGCGACTGCATCCCACTCAATGTACATAATCCCTTTTCTGCAAACCTCCAGCGTTGAGCTGAAGGATGCTGACGTACGGGAGTGCGTGTGTTTCCATGTGCGTGGGGAATGCGCCGCTGCAAGTGTAAAGTTGTGTGCGGGTGTGTATCACAGAGGAGCAGAGGGAAAGAAAAAGGAGGAGAGGGGAGGGGAAGGATGAGGTGGGAGGCGGTGTTGCTATTTTGGTCCTTTTTATAAGAATGCTCATTACATTAGCCTAGCCAAACAACTGGTGCATGCGGGTGTGCACACACACATGCCCACCGGCACTGACTGGCAACGATCCTGGACTGTGCTGCAAATCCTCCGAGTCCTTTTTGGAAACGTACGGAAATGTTAAGAGCGGGGAGGAGCTGCGTATAACAGCATCTGACCTGAACCAATGACAGGGAGGCGCTAATCAGGGAGTGTTTAGAGGGGATCCATGGCATTGATGTGCATGTCACACACAAATACATGACTCAGCACAATCATTCTCACACTGATGCAGCCTGGCTGGGTTACTGGGACAGTTTTTAATGAGTTACACGTGAGATCTCCAGCTGGAAACAAGGTGTGGCATATATTACTTTTTGTCTATGTGTTATTTAAAGTAAATCAATTATTGAGCACTTCCCCCCGCAACTACTCCCAAGTCGTTGCTACACATAGGATATGGTCAATTTAGCCAGTTAAGGGGTTGGAGGTTTATAAATGTAAAATGCATTAAAACTCCCAGAGAGTCATGGGAGTTACTCAGTCAGCACAGCAATTCCCCGCCATAATTATTTTTACAGGGTGCAGTCATTTATCTGTCCTGCTGACACAATAAGACACAGGGAGGGTATGTTGATGATGATGTGGAACGTGTGAGAGCAACATCTGACCCCTGAAGGCTCGTTTATGCTCAACGTTGGTTGTACGTACATGGAAACAGACTGAGCGTTCTGCCCATACTCCGCTTTCATTTCGTCCGTATTTGTGCACATCGTCACGTACCACAGGAAAAACGGGGGTAGTGTAGAAGAAATCTCAATAATGACCGAACTTTGTGATGAGAGAGTCAAAGAAAAAAAACACTGCTTTTGCCTCTTTCTTAAAATCATCCTCACAACCTGCACCACTGTCACCATGAAATCTAGTAAAGGACTGTGGGCGGTAACAATTAGACACATGTCTTTTTGTATGTAAAGGCAGAATAAATTAGCTTTAAGTACTCTCTGTGGTAAAGAGCCTTTATAAATTGTAAATTTATTCTAACGACACTTTAAACAGCAACTTACAGAGCATGTTCATGACCACCAAATGCTGGGACCGCTTAGCCTTAAGGAGGATACAAGTACAACAAGAGTGCTCAAGTGAGACAGACAATGAGGTGCTAATGTTTCTCAAGTTCAACTTTGAGTCGTTCGCAGTCAACCAACCGGTGGATTATCAAAAGTATATAACGATGGCCATTCAGAGACTGCACACTGAAGTGGACTGTGACCCCCTTGTGTTGGAGAGGGGAACATCAAGAGATGGATTTGTTCTCAGAAACCAAAGAGGTAAAGGGAAATGATTTTATGCATTAAAAAGGAACGTAATTTACAACAAAAGCGGGGCTGGCTTTCACACAATTCAAATTTGAAGGGGAGTGTTACCCTGAGGTGAACAGAAGCCACGACAACACATCACAGCGATCACATTTTAAAACCAGCGTCCTTCTCCTGTGGCATTTACAACAACATGCTTAAAACTAAATGTGTACCAATCGCTCATTACTCGTTACTCAGATTTTTATGGCTATGCTGCACTAATGTTCGTTTGGTGAGCGCTCCCAATCAGGCTTCATTAGCCAAATGATGCCTCCATCAAGCCCTTGGGCACACGTAAACAAGCCAGGACCGAGCACAGCTGATGGTTTTATTAATGGTAATGATTATTTTTAGAGGACGCTCGGTTTCTTTAAGATGAAGGAACTGGCTGCGAGGATCAGAGAGAAAGGGGGTAGTGGGTGACTTGAGGATTATAGATCGTCTTCTGAGATTTATTGTGTGTGATAGAACAAGTCAGTGGCTTTTGGGCACTGACGCATCTGAGAGTCACAGGGGTTGTGTGTAAATGAGTCCGCAGTTATACTCATTACATCAGTGAATACACGGAAATGTCGGTTATGCATGTCGTATAAAAATTTGGTGTAGCAAACACGTGCTAAAAGATACCTACCCCAGAGATATCTGCCACTCTGTGGATAGGAACCTCCTTCTTGCTGTGCAGACCTTTCCCGTTTTTGATGGCCCTGGAAACAAACCACAAAACACACTTATCACCAACACCATTATAACAGTGAGAGAGCACAGAGCTCGAGGATGAACAGACCTGGAGAAATAAGGGCTCTTTGAGTAACTACCGTAGATAGCGGGATGGAAAGTAGGATGTAAATTTATACCAGGTTCTCTTCCCTGAACTGCCATTATGGCTCAATTGGAAGCACTACAGGGATTTTTTTCCTCTCCGCCAAGATAATCTATAGGCTCGAGATGAAAAGTGGAAATGGTGGCAGAGAAATCACACTGGTGGAGACATTATTGTTAGAATGGAGGGATGAGGAGAAGTGGAGAGACATGGGTTGCTTTCTTTAGAGCCAGCTGGGGGGTTTAGCAATGATGACCGGTGCTGGCGATCGCTGCCTTAAAAAGCCTCAAGGGCCACATGAGATGAAAATGACCACTGAGGCTGCGGCTGCTGAGAGGAATGATTCCACCACTGGGTCACTGGGAAGCACACACACACAATTGCTTCTGAGATAGTATGTACATTTATGAAAGCATGCATATAAAAATATATATATGTGCGTTTAATAGCCGGGAGGAGGTTCCTTGTAGGCTTCGGGCCATTGGCCTCGTGCGGAGGATCTAAAAATAAAACCAAGGCAATAGACAGAAAACTCTCATCAACTCTAATAAGACCCCACTAGGGACAGAGAGAGAGACGGGGGGGGGGGGGGGGGGGAGGGGGAGGGAAAAGGTAGAAGAGGAGACACAGAAGAGCAAGGCCAAAGAAGGACAAAAGTGGAAACGGCAATAGTGGAGAAATAAGGACAAAATGTGCAAAGGAAGACAGAAATGAGGAGGAGGAGGGGGTGAGCAGGAAAAGGAGGGCGGGCGAGCAGTGACACTGCATGAGGGGAGAGAGGAGAGAGGGGAGAGAGGGGGGGGGGGGGTCTTATAAAAAGAGGCTGTGGCTGCATCTGCTCTACCTATAGCCAGCAGATCTTAATCTGTGGCAGAGTAATAAAGCACGTACTAAATCTCTCTGCTGCACCTTCACATAATTATATTCATAGGGCCTGTGTAAAGAGAGACTCTGATTTAGCATCCAGCGCATGGGGGGGTGTATATGTGAGTCCAGGCATGTATGCTTAGTAAAGGGGGGGGGGGGGGGGGTTGATCAATACATGTATGAGAGAATATGTGACAGCGATGACATGTTTCCTGGGGACAGTGCAGCAGCGGTGGGCTCCGACAGGCTGAGATGCTAAACCTGTCTTTTGGATGTAAAAGCAATTTTTTTTTTTAAAAAGCCTCAAGGTCACATTCAATTCTCTTCCACTTCTCAAGAGCGAAGTTTGTTAGAGTCATACACAACTCGATGGTAGAAAGTGGCTGTAATAAAAGGTTTGGTGAGAGACATTCAAGAGTGTAGCTTCATGTTAAGGGGAGATGAAAGGGAGTGTGTGTGTACGTGTCAGGTGTGTGTTCCTCACCGGGCCTCTGCAGCAAGCAGCTCATCGTAGTGGGAGGAGCGCTGGTCGTCGTCCTGTCTGTATCTGATCACCGTGGCGAGGCCTTTACTAACCAGAGCCTCTGCTATGTTACTGGTGGAGGTGAAAAAGAGAGATGACTTTAATACAAAAAACAAAACAAAAAAACAGTGGCCGCATACAGAATTCTAAGCGAGCTGGCTCGACAAAACTAAGAAAATAAGGACATGACGAATCCCAAAGGTGGCTCCGCTAAGGAACAAAGGTCACTTAAATGTTGACTTTGCACACTTGACTAACCACCTCCTCCTCGCTGTGTTGCTGGTGTACAGAGGAGAGGATGAAGGGCAGAGCAGGGGGGTATTGTTGTACTTAATGCAGCACTTTGTGGCTAGCCCTTGGACATCAGCGTTCCAGTTGAAGTGTAGGAAGAAAGAAATGAAGGGATAAGAGAAAAACTGAGCTTGTGTCACTGGGTGCATTCGCGTGTCCCTGTGTTACAGGAGCTGACAACAGTTATTCTCACCAATAAAATGTTTTATTGAGCTTTTTCTACATTGTACAGTATTTTAATATAAAACTGAGGTGTCCGCTTCCAGCACCTTCACCTTATCACCCCTACGTGGCTTTTAATATAGCAACTCCACAAAGTATCAAGCAAACTATTTTTTTTTTTTCCAAAACAAGGTAAAGCCCCTTTTTCACTGGACAAAACTTTTGTCTGCAATGAGAATGTGCACAATCAGATTTCATTCCCATGTTAAATTTACTCTGCAGTGGACAGGATTTAATCGGCTCCAATTGGCAGAGATGGAAACACGAACTGGGCCAAATTCGTCCCTTTTTTGCACTGCACGCACCGATGCTGCAAGTTACGACACGCAATTTAATTTCCAGGCATAAGTTTTCCTCACATCATGCAAGATGCAACACTGGCAAGACAGCGAGGGGAGAGAGCTTCTCAACGTGACTCAGAAAAAACAGAAAGGCAAACTCCCCTCCTCCTCTACTGGTGATGGAAATGAGTCACCACCTTTTTTAAGGTGAGTTTACCGGCATTTAAAAAATAACATAACATTTTCACTAATTCTGGTGTAAAAGAGGTATGAGATAAGCACTGAGTCTCTTAGCACAAGGGAGAAAATTGAAAATACTGCAAAACGGCATAAGACAGGGTCATCAAAGGTCAAATCCTCCACCAGAATGACTGAATTGGCCCCTGCCCTCTGCTATCATAAGGGGGGGGGGGGCATGCCAACTGTTATCTGTGGAGCGGAGCGGCTGGTACCGTTGGCTGATGCTGGGACTGGTCACGAGGCCAGGTCCTGACCTCCGTGTGAGCATGTTCTATGAAATACAACACTGCTAAGACGAGGGAGCCATGTTTCCATGTGACAGCTCTGATGATAAGCGTCGCTTTAAACTGTTTTTTTTTTCTGACTGAGAACAGACGTCTGAAGGTTCATTTGAAGTCAGGTGACATTAAAGATTCTTCTCGTCACAGAACTGAATACATTTCAACCCGCGAACAGTTTAATAACGTTTAGATCTGTGAAGAATACACGTTTCAAAAGGATAAACCTGGCTCCTCCAAAGAAGTGTTTGTAGATAGAAAATAATTGCTTGCACTGAGACGACCCCTCTCGTGAAAATTAAAATAAAGCCGAGCACTTTCAGGTTACTTTGGAACTTCTAATCTCCCTGTGAATCACAAAGCGTTTACAAATGACTGTTCTGTGTCTTCTTGCATCAGATGACCTTAAGTTTTTAAGTTTTACACAGGGAGACAAGATTGTGTGATAGAATGAAATTTGTTGGTGGAGCCTCTAACACAGAGAAATAACACACTGTGTGGTATGTCAGTGAAGATTGCTGGAAACCTAGGGTAGTAAACCTGAATAAACTAATCGAAAGAAAGCAAGTGGATGATGCCGGGTTCATTACTTACATGCCGCCAATTGTGACTGTAGCACAGGTGCGTTCTGAGAAGGCAGGGGTGCCTTCTCCGGGGCCGGTAGCTGCTCTGATGTAGTCCACTGTCACGTTGACCTAAAGAAACAAGAGCAGACAAAAGGTCAAAAAACACGTCAAAGAGGAGCGAGGCAAAAAAAAAGACAATGGCAGTTAAGGTAACAATAAGTGCTAGGAGCGTTTTGACTTGTGTGTGTGTGTCCCATTTCTCAAAGTCACAGTAGATCGTATTAACACACAGTCGCTGTGTGGAATTCCACACAAACAAATCCAATGCAAGACACAATTGTATGTGGGGGACACTGAGTCAGATGCTTCAGAAATTTTTCCTGCAGTTTTTACTTTTCTTCCAGCCCCATCACAAAAAATAAAGAACACATCACATTAAACATCAGACTTCCAATAAGTGCATTCAACCATGAGGGGGCAAACCCAGAACAGCAAGAATCAATTACTTTAGCTGCAAAAAGCCAAATTACAAGTGTCTTTAGTCTGTGTAGACTTTCTGCTGTCCTGATGTCAACGGGGGGGGGGGGGGCTCGTTCCAAACAGTCGTGATTTTGTCGTGTGGCTAGGTTTCCCTCGCAGTGAGGGAGCAGCAAGCCGATTGGCCGATGCAGAGCGGAGCGGACAGGCTGGGGTGTAAGGTGAATACAAATATCTCAGGACAAATAAGAGGAGCCATACAACTAGAAGATAAAGACATCAATTTGGAAAGACATCAACATTTGAGCGCTTTTTTGTTTACAGCACATCGGTGTCGAAGTCGTCGATGTCACTCTTCATCTGAAATATTCCTGTTGTTGTGGACGCGTCTGACCCGGACAATCTCCTGCTGCCTCGTTCATATGCGAGAGGCAAAATCGGTCCATCTCTTGTTTGTGGCACAGGAGAGGCAACTTCGGTCCAGGCGGCACTTACAGCAGGTGATGCAGCAATAACACAACACACCATGGGCAGGTTAAGAGCCATGTGTCAACCATGTCAGACAGATGTGATGGAGGGAACAAATGATGTGGGAACGTGCCGTCATTGCAGAGACACAAGTCAAATGGATTCAGCGCAGACAGGCCTATTACTGAGACGCCAGACAGGACACTGAATGACGTCGACTTGTCTTTAGATGGACGGGATGAGGACAAGGTGACGCGAGCAGAAACAAAGATTCTGTCGAGGTGAAGTGAATGTGCGGTGGTGAATTGTTCGGCTGAATGTGTTGTCTGTATTTTAAGCACAGGTGAAAGATAAAAAAGGAGAGCGGGAGACGGATTAGGGTTTTCTGAAGCCACAGCTGGCTGCACTGCTAAATACAAAAGATTATGTTTCTGAAGCTGCTTTATAGCAGAAAAATAAAATGTGTGGGTCGCTTACTAATGTCGCTGAACAATAGAGTTGCCTTCACTTAGTTTAGCATTGTATAGAGATAGAGATATTGCGTGTAGAGTTTTTTGCACAGCGATATTATCTCAAACATGAAACCGATGGGACAAAATGGAAAATGATAATCTAAAATTAACATCTGCAAACCACAGACAAATTATATTTAATTATTACATGCTAGCAGGGACAATATTTTCATCCAGATTTAAAATTACCTCCAATTTCTCCATATTAATTTTGTAACCACGAAAACAAGCCATTGTCTCAGTCAAAAAGGAAATGATGTGATCCCGACCTCATCAAAGCTCTTCTTCTACTCGTGGCCCCGACACGACAGAGGTTGATGTCTATTCAGCTTTATTGAAAAGTGAAGCCGTTGAAATTAAGAAAAAAATAACACGTTGCTTTATCTGTGGACGCTTTTATGTTCGGTGGCCGTGCGTGGACCAGGAACACGTCACGGATGTGAGACAAAGACAGCTGTGAAAAACAGGAATACAAGAGCCGACAAACATTCTAAAAAGATTTGAACACAGTAAAATATAAAGCTGGAAACCAGTACAACAGTGGTCCCCCCATTAAGCGGGGTGATGACAGATTATAAACTTTGACCGCACGATGTTAGATTAGAGGAGTTCCAAGTCCATTCTCCACGGGCCATCTAACAGATCTCCCTGATAAGGCAAAGCTATCTATAAGAAGCCCCCAGAGGAGAGCGAGATGGAGGGGAAGAGGCAGTGGATGGATTAGAGAGAGAGGGGAGGGGTGATAAGGACAAGGGCAGCAGGACGAGAGCAAGACAAAATTATTTTGTTAGACTGATGTGATGAGCGGCAGGAGGAGACTCAGTTTGCTCTGTTGATGGAAACTTGTTTGTAGCA
Source organism: Paralichthys olivaceus (assembly GCF_024713975.1). Classification (NCBI taxonomy): domain Eukaryota; kingdom Metazoa; phylum Chordata; class Actinopteri; order Pleuronectiformes; family Paralichthyidae; genus Paralichthys; species Paralichthys olivaceus. The sequence continues at coordinate 5,927,651 of NC_091115.1, forward strand.
TGTTTGCATAACAATGTTCAGGAGGCTGTATCTGTTGTGTGTTTCTACAAATACACAAGTATCCACACACATGTTCATTGTGTATGACTGTTTCTGTGTTTATATGCATTACATGGAACATAAAGACATTTTTCATAGATTGTATATCGAGATGAAAAACGCTCCCACTATCCAGAAATGAAGCCAAAAATAACCTGGATATGAAATCCACCATCTTGCGGAGTCTGCGCTGTAGTGATCATGGTTTGGTGCAATGATATTTAGGTCCCACTGACACACGCACACGACCAGTCACGGTCATAGACTTCATGTTAGTGGGTGGGACATGGACCGAACTAAGTCCCAGTACACGTCAGATATGTTTTTCTTGAAGATGGTTTCTGTCATTTAAGGTCGTTCTTATCACACTGATAGTTTTAAGCATGAAAGGTCGTGATCGACAGCTGAGACAGATCGCACGAATGACAACATCAGCATTCGACAGTGGAGACGTGTCGTCCATCTTTATACACACTCTGGGGTATCAGCCAATCACAAGCTAACTTTGAGTTGGACAGGAGAGATCTCTGGACACGTTTAAGCCTTGAAGAGGAAAACTAAAGACAGAAGTGATTGGGATGGTGCCTCAGAAAATGAGAACAAGAGGGAAAACAAGGTAAGAAGGTGAAGTGAGAGAAGAGCGCGTGTGTGAATGTGTGGTGTGTGTGTGTTGTGTGTGTGTTGTGTGTGTGTTGTGTGTGTCAAAGAGGTGCTTAAGATGTTGCTGTGTTTTAGCAGGCTGTAATCGCAGCTGGCTATCATTTAATGAAGTGAGCTGCGCTGGAAGAGATGGAGAGGGAAAAGAAGGAGGAAGAGGAGGAGGAGGAGGAGGGAGCCCCATCTGGATCCTCCACCATAGGACTTGGTGGCGCTAAGGTCTACACACTTTCAGACTCTGCTTGAACGCACAAACCTTGAGCTTTCCCCTCAAATCCAAGGCTTTACTCTCACAAATACACACTGCATCAAACACCACCTTGCGCACGGAGCACTCTCGGAGCGTGCGCGCACTCACATGCACACGGACAAGAGGGGGGGGGGGGAACTCTGGTGCTAACAGTACAACACAAGCAGCTGCATAACAGGAGCCACTTTGAGCACGCAGGATTATCCGAATGTGCTCAACCCTGATAAGTGGCTTAATGCAACATTTCCATTGGACTTTTTTTTTCTGCTGAGGCTGAGACCCAGGCGCACAAGAAGCACTACTTATAAAGTTAGCCAAATCAAGCTTTTTGGGATTATGTCACCATGCAAGCGCTGTCATTTCAATGCGGGTGGGGACATGTATATGAGAGAGAGATGGCGGCAGACAGTGGTAGAATGATGGAGAGAAAGGAGCGAAGGGAAAATGCCTCAGTGCCTATTTAGACTACCTTAAAGGGGAAGCTCACAGGAAGTTGTTTAAAGGAAGGAAATACTCAAAAAAAAAGCTGTCGTATGTTTTTGTATTGTCATCTGAGGACATGCTTCATTATTACTTGATAATTAACTGTTTAAGTCCTTATCTCACTTTCAGCTCTTACAATGACTGGGTAACAAAATTAGAAGCTGTCAACACGAAACTAATCGTGGATATATTATTGTAAGAGTTGACGCGGTGCCCAGGACACAATTTCATCACCACCTGAAGCTGTAAATTTCTCTTTTGGAAGACCAGACCAGGTACTGCACCAATTCTTTTTTCTGCCTCTGAAAGCTATTAAATATAGACTCAGCTTGGCCAAAAAAAGAAAAAAAAAAAGCTAATCTTTTGAATATGGATATTAGATATGCTTTATAAAAGATCAAAAGCGCCATGCTCTCCTTATAGATATGAGGAATAGGGGGTTTAATAGAAAAAAAGAATTTAATGTCGCTTTATTCTCCTAAAGCAGAGCAGAGGCATTAAGGCTTTGAGCTTTAGCTCAGCACACTGCGACTCATAGTTAATGCTTAGTCACGTCCTGGAAGGTTTAGTCAGGGGAAAATCTGCTTGTTTCCCACTCCGAGGCAGTTTGTGAGGTTTGAAGGGAAATGTTGTCAAGGGGAATACCTGTAGGTCGATCTGATAACTCAACCTCAGGACGGGAAGGTGAAGCATGTTGATGCAAAGATACTGAAGATACTACGATGATAAACTGAAATGACAGCTCTGCAAGGGACTCAAGTTCTCCTCCAGTTATTCTTTCTGGGAAGACCCCGCTCAGACAAAGTGTTTTCTTTAGAATCCACCAGGTCAAACCCCAATTACCACACCGCTGATGGAGAGGGAAATGAGTAAGTGGACTTCTCTGGAGCGGAATTTCAGGGGGAGTGGTGGTGTTAGAGTCTTCTACTAATGCTTACAGCCCCAAATCTGTCTCAATAGAGCTTAGTGTTGGAAGGCAGGATGACAGAGTAAGTGGGTCGACTACACTCCTCTCTACGGATAATACGGTTACCAGTTTCATAGTAGAATGCAGTTAAAAAATCCCAACAGTTGGTATAAATGATTCAAATTTGATTTATCAAAACCGTGAGTAGCAACAGTCTGCAGGAGCCCAGTGCATCGTGGGTTTGAAAACACGGCAGAGGGCAGTGACCCTTCCTGGTTGTACTTATTATTTAAAATAGTCATCAAATTGGCTGACAGATTATTCCAGCAGGAGAAACACTACAGAAAATGTAACATGCCTTCAGATCAGACCGAAGTAGCACAGATATTAAACATTTACCCATGATCCCTCCATCGGTCCATCCAAACCAATTCTTTCTTGTTGCCAAGGCAGCTGATGGGAGATGTTAGTAGAAATGGAAAAAAAATGCTGTTTCAGGGACTCTGCAATTATTGAAAAAAAAAAAAAAAAAAGATGAAACACTGTGACAGAGGGTATAATTCAGAGCTTTAGCCTTGTGTCTTAGCAACACTAAAAGGAATGGGAGGGACGCAGCGTTCCAGAGCTCTTCCGCTATTGATTTTGCAGAGCGAGGAGGTTTTACTGCTGGCAAATGGGCGAGAGCTCTCCACTTAAACCCAACTCACTTCAAAGAGCTTACAAGCACACACTGGGGAGACCCAACTTCAATACTAATCAAATGTAGTGGAATACAGTGGCATATACTGTACGTATATACATTCAGCTTAATGATAGAGCAGGGAAGTGTGTGGGGCCTGATCTAAGCTGATTTAAGTGATAAAGCAGAAGAGGTAAAAAAAAAAAAAGAGACTCAGAGGACAGCACCTAGTACAGATGTGAACGTGCCCAAGTATTGGAGATGCAATTGAAGTTGTGTATACTGGTAGTATTTCATAATGATATTACAGAGGCAAAGAAATGTCTCTATCAAACGGAAAACCAGCCGATTTTGACATCATGCTATTGTCGGGAGGACGGCCTACTCAGCTGACGTCCTCTGACCTGCTACAGTTTCACGATGAACTGAAAATACTTGTTCTACAGTGTTTCTCAGATATCGATTTATCTGTAGCAGCCCGTCACATTAACCACCATAAATACATTTTCCCTTTTTTTGCAATTTCCTTGAAGTAAAATCTAATTTCATCGTAGAGCTGTACACAGTGCATTGATTCACTCAGTCTCACCTTTCCTCTCTCTCTCTCTCTCTCTTTCTGAGAGTCTGTTATAGCTGCACTGGCGAAAAACAACACAGCACTCGGGTCTTTGCAGGCGGAGCGTGGACATGTGATCAGAAGTGGTCACTCAAGATGCACATGAAGATGCAATCTAATGGCAGGTGTGAACTGACGCAATTACAGCCGAGACACTGGAGCGAGAAAGAGTAAAAGGCAATTTGCGATTGGCATGGGCTGCGACTTGAGGATTTGTTGTGCTAATTAGGAGACCAGGGATGCATTTGTTTTCATGCGGACCAACAGATCCCTGATGACCACCGACTTCAACTGTAGCCTCCACACATTGTGGAGTGCACGTCCTCCTGCTATAAGAGCTCTCCACACATGACTGGATCACTCAGGATGTATTTTAATGCAGATTGTAAACAGAGCCACTGACACAATCTGGTTAAAAAAAAAACGAAAATAACTAAACATGCATTATCACGCTTAAGACACAAACTCCTTTCGACACATAGACGATCATGCGTACTTTCCTCTCCGATAAACACAACAAACAGAGATTTGCCTGAGGCTCACAAAAGCACAGGAACCTTTTCACTGAGTTGACTTTTGAAACACCCCAGAGTGTGAGCAAGCAATAGTGTGAAATCAAGCTCAGAATAAAAACAGCACAGATTGATCTGAGCCATGTCAGATGTTGTGCCTGTGTTTACATGTGTGGAGAACAATTATAACACCAAACAAGAAAAGGTATTTAAAGAGATGTGTCATTATTATGTACTGAATTATTTTGATCCCTTTCTTTGGGTTGCAAACATAAGGAAACAGATAATAGTCACATTATTGGGTTTACATTAGAAGCCAATGTGGATTTTTGGGGACTGATGCTGATATTGCAGAGTAATACTGAATTAATTTAAATCTATAATTCCCAAGATGTCATTATCAAACCCTTATATTTTACAGTTTATTCATAAACGTCATTGTAAATAACTATAAATAAAAAGAACACACAAATAAAACCAACTGTATAGGACTAGATTTCAGAAAATAAACCTTCACACAAAATGCATCATAAACTCTGTAAAATAAAAGCCTTTAAACTGGCAAAGAATAAATGATCGATATGGCCGTGAATCAGCTGAAACCATCACTCAACCGATAAATCAGTTGGGCTCAAGTTTGCATGAGTCAGTATTTGTTTCAGGCACTACAAGGTAATAAACTGTGCATGTATGATGAATTCATGAGGATTCATGTGCTCACACACACACACACACACCATTGAGTTTTAAAGCCAGGATGCAAGTCTGTAAACAACCCCAACATGGTACTTTACACTTATTACACAGCCCCGTGTGAGGTTTGGTGCCACAAACCCGAGCTACGCACACATTTCATCATCATAACACTGCTCATGTTTGTACAGTAATTGTACACCTTGACAAAACTATAGTCTCCCTGTTCCCATCACACTCGTTATCCCCCGAACACAAACACCACAAATAAACAGCAAGATCATTATTCTCGCTTCACTCGTCAAAAGCCGGCTTTCGGCAGAATTTTATGTCATTAAAAAAACATTAATGAGGATGATTAAAATGGCTGCGATGAGAGGCTGGGACAGGGACATGAATCTCACTCCTGAACTGAATGCCAAAAGATACTCTCTTGGCTTTTTGGCTTCGAGTCTGTGCGTGTTTTTGTGTTTACTAGGCTGCAGCGCACATGTTTTTTTTTTTTGCTGTCAGCTTCTGAAAGTATGTGACACGGTTGTGTTTGTTCCATCTCTTATCTGGCTGCTGTGGTTTGGACCCCTGAACTCTGTGCATTTCCTCAGTGCATCAACAGAAACAGAGGCCGAGATTTTAAATAGCACACTGAGAACTGATTTGTGGACGTCTAAGCTCCAAGATCTGATCTGCGAAACGTTGTATTTATGAGATAACGTTTGTCGAGGGAAGTCATTTTGTCAGCGTGATTATGCATAAAAGCATCATTCTGACTGAGTTTTCCATCTATCTGGACTTCCAACTGCATTTTCATGTAGATTTCTGCAAAGTAAGACTCCAATCATTTTCCCAGAATGGTTCCATTGTAATGCTGCTCTGTATCTTACAAGTGCTAAAGTTAGCTATTAACAAAAACCTCATTCATTTAACTATACGATGGTGGACAAAAGCTTGGGCTGAGGCCTTTTCTCCCTGTGTCATTACTGCCAATGTGGACATTATTTCACAGATTTTCTGAAGGGACCCTGGTGTAAAAGACAACCTGCTGTGTTTGCTGAAAACTGGCAAAGTTGGCTACGTTTAAATCGGGACAAAGCCAAACACTGCACCTACTTTACATCAGTTTCTCTTTTTCCAGACCTATAATCATACTCCAATTCAAACTCAACACAAAAAAGCCAGATGTTCAAGCAGTGGTGTGTCTCTCAAGTGCTCCCTGGTTGAGCGCTGGCTTCCGCTGGGTCAGATGTGTATAAATCATAGCGGCGCCCAGGGTGTACACACCCAGCAGATCAATAGACACAAGAGGGGGAAATCAACACAGCTCATTTAAAGGGTGCGTTCGAGCTAATACCGAGCCCCAGGGCATCTACTGAGAGTACTTGGTATTCACACGCACAGAGGGAGAGAAACTGATATGTGGCTTAGGGCTCCAGAAATGTGTGTGTTTGGTTACCGGTGAGGGGGGACTGGGTGTTGGGAGTGTATGTACGGCCACTGGGGGAATTCTTGTTTAGAGCTATTGTTTAATTCATTAAAAGCTGATTAGAGGCAATAAAGTTCATTCACATACAAGCATAAACACAAGATTGAGAGGGCTCTGTCAAAGTCTGTCACACCTAAATTAGCAAGTATACGCAGGGTCTTTTTACCTATTTAGACCTAATGCACCACATGCACGTGTAAACCTTTAAGGCCGGGTGTGACATTTGTGCGTTCTCCCTTTAGAGCCGGATGAGATGAGACGTGTAATTGATGAGATTGATCATGATTCACTGAAATTCTTGTGGGAAAGGAGAAAGGCATTGTGAGAAAAGGCAGTTTGTTTGTTTGTTAGCACTCTTAGCCTGGAAAATGTTTTTAAAGTAGCACTTCAGATGGCTGGAGATCTAAGTGACAGGAAAGATATTGAAGCAGATTAATGCAAATTCTGATTCAGGCGATGTTCCTGCTTAGTGAGGCTCAGTCGGGAAGAGACATGTTAGAGGAGGAGGGTGTTGGTGAGTTTGCTGGATTGTTTTTTTTATCCAAGGGACACATTTAAACTGTTAAATGTTTTTTATTTCATGTCTCTATCTGCTTCAGACGCTGAGAAATTGAAGTGTAAACATTGGAAATTAATCAGAAAACCCTCGGGTTTTAGGAGGTTGTTCTCAAACAATGCTCAGGTTTCTTACATTACACGGTGCCTCAGGTCAGAGTGGGTTGAGCACAGGTAAAACTGCTTAAAAAGGTCGATCGACAACTTGAACATTGCCAGAAGAGGACTTTGTCTTTACAATATTTCCCCCCCCACACAGTGAATCATGTTCGATACAACAAACACACCAGAAACTTCTTACACGATTAAAGAACTGTTGTTCCCTAGATGTAAAAAAAACAATAAGTATCATGGCTATTTACACAGTAACACCCAGGAGTTACGTGCAGCATCAGCAATTAGCTCATTCACCCGGATAACATGTCTCCATTGCGGGAGCCAGTAAAACCTTTAGTTGACATGTTACTGGGTGTTAACTGGGTTTTTTGTTTGACCAGTGGAAAAGGGGCATCGCTGTTTCTTACCTTTTTACCGATGAGCTTCTTCCTCAGGAACTCCCGGGCCTCGAACATGTAGGGGATGTCATACAGGGGACGGAAACGTTTGTCTTTGTCCTTGTTCTTCTCCTGAATTAGGACGGAGGGAGGGCGGAGGAGACAGTGGGGAGAGGGGGGTCAGGAAGAGGATGTGGGGAGAGAGGAGACAGAATAGAAGGAGAAAGTTATTCACACTGCACTTTCAAGGCTGCGCGGCTTAACACATCCGCTGCAGATGCACAAACACACACACAAAAACCAACTCACACATACGCACATTGTACATGAACACAAAACACACAGTCAGCTTGTTTGTTCTACTTCAAGTCCTGCATCCGAGGAGGATCTGGACTCTGAACTCACTGAAACAATGCAGTGTGAACGGCTGCATTTCAGACACACAGTCGCACACACACCTTCCTCAAACACAAACATCTCTCTTGCTGTCAGTGCTGACACATTGCACCAACAAGAAATATAAAAGAAATCACAGTTACCAAGGACACGCACATGCAAGCAGCCAAGGCACAGACACTGTGTTAAACAGATGCATAAAGACGAGCTGACACCATATGTACGTGTACGCAGACGAAGCCACATGCCGCGCACACACACACACACACACTCGCACAGCTGCGCACAAAAACTTCCCTCAATACGCTCACCCACTCTCTGACAGGAGTCGGCCACAAATAGAACCTATTTGCATTTTCAAAGGAAGCTGAGGTTTTTGTTGCTCCCAGTGTACACACACACACACACACACACACACACACACACACACACACACACACACACACACACACACACACACACACACACACACACACACACACACACACACACACACACACACACACACACACACACACACACAGTGACAGGTGCCGTTTTTGTAGGGGCGGGATATAAATAAAAAAAAAATCGTACAGCAAATGACAATGACACAGTGGGAAAATAAACGACAGGCACTAACAGGAGAAATAAGGCTATGAATGACAATACCAGTGAGCTCGCCACCCCTGCCCCTCCCACACTCCTCTATGAGCGCCATCATTATCTGCCATACAAACAGAAGTAACACTCGTCCATATGAACACAAAGGCTTGGACTGATTCCTCATTTCCTCCGCTCTTCATTCATTTTTAATGCCTCTCCAGTTGCTCAGAGCCGCCAGGTGTGGCACACAGATGGGCAGATGGATGTGGAGAGGAGACACGTGGGGAGCAAAGAGGGTGTGAACATGTGTTGGTATGTTCAAGCATGTGCTTATGGCTCCATTAAAGTCTTAAATACTAATTTCGCAAGACAAACTCCCTCTGATGTCAAACAAGTGCGACGCCAAGTGACGTTTCAGTGGCTATTTTCCAAAATACAGTTAAAAATAAGTCAACGAGTTCCCATAACCTTGGCAGCGATGTAATAACCTTTGAGTTTAATAGCTTTCCGTCTTTCTCTTCTCACTCCCTCGTTCTCGTTCCACTTTCACAAGCGGAGTCAGCGCAGCATGGAGCCTCAGAGGTGAGTTAATCTTGCACACGGCCAGTGGAAATCCCACAATGCTCAGCCCTGATGTCCTCCATTTTGCATCAGCCAGGGCATTTTTGTTTTTGTATGGGTCTTTCATCCCTATCAAGTCAGTTGTGGTGGGATGATGGGGCCTTTTAGGAGCACTGCCAGCCACGAATCCACCATTTTGTGCCTGAGCTTTGGGCTGAGCCATCCACAGCTGGGGGATGAGGACAATTTCACCAACGCTCCAGTGAAATCCTCCATTTTTCTTTATGTCATACATTAACGTGACTCCCGGACGTTGGATGAGGGTGTGTTTGCTGGGAGGCTTTTAGACACGGCCCCTGATAATAGAGCTCTGCCATGAATAGGCTATTAGGCCTCTGACAGACACAGGTCAAATCAAGAGGACAACCCCCAACAGGGAAAAGTGAGGGATGAACCTAAGCAGACAGGGGAAAAGAATAAGAAGGAAAAAAAATCATTTCTAACTAATAAGCTTCTTTTTTTTTTTCCAGTGGAAAGGGAGCCATGTCACTGAGGGCGAAGGGTGTAAATGTCAGCACTCTATGCCAATTAGGCACAAGGAGTGGAGGTGCAGACGAGGAGGACAAAAGGTACTTACTCCTCCTCTTTTAGAAGGTCTGTGGGGAATGAGCAGGGCTGATTGGAAGCCGGTGAGGGAGTTGGAAAGCAAGAGAATGAGACAATGAAGGGAAATGTTACAACTATAATTTTAAAAAAAACTCAAGCAATCAAGAGGTAGAAAACATTGTCGATCGCACTCTCCACACCGAGCCGATGTTCCCACTCCGACGTGACCCACTGGACGACTTCTACCTCGTCCTCGCTGATAGTACTCATGTCCTTATGATGGTCAACAAGCTGAAGGGTGAGAGCGTGCTTAAAGACAAAAGACCAGTGGTGGTTTTTAAAGGGCAGCCAGCAAGAGCTTTAGCATGACCACGAATCAATGACGCCTATTGATTTGGAACAACTGTCTTGTACTTCAAAATGGGCCTGGTCTGCTTTACGCTGCAACTACCAACAGGTCCCATGTCAGACAGCTACTGAGGAGAAAACCAAGCATCCCCCCGACAGTTAAGTGCAATCACACCTGTGAGGAAAAAGTAGACTGTGACAAGTATAATTGTTCGACGATGGCAGCGATTTAAACTTCAGTCTCCAGACATGGATAAAGAGATAAAATCATCATCATTAAATTACTCCAACAAGGCAAACTCTGCGCACATCATCCATGAGCTGTTATCGTGCAGCTGTAGGAAGGTTACAAACAAGAGGAGAGAGTCACTGCTATGTCTTAACCGTGACCCGATAACAACAGTTTGCTCTCACTATCCTCGGGGGGAGTTCTGTTCTATTTGGGGTAAATTCCCTTCGTTCCAAATTACCCGTTAAAGCTCAGGAATCATCTTTGACTATTGCAGAGGCATGACGCTAGCTGGATTGTACAGTGTCGCAGGGCTGCAGGGGGGCTGGGCTGCAAATGTGTGGATGCTACCGCTGGAAGCATTTGCAGCTTCTGGAACTTCCAAGGGTGAAATCATGACTCAGGAGCACATCATGCTCTCTGGTGCTTGGGGACTGTACAGCATTACCTAGTTTTGCATTTAACTGAATCATTAGTATTTCTCCTGTGTAAAAAATCTAAAAAACACTGATGTGTCTAGGTCCGAGAGCACTCAGAGTCTTGTGCATTTAGTATTATATGCATAACGACATTAATTGTGCATGCATAAACATCGAATAGCTGCAGAGGGTTGCAGTGGAGGGAGGGAGGGAGGGGAGGGAGAGAGAGGGAGAGAGAGAGAGAGAGAGAGAGAGGAAAGGGGCGTGTATCTCCTGAAGCAAGAGCATGAAGGATATTGCTGGTTGTAGTACTACAATAGAAAATCAAATTAGAATTTCTGAATAATCGCTCATACGGCAGAATACAAATAAGTCATTACTTAGTGACTTCTCACAACATGGCTCGAGAATGAAACAGCGTTTCAGAATGAAATCAATCCGCAGCACGACGAACAGCAAACAGCTTCTCAACTGGTGCAGGTAAAATGACTGGGACAGCTGTGACAGGTGGAAGCCCACGTTATGATCCTGCTGTCATTAATGAGGATGTCATATGAAAAGAAAATGTGTGGTAAAGCATTAAATTGGCTGTTTGAGCAAGGCAGCTGCACTGTGTGGTGCTCGAATGTGCAGTGTCGTGTTTATAATTGTTCGAAGAGACAGACGGTCAGACTGGCCCTGCAGACAGACATGGTGATGCAGTGTTAGACAAACTGCAGAGCTGTCTGCAAAACCAAATGTCTATTATTGCTAAATATATGACACAAGTGGAAACACAGAATATCTGCACAGCTTATACATGGTGATTAGGAACATGATGCATTATCTCAAACCCCCAAAATCTCCTTTTCTATAACGAAACAAGTTCTGCACAAACAGGTGGAGTGTACACGGTGCTCCAGATACCACTACAACCTTCATCTATCGAAAGCAACAGTGACCTCATCTCCCAATTTAAGCCCCTTGACTAACTTCATCTCCTGCAGTAACACAAACACGGGCAAGCCAAGTCCTTGCTTCTTCAACAGTGACAGCCAAACAGAGCCAAAAAAATATATATTCAGCCAGTGGTGAGGAGGGATACTGGCTACCAATCTGCCTCGGCCAGCCGGTGGCGTACAAATGAGTCATGCAGCAGGGACGACCCTCCTCCCTTGTCATCCTGCACCAAAATCCGAGGTCGAAGGATGTCATGATGCCGGGCTGGGGGCACGCTGAGGGCACACACATGGCCAGACATAAGATATGGAGGATGTGGAAATCAGTGAGGAGGAGGAGGACGGGGGGGGGACTGGATAAAATATCTCAGCAGCACAAACTCAGGAAAGAGCAGATGGGGTTTTTCTTAGTTAATATTTGGTTCTTGTAAAACAGTATCTTCTCTGATGCATGTTTTCAATTTGAAGAACTCTAATTTAACAGTGATAATTGCCTGCAATCTAATCAGAGTTTGTCTGTTCATACCAACAACTCAAGAGGAATTCACAACAACTGGGACATATCCGAACCGGCAAAATCTCTCCAATCTGTTCTTTCTAAGTTGACATCTTCGTCTGCATCTTCCGCATGCACGGCTCCTCATTTTACATCCTGAGATATTTGTATTCTTCTGTTTCCTATCTGTCGTGTGTAAAAACTTCAACATCAACACACTCCACTTTACTGGAGGGCTGACAGGAAAAGTCCTGGAACATGTCCACAGCAACCGGCTCATTTGCATTCTCACACTTGAGTCTGGACTTCAGTGCATGTCTAAAAGCAACTTTAGTGCATTAAACAAACTAGAACCAAAATTATTTTAATAAAAGGGCCAAAGCTTCCTTCTAAATTATGACCTCAATATACTGCGGTTATTGTCCTCTTGCTCCCAAATGTTATTGTTTTTGTTTGTTATGGAGTAAATTTTCTGGCCAACAGGATTTATCTTCAATTCAATTTTATTTGTATAACGCCAAATTATAATTCACATTATCTCAAGAAGGTGGGAGACCTTAAAGATCATAGAGAAACCCAACAGTTCCTACGACGAGCAGGTTAATGAAGGAAAAAAACTCCCTCATTAACTGGAAGAAACCTCCAGCAGAGTCAACGTGGGCGGCCGTCAGCCTCGACCAGTTAGGGTGAGTTGAAGAAAAAGGGGGGGGAGAAGAGACAGAGATATGGGGGAGGGAGAGAGAGAGGGGAGAGAGACCCGGAACAGTTGTGTAAGCATCATGTTTCAGCTCTGACAATTATAATTGTGTTTCCTGTGTCAATCTACAGCTGATAGTTACCTGACGAGCTTCGCTTATATTACAACTCCTTTTCTATTTCTATATTCTACCTAAACCTTGATGTCTTGGCTGCACTTGTTAATTCATTATCATGTGCAGACAACAGCAACAAAACATGAACAACTTCTTAGGTTTCATTTGAAATAATAATATGTGAAATGTCAGTAGCTGTGCAGCAAAAACAATCTGCCTTGATTTGTTTTGTGACATGCCTTCCAGGCTCGTCCACAGAATCGGATGCACTTCATCCTCAGGTATGAAGATGTGGAAACTGGCAACATCCGCCCACAGACTTATCAGACCTGCGCTGAAAACGGTTATATTTACAGAAATGCTAATCAATGTGCAATGTTCCACTCCGGAAATAAACCTACTAATGTGAAAGTAAAAATAAGAGGGAGACGGATGAAAAGAGAGGTGGGTGGAGAGACGGATGATTTATGGGAGGCAGCGGCAGAAGGATGAAAGATGTACTGTGAGACTAAATCATCCACAAAGTCAACACACACACACATGCACAGAGGTGGACCGCAGAGAGGTTAGACGAGTAGGCAGGGCTGTATGGAATAGAGTGGCGATGAGACACAGCCATTGTGTTGCCTTATATAAAGGACAGCGGGTTGACCTCTGGTTGTGCTCCATCAGCACTGTCCTGAACCCTACTTAAACCACATAAGCACACAGACGCATTACAATGCATGAAGAGAGAGAGACAGACCTGCATCTGAAGTCCGGACATTTTAAGTTAACTTTTCCTGCCAACCCTCAAATAAAAAGGTCCTGAAAGTGAGAATACAGCAAGAAAATGTCTGGAAAATTCACAGCGAGCGAGAGCACGCGTTCATACCGTTTCTCAAACACACGGAAAGAATACAAATATCTACGGATGAAAGAGGTGCCATACTCGCGAAAGGCTCATGTCTTTCTTCATGGGCTGTAAGCAATGCAATTTTCTGGACATTTTCTGGAGTTCATCTTTTAAAAAAAATGTCTCGATTGAGAGACTTTGTGGCAGAGACACCTCTACCCACTAGTGGGGCTTTGTCCTGCACATGAGAGAAACAGGGAATAAAAAAAAGAGAAAGAGAGCGAAGAAAAGGCTGACTCCAACTCCCTAGCTGAAAATAACAAATGAAGATATGCCAGCGGGGGGTGTGAGGCTGAAACCAAATGAGAGACGGAGGAGGAAAAGCAGCGCGAGTGAGGAAATTCATGCCCTGTGTTTTGTTGCAGCCAGACACCATTGGTCAGCCAATCTGTCATTCTGAGCACAATTAGTGTGGTCATGAGAGAGGAGAGAGAGGGGAGGTGCAGTGTTAGAGGACTAAAAGGAACCAGAGGTGGTGGAGGGAGGAGGAGGAAGGGGGCTTGGCAGGAACTGTCACAGCTCATCAGTGCACTGGGACATTGCATCTGGCCTCTTCACCCCCAGTTTCTACGGACCTTATCCGCCTGGCCTACTAGTATAAAGTCCGAAGAAATCCAGGAGAAGTGGATTTGTGAACACGGCAGGGGATCCCCCGCTGGAGTGAGCGGGGCATTGATGACGCTTCCAACAAATTAAAAGACAAAAAGAAAAGTATTATCTCCGGATGAGAAAGCGGTGTCGTACACGTAGAAGACACTGATGAAGATGTCAAGGGATTTAGTGGTGATAAGAGCTGACGGTGTTATGTAAACATGATCACGTGATCTCTGCAGCGGAGGTAATAAGTCACTTCCTGCCTCGGTCTGCTGCACCCGGCTGCTCCACCTCTCGCATGAATAACGTTGAGGATTTGATGCCGTTGCGAACATGTCTGTGCAGAGAACCCCCCGCTGTGTTGTGCATGTGTGAAAGGCAAACTCTGGGTAAACTCCATAGCAAATTCTTCAGATTTTGCCCGTAGGTCATGTCTGAAAACGGCTTAACACACAAACTCAAATTATATATGTGTGTTTTCTCTCCTGCACCAGGCTACAGTGTTCACATGCACACATTTGGAGTCTCTATACACACACACACACACACACACACACAAACACACACACACACACACACACACACACACACACACACACACACACACACACACACACACACACACACACACACACACACACACACACACACACACACACGCATACAGCATGTCTGTGTGATCCATGTTTGTGCACACACTGACAGCAATTTCCGAGATGATTCCTGACATAGGCTAATGCAGCTTAACCAAGCATGTCATTCTCTTTCTTGTGTGTGCTAATGTTTGTGTGTGTGTATGTGTGTGTGTATTTGTGTGTGTAAGCTGTGCTGTTAACCATAACCACGTCTTTGTGTCTGTCCATCGGATGCTGTAAGCAAGAAGCCAGCTCACTCGTGACAATGTTAGCCAACGTGTGTGTGTGTGTGTGTGTGTGTGTGTGTGTGTGTGTGTGTGTGTGTGTGTGGAGCTTTGGAAATACTTTGGCAGGTGAGCTTCCATATTTGAAGGTGCTACACAATAAATCTGTAAAACATTTGCAACAGTAACAAGAAGGGAAATGGACAGATTGCAATGTCCACAATCGCTTGCACTAACACAATGTGAACTGCTACATGTGCTTCTGTAAAGTCGTGTGGACGGGGCATGAAATTAGGTTCCCGGGCTCCACAAAGGTAACAGCTCACTTCCCTAATTTAGTGTTCCAGCAGACAGGCATGATGGGAAATGAGACAGAACATAAGATTATCATGCATGAATATAGAAAAATATTTAGTAAAGATATCAGAGACATTCCAGTGCTTCTCTGTCAGTGGCTTTTGTTCTTGCCTCACAGTCCAAGGACTCATCTTAGCCTCAGTGAAGCCATCACAACTCTGCATTGCTGCCATAGCGACAACACTCAAAGCTGAGCCAACAGCATTACAGACAGACGGGTGGCTCTTTAGCTCACAGACAGAAATAACTAGCTAACAAAACAACACCAGCAGCAGCAGCACCATGAACAGCCCTTATTAAAATCAAAATGGAGCAACAGTTTGTCATATAACACCAGCTCTGGAAAAAAGACACTGTCCTCCAGCAGTCCCTGCCTGCAGCAAGCAAAGACAATGTGTAATCTTCTAAATCTCTAAATCCCTTAACAGTTAATGCAACATTCTTGGTAAAAACTATAAATCAAAGCCAAACGTCTTCGCTTCAGCCACATATTGAAAGCTTTGACTCAAATCCATCCTGGTCAGAGACGCCAAATAACGACAACTGTGCCCCTGTTTGAATACTTATGCATGTTACCTCTGCAGTACAATACTGTGGCAATGTCACGCCAGTACAATATCTCAGAGACATTCACATCTGGGCCCGCTCTCACAGGCTCCCTGCAACATACGACAGTTTAATGAAGCACAAAACACATACTGTCGAGGCATCTGGTGCAGGCAGAGACAGAAAAGAGTCGGGCACTGAACGACAGAGAAGGAAATAGAAGAAAAGAGAGACAGAGACAAGGGTGTGAAATCAAAAGTAAGATGGAATTCAAGGTAGGAGGGGGGAGGGAGAAGACAGGAAAGGAAAGTTGAGTTGTTTCCAGATATGCACTGACGTCCAAACATTTTTCAGACATTTTACAGTGAGAAATGTCCAAGTCAAGTGCTGCAGACATTTTGTGGAACTTTCCCTGGCAGCCGCTATGTAAAATGTGAGACCACGTGAGACATTACTAGGAACATTTCTGAAAAATTCACAGCCATTGAGTGCAAGTGTTGAATTTCTAACAAAATACAGATAAACAGAAAACAAATGAATATATATTCCTCAAGTAGCAGACAGGTGGAATTCAAATTAGTGAGCTTTTAGTCGATATGGTCCAACGGCAAAACCTTCGAACAAGTTGCAGTGATGGCAATTAACTTATGTGTTTAACATTATGACCGTTTTGAAGGCATCTGACCCTGATTATCTCCCACAGCATTTCTTCATATGCAAGAGGCAAAGTTCGGAAAAATGTCCAGACCAAATTTTCTACGACAGGGGAAGGACAAGGCTTTAATTGCTGTGTGCAAAGAAAAAGAGGAACGGCAGAGAGACAAAATGGAGAGGTGTTCTGTTATAACCACAGAGAGCTAAGGAGAAGATCAACACATATGAGGGGCAAGAGTGCAGGTCAACAATCTGACCGCGGTGTCCCCACCAAGAGGAACAGAGAGGGACTATGGTGGAGAAGACGGGAAGCTTCTTAATGATGCAAGGCACTAACGGCATCAAGGTAGAGGCAGGGACAGGGACGAAGAGAATAAAAACTAAACTCCACACCAATAAAAGGAGTAAAAGATAAGAAAAAAGTAAACCATAAAATGGCAAAGAAGTAACAAGGGAGTCAATAAAACAAAAGCAATCAAAGCATAAGAAAATAAAGGGCTGTTTCAAACATTTTGCAATCGAGACAGAAACACAACACCCCCTCTTTTCTCCCTCTTTGAAAGGGGAAACGCCAGACATCACTTGTGTATAAATTGATATTACAGTAAACACAGTGTCGGCTAGAGGAATTGGTTGTCAAACAGCAGCAGACACATTAAACAAAAGGGAGAGAAGGGTTTCATTTGAAAGATGTAACTCTCCCCGTGACAAAAATTAAAGAGAAAAACCTCTGCTGTTGTGACACTAAAACATCTAATTAATGGGTGTGACATTTCCACACATGAGCCACTTATTTACTAAATGACAGCAGTTTAGAGGAGTCAGACACAACTGGTAGTTTGAAGAATAAAAAAAATGATCTCTCCTTTTCTATGAAATAAAATCTTTCGGGTGAATAAGCATTGCAACGTGGAGAAAAGGTTTTCATTCCCACCAATGAACTCCTAGATAATCAGAGATGGGAAGTGAGGTGAGTGATGGCGAGACAGTGACGTCCAGCGCAGTCGACTTCTGTGTCACTGCAGCTTTTATCCCCCAGACACTATATACGTGTTTCAATAAATATACATCTCTCCTGCTGCCTCTATGTGAAAGTGTGTGTGTGTGTGTTTTCACAGGCTTTCTGAGAAAAAGGGGGAGTGTAGAAGGGAAAGGGAGGAAAAAAAGAAAATCGATCTGCCTCCCTCTCTGCAGTGCTGCAACCACTGGGTGTGTGCAAGTGTCTCGCTGTTTGCATGTGCCCCAACTACAGGGGCGCCACCAAGTGGTCAAAACCATTCCCACGGTCATTTAGAGACAGAGAGAGAAAAGACTGATGTGCGACGGAAGAGAAGAGGGTGTGAATATTGAGCAGGGAGATTGTAAACAGCTCGTGTTCGACTTGAAATGAAGCAACTCTGTCAAGAAGACGGAGACAGCGGCGACATCGTCCGTCTCTGTGGTGGTTCTAATTACCTGGCTGCCCACAAGCTCTGCCACATGACGACAATCGGTCACACAAACACAAACACACACACACTCTCTGTGCAAAGCTGTTTACAGACAAACGCACAGAGAAAGAAACAGGTTTGTTTGTACCTCTCCCTCAATCCTTGGGGGCCGGATGCTGGACAGGTGGATGGTCTTGTATTCTCCAGAGTTGAGCTTAACCACCATGGCGTCAGCATTTACCACCTGCATCACCTACAGGGACAGAAGAACAAAGAAGAGAAGGAGGTGGTTAAGATAAAAGCAGGAGGAGGGAGTTTTTGAAAGTGTGATCGTCAAAATAAAAACATGTACACCAAGTTGAAATTAATTTCAGGGTCCAAAAAACCTGTAAATCTTTGGCGGATATACACCCCCACCCCCCATGGGTTGAAGGAGTGTTGGAGAAAAAAAAAAAGACTTGCATTGCATTTTGTTGAGTGAGTGAGCAGACAGACTGAAAGAAAGATGGGAAGTGAAGGAGCAGGTAAAGGGTAAATGGAGAGGAAGAGATCCATTCAAAGGAGGAGGGAGTGACAGTGCAGATCGTGTGCCGTCACAGACACAAGACACGGAGAGCGGGGTAAGAAAGAGTGATCCTTGAGTGACTGAGTAAGTAAGCGAGCCGAGTCGTCCCGGCAGGCCAGCGAGGTTTGGAGGACAGAGGGAGGACGTTTCGCTATCTGGGGGATTGGCACCACTGGGGAAGGAGGGAGGGAGAGAAGGAAGGAGACAGAGTGCAAAGAGAAATCTCTAAAACACCAACATCCCGTTAAAGATGGGCTGATGGAGCGTTACACAGCCCTCTGTCCAACAGCTGGCTGCCAGCACTTTGCTCTGGCGACCTTTACAAGTGTAAGCAAAGACACACAAATTTATGATTGGCATTTAAATGTTATTTCTCCGTGCATCAAAAGGTTAGCAGCCAACACAGGCAAAGCTCAGGAGGATGCAGGTGGATGTTGAAAAGCTGCAGCTGGTGACTCAGGCCAGAGATGCACTTAAACACGCTTTTAACTACGAGTGCATGTTTGCGTCAGGCCTACTTTGCATTTCCTGCGTCCAGTCTCCCAACTTGTTAAAACTCTATCATCATGATGAGTTGACTATTGTGTTTTGTGATCTGAGATTATGTCAATAAAGAAAACTAACGATAACTATTTGTGACTCGGCCCAGTCTCTGCTCAATATGTGCATTAGTATGAGGCTGTGCCCTTCCTAGTAAAGACAGATTGAGAGTATAATGTGACTGAGATGAAGGAGGCATCCAATCCCAGAGCCTTTAAGTAGGCTGCATGCAAGAGACTGGGAAATCAATCGCCCTACACATGTTGCCACCCACACGCGTATTAAATGGCCTCATCACTCGGGCTGCAGTTCGTATGTAGGCTGCGCTCAAGCTGAAGCCCTAAAAGTGAGAGATGCTGGTCTGAGCTGTGTTTCAAGGCCCGTGTGGGTGGTTTTTTTGTGGCTGACTGTGTGGTAGAAAAACAAAAACCACAAACAAACATCCTTTGGTTTTATTATTGAGTCGAACCCATCTGATAATGTGTGTTTGTGTGTGACGGACACAAATCCAGGTGTATCAGGCTCTTTGGGAGATTCATTATTCCATGAAAACAAATCAGACTGCCATTGCGCTTGCCACCAGAGAACAGAAATTAGACCGGCCCACATGCTAAATAGGCTGCCCACAACAGCAGCCAAAATACATCATATACTAATCACTGAGCTGAGTGGGAGAGATACAGAGACATAGGGAGCAGGGGGGGAGGAGGGTGTAATGAGTGAGTGCGAGGGGGGAGCATGCATGCACACCAGCCTACACAAATTCACACTGTAACAAGGTCGTTTTGTGGCCTGCCCGAGTAATAAAGTGCAAGAGAGGGAATGTGGCAGGAGCGGAGGAAAATGGCTCAACGTTTACTGGCTAATTATCAGCCGGAGGAGGCGAAGGCGAAGGAGGACAGGATCAACACACACCAAGACGGAGCGAGCCAGAGAGGCGGCGTAATCTCTCGGCAAATATCACCGGAGCTGAGACGAAGCAAAAAAGAGGTAAAAACTGATAAATAGAGCAAAAAGTCTGAGCAGAGTAGCTGCCACGAGGGCCGGGGCAGACGGAGAAGACAAACAGACGAGTGGCGTGACTCACTGGTCTGATCTCACACTCGAGAGGTGGGGATCTACTGCCACCCTCTGCCCACGGCCGACATGACATCTGCAGTGGCCAAGATCAGTCACAGCACGAGGAGGATTCTTGGCTGCCGTCAGGGAATGTTTGGGTTGTCAGCCGAATCCATTAAGTTGGTTTTAACCACAGGGCCAAGCACGGGCTTAGCCAGGACTTACTCATTACTCACGTCAGATCAACTCCTTCAAAAAGCAACACCTATGGCAGCGTCTCAGCCTCAGAGCCAGTGGACATGATTTCTCACCCAAATGACATGACGTTACATCAACAAGTGGTGTGTTTGATGTTGTGATAAACACCTTAAACTGAAATCTAGCCACTGGAGGAAAAAAGGAGGATGACGAGGGTGCAATCCTGAAGAAGGACATCCTCCTGGGACAGGTACCAACAATCTACAGACTTTCCACTTGACTGATTTTAACTAGGGCACGAACCAATATACACTTTCCTCATCATCCTGGCCTACAAGGGGAAAAAAAACATGTCTCTGCTCTTGTTACCATGGTGTCTGACTTATTTCAACAGCCAAAGTACAAAATGAGCTTTCGTGTCATCTGTTTCCTTCTTCAATAATGTAGAGGTTTACTTCTAATTACAGAAAGAGATCTTTAATTTCACTTTTTCATTAAGTCCACCACAAAATAAACGTACCAGTATGTGAGGCAACACTAAAAGTAAAACGGCAACGTGTACTGTATGCAAGACAGTTTCAAGCTCTCTATTTTTCTGAGTTCTTTTTCATTCATGACTGTCAAACTAGATGATAAAAGATGTTCCATTCCATTCATTCTCTGTGTCTATTACTTTTCAAAGTGTTTAACCAGGCCATACAACCAGTAAAACATTTTCTATACTGCCAAACAATCTGAAATCTCAGACATAAAAAATACATATTTTGCTTTTGAACCATCATATTCGAATGGATTTTGTGCAGCGGCGACAAAAGCTCGTGATGCGAGGTTGGTGAAGAGGTTTACACCACGTCACCTTTTATCCATCACCTCGCAGGTTGATGTTCACCCAGGGGAGACGAAGGGAGGAGGAGAGAAATGGAGGAGAGAAAACTATTGGGACCTGGCCTACATCCGCATCTCCATTCCCCGCAGAGACGGCAGAAGAGAGGGACGAGACAGTCAAAAAGAAAGATGCGTCAGCAGGATTGACTAGTGGGGATTGGGCCTGGTTCGGCTCTCCACTCTACCCGTCACTCAGATAATAAGAAGTGAAAAGCAGAGTGGACGAGGAGAGGGGAGGGGAGGGGTGTGTGATGATGGGACTGATGGATAGACGTGTCCCTCTGAGAACCCGTGCAAATGTCACAGGGACGAGTACGGAGGGACGGCGACAGGCCTGTCCGATACTTAGCTCTAAAACAACTCAACCATTTGCAGGGTCAGCAAGACATTTTCCATCTCAACTGCTAGTCACTTTTTTAAAAAGGAAAAGTTTTTTGAGACACGTCATTTCAGAGGTCTTCGAAAAACTTCTCAAACTGTCCAGGACCCGTTCAGACCTGGTTTTAACATGAGCGATCTGATCACAGGGCAAAGTTTGTGTCTCCTTTGACCTCCGACTGCAGTCAGAGGGATCGGACCTGTACTTGAAGAGTCCACTTGTGATTGGATGATTCTGGATGGACGTTGACACCGGGTCTGAACGGGCTCTTGGATGTCACTGATGTTTTAATTCTTAGGTGACGCAAGGAAGAATACTTCCGCCCAAAGTGTGGCGTCCTCCCGAAGACAACGAATAAAGCAGCGGCTGACTGATAGCAAGCCTCCTCTGTGGCTTTTTTAAGGGGGAGCGAAGTTGCAAGAGAAAACAGGACAGAAAAGTCGTGCAGAGATCAAAAAAGTGCATCAAAGTTTAACTGGGGGCATCAACAGTGCAGGATAAAAAATAAAAACCCAGAGAGGACATGCGCATTCGCAGGGATCTTGATTAGGTGATTTTTTTTTCTGACTCTTACTTATGTCTTTTCATCCTTCATCCCTTAAGTCCCCCCCACACAAACTCACACTTTCAGTTTCTTCTTTAACCATCTACCTTTTATTTTGCAGCCTCTTTTTCATGCTCCCCCCCCCACACCCTCACTACCCAACCTTCTTTTATTGAAGGGGGGATTCAGAGAGATCTGAGAGCAGCTCACACTGATAATATAAATGTTTTATCCTTTCTCTAGCCCCTTCCCTCTGACTCAGGAAAAAATATACATACACGGTTGCTTTTTTTTTGGGGGGAGCGCCTTCTTTATGTGTGTGCAGTTTATCAAATTCATTCTGTAAGCAGATTGCCAAAGCAACACCTTTTATGTAACCCTGCGGCTAGCCATGAATTTTTCAGGGTCTTAAAAGTTCAGGGTCTGGAGGGAGCAAACGCAGACAAAAGACAAACTTTAGGGATATTAAACTTTTTTTTTTTTTTACATTCCAAGAGAAATATACACAAAATGAAGAGAAAAGTGGAGTGCAACTCAGAGGAGAGCAGATTTAAAAACATAAAGCTGATGTTTTAAGGCCGGAGTTGCTTTACTACGTTAAAGCGACGGATCGGAACCTATAATGTGTCATCTCATAGTGACAATGAGGTTATTCTATATTACCAAAATGTATCGAGGAGTCCATCTCACTGGATTTGAGCTAATGCATGCTGACAACTTGGAGGAAGTGCTCTCCCTTGTACTTGATATTAAGGACACTTCCTTCCCCCCTGAGGCTCTGGCCAATAACCTCCAAAGCTAATATCTCCAGTTCTCGGCTGTTAGGGGTCGTTCTGTGCCACCGCTACAGCATAAGCCAGCGATTTGGCCCTAATTTGACTGGGGAGTGCTTCAAGGTTTGTGTTAAGCATTCCTCTTCGTACCTTTAGCGAAGGGATTTTTCTCTTGCTTTTTTTTTTTTTTTTTTATATTCAGTCGTGGGGGTTGCAAATGTGAAAATAAGAGGAGTCAGGAGGATATAATTCATTAGAGGGCGCAAAGTGGCTCTACATTTTGCTGCAGTGGATGGGAGAAAATTGGAAATACTGCGGTAGACATCGAGAGGTGGAAGCAAACGACCAGCTTCCCTGTAGCACTAATGCCAAGTCTTAGTCATATTCTGTAACGTCTGCATGTCGCTGTTGAAAGTTTTATACTTTACTCCAGCTTTCTGTCTGTAGTGCCTCTCGTGAGGACTTTCAATGCTCCAACCTGGTATTAACGTCCATTCTGAAAGATCTGAACACAAGTCGACAGTTTGTTTGTCTGTTCAGTATCAAAATACGTTGTTTGCATGTGTGTCTTGCAAATTGTTGTTGGATCACTCTGGACGAATGTTAACGCCAGGTCGGAACGAGTGACGTTTGTGGAAGTGGGGGAAAAAAACATAATATTAAGGATCAAAGAAAAAAAAGTCATAAAAAATAAGGAGCTTAAGCAGGGAGAGCAGCTTCTCTAATGAGACACAGATAATAAAAACTAGGTCAGGGCCTCACCTTGGCTACAAATTGTCTGTCCTTCTGGTCCAAGTTGGCTGTGGGCGCCACATAGTCCTTCCAGATGCGGACCTTGCGCTCTTTAGCAGATCTGGCCAAAAAGAAAACACATTATCATCATAATCATCATCAGTGGTAGTCTGTCCTACATTTAGTCAGATATTAAGGAACACAAAAGGGCTTAATCAGGATCAAACATTAACTCATTAAAGTAATTAATTCCTACATGACACAGAAGCCATTGCTGCGATGACTGTAGAGAATAAGTGTCACTGCAGCAGAATGGAGTGACATTGTTAATTTCGAGTAATTGTAGCATAAATCTGTAATTGCACATCGACTATCTAATTTCCACAAGTACTTCCAATATCTCAAGAATCTGCATGTTCTCAAAGTATTCATCACATGTCGCGATTTTCCAGAAGGTACAATTATGTAAAATAGGCTTCTCAAATATTCTATTAAAAAAAAGGGACCTGACCAACATAAATGACGAATATTAGAATTTAAGGGCCAATAGCTCTGGTGCAGCTACAAACCGTTCAGCCGCTCTGAGTTTCTCGGCTCCCTGGGTGTAAACGGCCATGGACCAGTCCACGCAGCGGGCGAATCCTTCCTTCAGCAGGAGCTCTGTGATGTTACCGTTCTGGACGGAAAAGAAACAGGGACAGAAAAAAAAGATCAGTTTACAGAGGAAGAATTTGGACAAAACCAACACAGCTGGGTGGCAGATTCCTGCGTCCTCCTACCGGGTGAAGGATGGTGCCCAGTATGATCTGGTTGGGGCAGCTCTCCAGGATGATCTGAACGTCTCTCTGCAGAAGTCGGGATTCGGTGAAGAATTTGGCCTCTGCTGCGAACGGCTCTGGTGTCTCGCCGCCATCCGCTTCCCGCCTGAACGAGGGACACTGGAGAGGGAAAAAATGACATTAACACGATCATACTTGTTCCACGTCTCAAGCATTGATAAAATACTAAAATGAGTCCTGAAACGGATTATGAGACCACTGCAATGCTAGCATGCAATTTGTCAATTCCCAGTAGTCAACCATTTGTTCTGAGGTTTTCAAGCACAAACTTTAGACTTTGATATAATCTGTTCTTTCTTTGTACTACTGTTATCCTCTTTTAACTGTCACCTCACTTTACATCCTATCTGTATTCTCCTTTTGAGCGTGGCAAACCGCCAGACAGATAAACACAACAGGCGCCGTGGGCAGACAAGCTTTTTGAACAACGAGAAAAAGAACACCTTGAAATGGATGTAATATCTTCAAGTGGGAGATGAAACAGATTAGTTATCTTGAATGATCCATTGGCAGAGCCGGACTTGGTGAAAGAGACGGATGGGGGAAATTTAGTGGGGCGGATATGACACCGCGAGGACAAACGCAGACTTAAAGAAGGGACGGTGCATTCATATATGCTAACTACTTGTTGTTACTGAAGTCATTTGACTATAACACAGTGCGTTGACAGTTTTTGTGGTTACCTTAACTCCAGACAGCATGACTGTGACCAAGTAGTGGTCGGGGAGCAGCAAGGCACGAACAACACTGCCGTCACGCACATGCTCGATGATGGCTGTGTGGAGGAAGGAGAACAGAATTAAGAAGTGAGGTAGGAGAAGAAGAGCAACAGAGAAACCGAGCTCCAGTATTAGACATGCTGGCTGGTTTATAAGCGCTATAGTGGAAAATGTCAGGCGATGATTGAAAGATTAGGCATCCAGGGTGAAACACAACACTTACTGCAAAGGTCACAGGCCAGACTGATCATACCCTGGATTTATGTCACTTATTCTAATGGTGCTTCTTCCTGGGAAGATTGTCAGAGCAGGTTTTCTCTTTTCACATGATGCTCATTGAATTCAAAAGAATAATACCTGTGATCGTCTGACTGACCAATAACACTCAAGTGTTTTTCTAGAGGATTGTTTGCTGGTACTTCTCAAAGAGGAGAATGTCAAGGCCTCCGCAGCAGACTGTGTGATCCGCTTCAACCAAGACGTCTCCTCATTCAACGCACAATAGTGGAGGGCTTCAAAAGGTCGCTGGGCAAGTTACAAATCTGAACTTTGGCCCTGTCTGTACACCTGAACCTGATTGGATGACGACAATCCAATCAGAGGGCAAACAGGTTACACAGGTTAATTTTCAACTTCAAACTGTGGACTGATTTTTCTGAATATCACCTTAATAACTCACAATCTTACTGGCCCTAATTTTGAGCCCAGGACAATACGGCTAATACACTTGTTATTAGACCGCCACCTTTCAAGCCTACTAAAGGGGAATGCTCGATTACGGTGGCCTGTCACTTTAAGGTTCTGATAGTGTTATATGCAGCATGTCAAAATTTCAGGCAAGGTCATTTCCCTTGTAAAGCTTTTGAGGTCTGACATTGTGTTTGTCCCTGAAATCATATCACTCAACTGTTGCTTTCTGTGTACACCTCGTCTCTCTGTGTGTGTGTGTGTGTGTGTGTGTGTGTGTGTGTGTGTGTGTGTGTGTGTGTGTGTGTGTGTGTGTTCGCATAGGCAGGTGTAAGACAAATTGGTATTCCGCTTGTCGCAGCAACTCACCAAACCTCTTTGGCTGGATTGCTGCCTTCAATTCCGAAACAACCCTGACAGCCTCTCATGAATGGCAAGAACAAGAAATAAAAGAGTGAGGAGGTAAAAACAGGGTCCTGCCCTGTTCATTTTCCCACTCAATTAAAGGGGACTGAAATGAGCTGAGCTCCTGTTAACGACGGTCGTTTTGAAATGAATTGAGTGGCATATTACACCTCGGGTATGTCAGAGATGAGAGACTTGGGGAATGAGCCAGAGAGGGGTGATGCCCTCTGAGCCATTACATTCCTGGAAGTTCACAGCAAAAGATCTTAGAGAAGATAGCTTGATTTCTGAAATTTGGCGTTTATAAGAATGAGGCTTATGTAATATTGTGCCTGCTTGTATTGGGGTTTTTGTGTCTTTGTTTTCAGTGTACATACACGTGTACAGAAAATCCCTTACCGTTAATAGGTTTCTGGTGCAAGGAGTCGACGAAGTTTCGGGGATTCTCTATGGTGTATTTCATGTCGCGGACGGTGTGCGCGCCGCCGCCCTCGCTCCATTGGCCCTTCTTGGAAGACTTGGCCTGGTCCTCCAATTCACAGAGTCTGGCCTGCTCTGGACTGTTCACACAAATTAAGAGAGAAGTTAAAGACCCAATAAAAGGAACACCACATTAAAACTCAATGGTACAATCATTATGTTGCTCTTTACGTTCTGTGTGTGTGTTTTTGCTGCTGTTGTCCCACCAACTTTTTTTCCTTTTTTTAAGTTGAATATCAAGCATTTTATTTGCAGCTGATTGAAACTGATACGGAAACTTAAACCACAGACGCTTTGGAACATGAAAATGCAGTTAATGAACACAGCTGCACTGATGCCGGGCGAGTTCCATTTGAAACGCTGCTCATAACGAGGTTACAGTCTTTGAGTGTCATAAAACCGCCTTTAACAATCCACTCGAACAATAACACAGTTAGCTCGACCTGTTAACAAGTTGCAGTTAATTTCGCACCAGTCAGAAAGGGATGCGCACTGAATCTAACAAGTGTTTTGATTGCGGGGCTGCACCCCGTTAAGTTTAACATGCTCTGTTTCACATGTTCTACAGGAGCTTTGTTCAAATAAGCAAATACAAGAATTAAAACTTCTGTTGGCTTCATCACGGTACATAAAATGGTTTTAGCTCTTCTGTGCAGCTGAAGTGTCACCGGATCTAAACTTAAATGTGCTTAAGTGCTCCTTACAGAGCTGTAAGACTCCGGCTTCGTCGAACTAAGTGCTGGGTAAAGTGCTGCTCCTGACAAACCACACTGTTGCCCAAGTGGTAAACCAGAAGATCAGATTATAACTGCTTAAAAAGATCCATCAGAGCGTTTTGAGGAGCGACGATAACAGCGTTTGACGGCTTTTTCAAAAGGCAATCACGCAGCTGGCTACAAACGCCACAATCACGTCCATGCTGGCTCTCTCCACGGTGCCGCCTCATGCTTTTTGAGGGCCCTTGTACATCTTTAATTATTCACAACTTCAAATGGCCACCAGGCTTTTGTTTTAGCGAGAAGTGAATTCTACCCGCTTGATGTGGGGGAAGTGATGTTGACGAGAGATGTGGAAGTGAATGAAATGAATATTTCTACATCTTGCTGCCAGAAATACATTTTTCACTTTGGAGAGGCAACAAAGTGGGGCTCAATTAAAATAACAAAATAAACTAGCTGCTTTCAGAAATGCACTGAATTCCAGACATTTTCACAGGGGCTGTATGTGAGAATGCAAATGCACGAGTCAGTTGCAACATATGTTTTCCAGAACAGTGAAATGTCCCGAGAATGAGCGCAGCCCCCAGCGAGCGACTGGGAGTGTTGGTGACATTTCTAACAAACATCTCAGGATGAAACGTCAGACCTGGACAATCTCCTGCTGCATGAGTTCATGTCTGAAACCAGCGACACATACACACAACCTGCTCCACAGCTGTTTTCCCTGATGGGCTTTGGACACATCTCCAAAATGGCCTCTAGCGCACCTTCCCCTTTATGCTGATTTAACTAATAAACAGTTTTTTGTTTACTGAGCAACAATAGTCAAAGTTTCTGTAAGGAGTCAATTGTGTTTTAAGCTACTTAGAATTTAAGCGCGAGAAAATAACAGACGGCTACAAAGAGCAGAGTGAGAGGCAGCAACAATGCAATCAAGGACAGCAGACATTGTAAAGCCACGGAAATAAGTGGAAAGAAACTCAGAAGCAGAGATTGATTTAGATATAGAAATAAATCCATGTGTGGAGGAAGATGATAGCAAACTTATCCATGTCTCCAAGCAGACTGGATTCTTTCAATATGTCAGCAAATCCCCCCGACCGACATATTGCTTCAAATCAAAACAGATATTGACGGGTAGGAAAGTGCAATACTGAGCGAGATGAGGAGGAATGAAACTTTCCAGTTCTAAATCTTTCATCTGCATGTGGCTCCCTTGTGCAGCCAAAAGAACCAGAAATAGACAAACTGTTGAACCTTAGAGAAGCTGTTTTACACCTCCCTGTTAACTCTGGACAGTATGAAAAGGATGCAGGAAGTCCTGTTGTTCCCATGTGGACCTGACTGGAAGGGTTCCACTGCTGAGGGGCTTTCAGACATGAACTCCAGGCGCAATTTTTTTGACATTGTCTTGAGTTTTCCTTTCACATATGAAGCATGCAGCAGGACATTGTTCAGGTCAGACACATTCACAACAACAGGAAAACGTTTGGGTGAGGGGTGGCACCAGGGTAGAGCAGCAGGAGAGTTTAAATTAAGCTCCAGAAAGCTCAGAGCACATCGACGTCATTACCCCCAAAAAAAACCAAAATCTTGTCGTCCTTCCAAGATGACATCATCATCGGTGTCATCCACATGTATGGGATATTGTATATTCCTTATGTTTTTTCCCTCACTGTGAATTTTCTGCTGTTTTCTCACAGGGACTCACTCAGATGTTTTTATGGACATTTTTGTTGGGAAGTGAAAGTAAAAAATGCTGAAAATGTGCTGAGCAACTGACTCTGACATTTGGAAAAATCCAGACTTCACTGAAACCAGTTTAGTGAGCAGCAATTCCCCAACAAGAGCAGTTCATCACGTGAGCCGTTCACTCCCCTCTATCAGCACTTCTGATGTGGGTAGAGTACATGTAAAATTCTGTCTTTTCACTTCTAAAGACAGAAGATAATCACAATTGTTTCATGGTAAATTTTAAACTTCACGTTGCCTGGAAACTGAGTTGCAGCAGAGCAGCAAGAGCTAAAATACTTTCACAGTATAATGTGAAAGTCTGATTTGTGAGACACTTCCTGTTTGTTCCTTTTTTGCTCTAATAAACCGAGGGAAACCAGCCCAGAAACATCTGGGCCTCAGCCTGCTCTGCTACACTGCTCAACACTGGCCACCGCTCTTAAATGCGTCAGTGAGCTGACTGTTTTCCCCGAGTCGCGGTGAGTTTCGGAGCACTTTAACTGCACTGTCCGAAGCCATCATCGTTATCGTCGCCCACGTAATTATCACCACATTACAGCTGGTGTGATTAGCGTCGCCAGTCACGAGGGGTAATGATATCGGAGGCTTGATCGTCAGGGGACAAACTGCGGCCTGAAGTCCTCACTGAGTAATGGGCCTCCCCTCTGGCTAAATGATGCCCACTTACTCTTAAAGCATCGTTTACATTAGTGCTTTTTCTGGGCCGTTGCACAGGATGCTCGAAATGGGTCATTAGTGACAAAATATGTGCATCATCTCTGTTCACGTTGGAGGATACAAATGTAGCAGCATGGGTCAAATTGCTTGTAATGTGCAAAAGCTGCCACTGGGGGGGCTCTGCAGCACTTATAAAGTCATATAGAGCGCTGGGTGTGTGAGTGTATTTAGGGGATTAGCTCTTAAGGGCAATGTGGCAGAGAAGGGCCTCTGAGGGACGTTGTTGTAGCAGCAGGGTAATACTGCCACCATCAGGGACACATGGGCTTTATCTCAATTCTCTACAGTGCACCAACTGAAAACATATATTATCTCTCGCCACAGCTTATTAAGTGTTGTGCTGCTGTAAGCTTTTGCAAGCAGGAGATTAAATCAAGTTGCTGACAGTGATTTCCTCTTAATTCTGAGGAAACAAAACAAGCTAAACTCCACTGACTAAGTCATGCCAACGATGTAATTTCAGCATTAAAACAAACCTTATACATAACTCAAAATCTGATTTCTAAAAACAAGATCTCCCAAAGTCAATCTATGACCTATATTATATTCATATGTTACTTTGGGTATTTGATTATAAAACATTGGAATACAAATTTAAGGTCAATGTTACCAACTTGTCAACGCACTAACAGGAAGAAAAGCTTCTACCAATGTGTCAGCACATTTTATTTGAATCTCTGAAAGGTCATACCACTGGGTGCTAACATTTGCGGTCATTCAGTCAGCATGTTTAGCATTTCAACAAATAGTAGAAGAGTGCACGAAGCTCAGACGCAAACATCTTACTTGTTCCCTCTGATTCCTTCCCTGCGGACTGTGGCGAGGCCCTCGTTCACCAAAGACTCAGCGATGTTCTCGCCTGATGTGTCTAAAAAGAGAGGTAAAGAAAAAAATTAATCAAAATTATTTTTTATTTTCAATTCAGTTTATATTATTTTAAAATGTATTATTAACAATATGGTTAGATTTACAAAGTCAGAATGGGTTCTGAGAAAAAATTTGAGGTATTCATGTTGATGTCATGTTGATGACGTTGACTGTGTCAGGGAAAGCAAACAATAACTAATAACTAACTCAGTGGAGCTTATTCTTTGCATCAGGCTCGGTCGGGTTTTGGACACAAAGCAGAATACCAGTCAGGTCAGGTTCATACAGAGGGATGCAACCCGAGCTGCACCCGACAGTGGACTCACCTCTCCCCAGGTAGACCATGCCGTACTCTCTGCCCAGAGAGGTCTTGATTTCCACAGTGAAGCAAACTTCTTTGCCGATAAGTTTCTTCCGCAGGAACTCTCTGGCTTGAAAGGCCCATGGCTGCGACACAGACAGGAATATTAACATGGACTCCCACATCATGGTCCCATCAGAAGTTAATGGTGCAGTTTGACTCATCAGTAGCAGCAGAATTAAACAACTTATTGCCGTTGTGACATATCCTTCATTTTAGATGTGTCTTGTGCATAATCAAAATAAAATGTTCCTATTAATGCAATAATTAGCAGCGTGATGATCATGTTAGGGAAAAGCTTCAGTGCTTCTTCACTCAGATTTTTATCTCTGTCAAAGCAAAGTATTCCTGTCAGCTGATTTAAATAGATTTTTTTCATCTGATAAAAATAAAAGGCTGTGGCCATCTGTCAAAGCCTAATTGGAAAAAGTATTTAAAAACATAAACAGCAGACAGTCAAGTCTTGCAGATGTTAATCAATCCCAAAAAAGGAGATAATAGTCACATTTGGCTGCCTTGAATAAACTGATAAGAAAATGTTAAATTCAAGAGCGATATCTTAAAGCTTCAAGTCGAACCGAGAGCAGACATGTTTATCTCGAGGCCTCATGATTACTCAAACAAACAGGCAGAATGTGAACACAATTATATACAAACATAATTATGGTAAAACTACTCAATCAAAAAGGAAAGAAAAGTCATGTGACAGTAAAATCTTCCCACAGTAAAAAAAGAAGACAACACACCATCACATTGGAAATATCAGTTTGCTGGGGGGGGAGGTACTTAGCAGGACCTTGTTCTGCCTTTGCCAAACACACACACACAAATATAAATAAACAAACACAAAGGGACTCACCTCATCGGGAGTGTCCTTGGTGTCGGGCTGGCCCTGAGCAGCTCGGCGGGCCATGGCCCCCGTTCGGATATTACTGAGATTGATCTGACGCTCGGGGGGCGGGCCGCCTCGAGGCTGGCCCCGCACAATGATAGCACAGCCCGACAAGACCTGGAGGGATGACAATAAAAACGTGTGAGCTGGAGGAGATACAAGCCTGTGTTTCAATCAGCAAAATGTAGGTCATGGCTTTAGAGACAAAAATTATTTTTGCAATTCACAGGCCACAAACACCAGGGGCAAATACCAGACCACAACACCTGGTGAAGGGAGAAGTCCGTGGTGGCTTTCAGTTTGTATTTCCTCAGAGAACACACACTCTGGGGCATTTAGAAAAGTGTTATCTTTTCATTAACATTGTGACGGTCTGATGAGCACTGAGGGTGGATCAAGCTGGATTGTTCTGAAACTGCTGCAAGATAAACGAGCACAGCAGGTAAATAAATAAGTAAATAACGAGAGGATCAATTAAAGCTCCAAACTCGTGTGGATTTTAGCTTTAAATTAGCGGAGGCTTTATGGGTGGGACAGGAAAACTGCTCGAAACTATTACAGCTGTGGAGATGGAAAGCAACTTCTTCTAGATGTTGCCGTGGTGACAGTCTGTCATTCAAACGCAGGACAAGATCAGGCCAACTGATAACATGGCTAAATACAAAAAAAGATAACCTACTCTTGGGTTTGACAACCGTGGCATTTACACAAATCTGAGCAAACAGCTTTTATCTGCGGACTCTCCTGAGTGTCTGCACGCAGCATCACTGAGGGCTGTTGATCTAAGATGTGGGCAAGATAAACTCTTCCATCATATCAGCACCATTACCCACTGAGATCCCACAAGTGTGAGCTAAGCAGGAAGATTCCTGGATCTTTCAAATGCCAACTAGGCATGGAAAAAAAAAGAGGCACTACCCCTCCTTTCTGTGTTTACAAAACGGCCACGTTCAACTTGGAATGCACCACAATGCTTTGCAAGACTCCAGGCTTACGTTTCTTGGGGCACAGACATGACTGCATTAGATGTAGGTTTTATTACATTACAAGATTATTTATAGTGTGTGCAAAATAATTTAAAATCCTGGAGAAAGCAAAGATTCAATCTGCAAAATTAATCTCTGACGTTAGTGCACTGAAGAAATGCTTTAATTAGCCCCTTTACAAACACCCTCAATTCCTTTGGTAATGAACCCACCAGAGTGTAACCTACTCACGCACACATCTTTCTCCAGGGAGAACACCGATGTCAACCTGTTTACAGCAGCTACCACACTTCTAATAACAGCCCATCTTCTAATGCCTGGAGACCAGTGTTATTGGGTGCGTTGCGTAGGTTCCCTGATGAAGTTCACGCCAAGGAGGAGCACGAGAGACATTATATAACACGACTGAAGCCCAGTTTCAAGACTGGTTTTTGCTGCCGAGTGAAGGTTGTGAGTTTAAACTCGTCTTTATGAGCAGCAAAACACTTCTGAGGTAGAAGTGTTACACCTCCTCACTGTGCTGATTGTTTGAATGATTGATTGATTGAGTGAGTGAGTGAGTGAGTGAGTGAGTGAGTGAGTGAGTGAGTGAGTGAGTGAGTGAGTGATTGGACTTTTGTGAGATTGCTTTTGAAGAAAATTACATTGTGGTAACAGTTGATATTGTTGTTGGAGCCCTACGAGTACAACCAGATAACTGATTTAAATCTGCTTGTGTCAACGTGTTAAACTGTTAACGCTGTATCTACTTAAATCAGTTCATCGCAAAATCAGATTCTACACACACACACACACACACACACACACACTTAAATCTAAATACTGATATTGTGGGGAAAAGGCTGCTCAAACAGATTAACATATTAACCAGGTTACCAGGTTTTTATACTGTGCCCCGATTACTTGTGTCCTTCAATCAACTTGTACCTAAAATATTTGTATTGTCAGTATCTCCATCTGCAAATACTTCTCTACAGGGACAGCTTGGTAGTAGTTCTGGTGGCAGGACGTCCATCTCACTTTAGTGAACTTATTCTTGACCCAGTTTGACCTTTTATTCTTTTTATGCTCTTGTGTTTGAGTTGTGTGTGACACTGGATTCTTAAATTTCCCCCGGGATCAGTAAAGTATCTATTATGGTTAATGGCAGACGGGGGGGGGGGTAACTTCCACAGGTTAAACTAGGTAACCATGCA
Organism: Paralichthys olivaceus; assembly: GCF_024713975.1. Lineage (NCBI taxonomy): Eukaryota > Metazoa > Chordata > Actinopteri > Pleuronectiformes > Paralichthyidae > Paralichthys > Paralichthys olivaceus. The sequence continues at coordinate 5,962,039 of NC_091115.1, forward strand.
AATGTACACAACGAGGAAAATCTGTTGACTTTATCTGGGAGAGTAAAGATTAACTTTCATGGGGTCTGATCGAGTTTGAATGGAGGAAGGTGAAGAAACACGAAGAGAGGCTGCACCGTCCAACATGAGTGGGAGATTATAGGGGGAAGAAAGCTGCAGCTACGTGTCAGTTTCCTGTGGTCGCTCTGCACACAGAGGAAAGTCAGCCTGTGATTGTAAAGGTCCGCCACACATTAACCAGCTCCACCATGACACACTGGACTCCTCGATTTCATAATCACAACAACCAGCGTTTTCAATGAGTCACAATAGAGGAAGTCTAACTGGGGTAAAAGTAGACGATGTTAGCTCTCAGGCTAGGTGGCTAGGTGCTGCTTTGCAATAAGCTTCCACCAATTAAACGATTGATTAATTAAACCTTGGGGTAAACGCTGTCAAACCCATTAACTCTGCGACGCCTCACGCCAAAAACTTTGTTCACATAAGTTGCTGGACAGTGAGTGCTAACAGCTAGTTAGCTTGCTAGCTGGGAAACTAAACATCTGTTGACGTTGCAGCAGAAGAGTCCCTGCCTGACATCAGTGTTTCAGCCACTTTACCAGTTTGTAAACGTGAATAAAGTTGGTCTCGGGACAGCGGGCTCATCAGACTTCCTGTTAAAATGTTGGATTAACTTGCAACTAGCAGACTTTAAGGATAGCTCACGTGTGCTAATGTCAATTCAGCTCATTAGCAGGGCAGCTAAGTCAGTAGCAGGCTAGGTAGCCGGGGTTAGCTGACATGCTGCCGGGTGAGGTGACCGTCACTGACAGCTGTTAGAGACCCGATGTCAACACCTGCATTCAGCACAGAAGTGGCTTCAACCCGCCACGTTAGCTCAGTGGAATTTAGTTTAGCCTCCATTGCCCCACCACCCCCCCACCAACCCCCACCGGCTAACGAAGCTAACTGTGTCCCCACATCCTCATGGTTTCCTACCATCTTCACGATCCCCCGCTGCAGATGAGCAGACGGAGAGGGGGCCGCCTGAGCTGGTGCCGAAACAGATGCCATGTCCGCCGGGTAGAGGTGTAAACGCCGTTGAGGGGGTCGACCAGGTGAGGGAGCAGGGACCCTGAAGTCAGTGACTGTTCTACGGGAAGCCAAGAGAGAAAAAGGGCTGAGCACCGATCAACACACACGTTATACCGGAAACACGCTCTGCCATGCGTACACACACCAGTCCGAGCGCTTCCGGGTCCGGCGAGCAGAAATGAATGGGAGTGAACGGCGCCGCTTCACGACCGCGTAGGAAAATTGAAATAAAGACTTCCGGAGCAGGAGCTGCGACACGTCAGCATAGCGTTAACCCGGCTAATGCTGCCTTCACGGCCCGTCGGTCAATGTTTATATTTCAATCAGGGCTTCACGCTACTGAAGATACCGAATGGGGCAGCTGCAGGACCTGCCTGAGGATTAACTGGTTTTTAAGATTTCTTTGGTCGCGGAGTAATTCAGTCACAGTTGTCAGTATAATGACTGATGAATATTCAGAAGTAACTGTTAATAGTCAATTCGGCATATATCATTTTACAAATAGGAAAACATATGTGGGCTTAAAACTGTACTCGAGAGTACATGATTATTAATAACTCCGTGGTAAATCTTGTAAAATCGGTTTCCAAGTTTCCACAAATATATTTAATATAGTATAATATAATATCATATTTTATTAAATATTTTATGGAAAAAAACTATTATGTTTATATTCAAACTTGTATTCAATACATGGAACAGAATTTGTTGAAACTTTTGCACTGATGATATATTACCCATATTGTTTAAAATAAATAAGATTACAAATTATTCATGATGTTTAACTTTGTATTGCTTTTTGTATTTTCTATTTATTCTGGGGGGTTTTTATGTGTATATACTTTTATATTTGTATTCTAATCCTGCACTTTGGTTAACTGTGGTGGTTATAAAATGAGACTTAACTAATTCAATTATAATTGCTCTGTTTTTATCTGTTGTTGTTTTTTCAATTAGATAAATTAACTAAACTTTCCTGCATATTTTTCTGCCCCTGCAGCACAGGACTTTAAGCCTAAAATGATATAAACCACATAGGATATCATTTTAGCTCTGAGAGTCGACTTTATTTGCTTTGTATTATCACACAAGCAAAACACCAAACACACACACACGCTGGTGTTCATATCAGTTTACAGGTAAAACTCAATTAAATCTTAAGTTTACAACACTTTAACCCAACATGTAGATTTTTATTATAGCAGATCATTTGATCAAAGCAGTCAAAGCTGTGTATCACCTGTGACATCCTCAGAGAAAATAAATGGGGGGAGTTAGGGTTGGGGTCTCCAGAATTTCACATTCAACAGACAGAGGTTCCTTCGTTTTATTGTTGCACTAACTTTGTTTCATGCCCATTAAAATGTGTATTTGTCACATCTGTGCCATTACGAAAGGGTTGCGTCTTAAACGGGGTTTCCATGGTAACAGCAAGTGCAGTTTAAAATAGATGGAGGGGTTCGTCTGATGAGATTTAACAAGTTTATTAAAATTTTATGAACAAGTGACCCCAACACTTCCTCTAACCTGAGCTCCCCAGAAACACCACTTGCTGTCACCATGGTAACCATGTTTAAGACCCATCCCCTTCATGATGACAGAGATTTCTTTATTTTTATCTTCAGATTTATTTTTATGCATCAGATGAAAAAGGAAATGTTTTGCTTGTTCTGCAGCTCCCACATGTGACTGTGGGTACAACTGTGAGTGGAAAACAGTAAAATAACATGAAGGCTCTGGGGACCTACTCTAAATATTTGCATAACCTTGCAATGTTTTCTTGTGTCGTGCCTCTTTTAATGCTCGGACATGAATTCCCAAAAGGAGCAACTGGTAATGACGTCCATTAACTGTGTGTGTGTGTGTGAGAGAGTGAGACAGAGCAAACACACAAAGACAAAAGTGATTTTCGTATTGAATTTGTCCGTTTGATATGTGCATAACTGAAATTCTCTACAGGCTTAAAATCCCCTTTGTATTTCATACCCAGTTGGTTTATAATATATTTTTATTGTTACAAATGAATTCCCTTTCCCCCTCCACCATCTCTCTATTTATTAATTCTGCAAATTATAGTGGCTCACATGTATAAATGCATCATATCATATCATGTATGATATGAGTGGAATTTAAATGTGAGGCAATATCGCCCTCTGGGTGTCATATCACACTGGCAGAGTTATCATTTTGACTTACTGTCAGCATGTTGTATGTTTTATATGTTTGAATGAAGCCAGTCAGTGGTTGTGATGTGGATTTTTATTTGATTGTCAACAATTAAACATCACCCAACTAATATGTTTACTGTTATTGTAACTTATATTTATGACTATAATTTAAAAACAGCAGAACATCCCTTGATTTAATTAATCATAATGAATGAATTAGCTACTCACGTATTGAAGCTGCTCCAGGAGAGAGGCTGGCATCATGATCTCACCTAAGAGGGAAAAAGAAAGAAAAGATTGTGATGCATTATAAATCCATACATTAACACAAAAGTAATTCATGCATGAGCAGACACTGACCGTCAGTACCTTCAACTGTTCCTCTCCAGGTAAATCTATAGTCACACTGGCTTTAAACGTTCCTGTTTTAATATTACATATCAAAAAATATGTGATCCACATTCGATGATTACCAACCTTACGCACTTGTTATATATAATGTGCGTCACTGGGTTTAGGAAAGGCGCACTGGGTGTTCCTTGTACAAAATGAACGTTCAAATCAAGAAGAGTGACATTCACCACAGGGATATTTTCTTACAGCGTGTTGCATAAAGTCTGACATTTATTATTAACTCAAACTTCCTCCTCGACAAATCCAACAACGCATCTGAAAGCAGGAATATCAGTGGCCTGGTTGGTATTGTATGCGTTTCCCCTGTTTGCAGCATAAACGAGAATTCACGATAAACTTTCATTCAGAAGTATTTAAAAGTAAAAGCGGAATGAAGAGGGATGTTCTCTGCCTGTGAGTAAACTCACGTGTTTTAGAAATGTGGCGATTAACAACATTTGAGGACAGTTAGAGATTAAATTACAAAGCCTATTAAAATGTACTTTTGTCATTTATCAGACTTGTATTGATGGTTACAGACGATGTGGTAAAATGTGGTTGTGTCTGACACTACGAATGGAAATCACATCCACTTATTATTTTAATCAAATTATTAAAAATGTGAATTCTTACCTTTTATTTTAGGTAAATAAAGTGAACAATTACAAAAGTTATCTTCAGGTCACAATCTTTTACATGTGCAAATAAAGTATTTAAGACACGGCTGGAACTGAATTGCATGTAAAGACAGACGATTGTTGTGGCGCAGCTTCTTTTGGCCCACGATCATGAGAATGATTCTAAATATCTCTATATAATAAAAGAGTGAAACGTTCATGTGCGTAAACAGAATAAGAAAAACATTATCTGGACTTAAAATATAAAACATGAACGTTTCATGAATCTATTTGCTGGCTCATTACAGGAAAGAGGAAATTACAGCGACCACAAAGGCAGCTCCGTTGCGCACAAGGCAGCTCGGTGCGCAACGGAGAGCTTTTGGAAACGTTTTTACGCGGCTGAATTATTCTGCATATTTACACTTCAGGACAGATAATAACACGGATACACGTCATTTACACTAAAAGCAAACATATAGGATTCGTAATTACACGGCACACTTTGTTCTGTGACATGATTTTAGCACTCAAACTCCCGCCCCTTCCTTTGGCGAGCTCACATGAACATTTACGCACCACGAATATGCGGTGCTGCCTCAACAACACAACCGAAGTACTTTAATCAACCTCGTTTGGCACACACCGTACGTGCAATAAACTACTATAAATCAATGAGCACGTAAACTGCCCGGTAATAAATTTAAAAAAGCTCGTCTTATTTGTCCTTTGACTCGGTTGGCAAGGAGACGATGGTGTCCAAAAATGGCTGTCCTCTATCTAACCTGGCTTATTGTACACACAGAGTATTATTGTCCTCCCACTCATGGTTAATGTATAATTTGGGCCATATGGCATTTTAAAATGTGGGCCTTTATTTCGGTGGCACTTCGATCTGTGTGGACCCAACTAATGATATTCAATTAGTCATTAAACAGACCAAAGGACGAGGCTCGTGTGGGTTTTCACATGGGCTAATATTTGCTCGTCAAATATTTCCCTTCGAAACGTTTACAACGCATTTTTATCTGCTGGCTGCCCAGGGAACATCTGTGAGGGCTATTTTAGCCTCCCTCTCTTGGACAAACCAGGTTCCCCAATTGGCCACATCCGTGCGCCCATGCACGAGTCTATTTGTTCACGTTTTGAAAGAAAATGTAATAAAGGGAGAGAGCGCGATGGATTTATGATTTATCAAAAGCACTTTACCATATGGCAGTCGTCATTGGAGCAGATTTCCAAATGTTTGTTTTATGGAAGGAGAGCAGAGATGCTTTCTAATCGGTGCCACTTCACCTGCAGAGGATGCTCGAGTCACGTGACCACCATGCCCCCCCCCTGAAGGATGGGGAAACAGCAGAGTTGATCATTTATGTTTTTTGAAATACAGAAATGTTTACTGTCACTGTGGCAGGACAACAAGCTCAGAAGCAGAACATTTCAGGGGTGGATTGGGCACTGAATGTTTTTTTTTTCTCCAAATATTTGTCTGGCTGAGAGTGGAGGCAGCCTCTGCGCAAAAGGAAATCAGCCTGGATTCCCTAACGTCAATATTACAATCATGCAGTGCTGATTACAGCAACACGGATGCCTTTTGTTTATTTGAAACACAATATATAATAATTCAGAAGTGGAAATATTTATGTCGTGGCACTGCAGGAAATGTGCCAAAGCCAAAACACTCAACAGAAGTCTGATCAGAAAAAATCAAGTCTCTGGTGCAGCAACTGTCTGAATATGCCTTCTAAACAAGTCAATGCAAAGATAATGAAAACATTTCTTATTAATAGACACAATTCATCTTATTTTAACCTTATTAATCAAATTCATGCATTCGAGAGAGAACCTGTGATCAGTTATTTCTGATTTATTATATCACTTAACATTTATAAGTGAAACACCTAAATGCTGGACTCACCTGATTTAAATCACAGCAGTTTCTCTCTGCATCGTGAATCTCCATGACTGATGTCATATTCGACCCATCGCTTAAATCAAACTGCTGCACTTGCTTTTGGAATTTTCCTGGAAGAAATAAAAAGTTCACATTTAGGTTTTTTTTTAGGAAAATACATTTGGGGACTATATAAACATTTAAAGATGATGTTTGGCCACATTCACTTCCAGCTAATGTTGACATTTCTGGTAACAGGTCGCCGCGTCATGTTGAGCTCTGCGGGCCTATAAATGTCTGCGGAGGCGCGTCAGTCCTTTATTGTCAGTCTGCAGAGGCGCACAGACTTGAGTGCGTCCGAGGTCGTGTTTTTCCAGGGATCCTCATCACTGTAAGACTTTTATTTTTTGTGATCAGCTTTATCATCTAGGCTGCAGGGAGCGAGTGGAGATGTGCGGAACCAACGCTGATCTGCAAAATAAAGGTTAATTTCTTCAATACTTTTACGCACTTTAATGCTTTGATTAGAAATCCAGTTTTCGTCCCTGGGCGTTCGCTGGTTGTAAGCAAGATTACACAAAAACTACTCAATGGATTTCAACGAAACTTGGTGGATATGGGCCTGAGAAGAACCCCATTTAATTTTGGAGTGGATCCGGATCAGGTGGCGGATCCAGGAATTAATTTTCCCACTTTCTCCAAGATTGCGAAATAGGCCTTTTTCCAAATTCTCAAAAAAATCCCAGAGAAATAATTCATGGATCTGGATAAAAATAATCAGGCATGTTTAGAGGACTGATATTTATGACTGTGCGCAATTTGGCGCAGCTTGGTTGAATTTAACGGGGCTGTTGGGCCTTGGATGAGTTCTGCGCTCTAAACCATCCATACAGTCATAAAACATCCAGGAAACTACCTGCTGAGACTTTTTTAGCCTGAAGGTTGAATATGAACAAGTGTAAATGTCATTTTTGTAGTAAAAATGTAATTTAAAGACAAAATTCAACTGTATAGACTTGTTGTAATAAGGTGGTGGACGTGTGAACCAGCTGGGAGGCATGTTTCTGAACGGCAGACCTCTCCCTGAATCCAAGAGGAGGAAAATGATCGAGCTGGCCTCAGAGGGGGTTCGTCCCAGTCAAATATCCAGAATTCTGCGGGTAAGGAAAAACACTGTTGTCATAGTTTTACAGCTAAAACACGTTCAGTGGCTCACGTGGGAATCCTGTGCCAGGTGTCCAACGGGTGCGTGAGTAAGATCCTGAGCCGGTACCGACGCACGGGACTCCTGGAGCCCAAGACCACGGGAGGGAGCCGACCTCGACTCCTCACCCCCGGCGTCATCGCCACCATCATCCAGTGCAAGAGGGAGAACCCGACTATTTTCGCCTGGGAGATCCGGAAACGCATGGCTGCGGCGCGGTTCTGCAAAGTCTCCAAAATTCCCAGCGTAAGTGCAACTGAAATCAATTAGTTTGGGATGTAACCGAAAACTGAATATGTGCAAACGTTTCTCACTGCGTAATGTTTCTCTTCAAGGTGTCATCCATAAACCGGATTTTAAGGAAGATCCACTTGGAGCATGGACCCATGTGCATGGAGCTCAGTGCGCACATAGAGCCGGGTAAGTCACCCGCAGAGGATCAAGGGAAATCCTGAGCAACCTGTAAACTCCAGTTGATGAATGTTATGGAACAAAATAACCAGAATACAAGATGCATCATTTCCCAAATCCTCTTGTTGAGTTCTCCCAGTTTATAAAATTCAATTAAGCCTGTTTATTTCCCACATAAACACACGTCACGATTTGGGTGAACTAATAAACAGAGAGGGGGAAGTCCAGATGGAAATGACATTCTGTGATGCTGATGTAATGTGTGTGTGTGTGTGTGTGTGTGCTGCACAGATTTTGATCATTTGATTCAAGATGAGCTGAATCACAGAGACACAGTCTGCAGTGATGACCTCAGAGTTAAAGGTGTCCAGCAGAGAAACCGCACCACCTTCACCCCAGAGCAGAGCAGAGCACTTGAGCAAGGTGACGGAAAAAATCTTTGAGAGTCCATGCATCTGTCAAACTAACACTTACTTACATACTCCCCCCCCACAATTATAAGAAAATAAGTATCTGTTCCCATCTCCCAAATCAGAATTTTCTCACAGCCAGTATGCAGACATGTACCTGAGGGAGAAACTGTCGAACAGAATCAAACTTCCCGAGGAAACCATCAAGGTAGATTTCTCAACTGTATTGAGGTTTTATTGAATCTGTTTTATTCTTTTGTATTGTTATATCATTTGGAAACCCAATAAGAAGATATTTGTATATTTGCAGACCCTCACTGGTGGCTCTCCTTGAGGTTTCTGCATTTTTTTCCTGGTTGAATTTCGTAACTCTAGTCGAGGGTTGAGGACAGATTTAGTTGAAGCTACTTTGAACATTTGTATTTCAGCACACCGGCACTTTTGTTCTTGGCTTCTGTGTTTTTTTTGCATTTTATTGTGTTATTGTCACAGTTGATGTTGTGTTTTTGTTGCATGCTGTGGATCTATGGCTGCAAATCAGTTTTCCACACGTGGGACAATACAGACGTGACATGTATTTGTCCATCATTAAAACTTCTGCTCTCCACATGTCTCACAAAGGTCTGGTTTTCAAACAGACGGGCGAAGTGGAGGAGGGAAACCAAACAGAGGATCGCCACTCAGAGTAAGTGTGTGTGTGCGTGTGTGTGTGTGTGTGTGTGCGTGTGTGTATTTGGGGCCTAGACACCATGTGTGTGACACTTTCCTTCAACCACAACAAAATTAACTAAACTGAGTGGAAAGTTCCAAGCTGACAAAATGTTTTTCTCCTTCACAGATGTTCAAAAGCAAAGAGATTTTCCTCCTGTGAATCCAGCGATGCCGCAGAGCTTCACATCTCAGCAGGTACAGAGGGAGGTAACACTTTGTGGGAGAAACTTTGAAGCCCCTCAGCTTCTTTTCTTTGAGCGACGGGGTCTTAACATGAGCTCGACTGTCTCCAGCCGAAGTCAGAAACAGACTTCTGTCATTTCAAAGCATCATTTGAATCCAAGACGTCCATATTGCCAGGGGAGAGGAACATATTGTTTGTAGCCACATTGGAAGTGTTAACTGTTTGTGTTGATTTGAAGGCAACACCAGTGCCGAGAATCTACCATCAACACTCAGATGCCTCCTCCTCGTATGACACAGTTTCTCGGAAATTACAAAACGGCTGCATTCTCTCCACAGAAACAGGTAAAATCAGTTTCATCAAACCAGTGTTTTCAATTCTAAATAAAAATGTATACAGTAACTGATGTCGAAGGCTAAAATAATTAAATAGTGGCCTTTTTATGTTGAGTTTTTTTTAAATGACTGACATGTGATCACTTGAAGTTTGACAAAGACACAAATATGAGTTTTTAACAAATCGGATTCCTTCACTCTGATGTTCAGGTGTCAGAAATCCTGCACGTGTGACGTCCATCTCCCTGCCTCCATCACTCTTCCACTCATCAAACAACCTGATGAGCCAGAACATAGACACGGCCCCACTGGCTCTGCACTCGGAGGGATTCACTTTTCCACTGGTCCACCGGCCCGCAGACACCAGGACGTCCCTCCCTGTGATAAGCGAGGGGGTGCGGACAGGCCGCCCTGTGACTCAGTGCTGGACTCAGCCGGGAGTTTCTCTCACTTGGAGCCAGATTCAGACGGACCAGAGGTTTCTGTTCGCGCCGCAGACCTGGGACGTCAGTCCACATTAGAATCTGGACTAAATCTGTGACCGCCTCTGTGATGTGAATGAGATAACGCAGGTTGTTCTGATCTCCAGAAACTTTTCTTTTGGGGTGCAGGTCAAAGTCTGGACTGGAGGGAGACATTCTGGCCAGCAGAGGGCGACAAATGACTGAAGTTAAAAAGATTGTTCTCGTCACGTTCCTTTGAATCTGTTTCTCTTGAAATTCACATTAAAAAGGAGAAAGTTTTCTTCCAAATTCTGGATTCTGAAATCTTTAATTTGTTACATCGGACAATGTAAACGGATCTTATAGGTACAGTGCACAGAAATTATAAGGATCTACTTATAAATATTGGATATCGTTCTCATAACTAAGTCGCATTAACTGTGCAGCCACCTTAGATTCAAAACAATATATTTTTATTACTTTAGAATGAGTCTTTTATATTTAAATAGGGAGTTGGTTACGCTACCGTGGACACCGCCATGTTTCTACAGTAGCCCAGAACGGACAAACTGGCACGAGGCCCTGGTACATTTATGCAGCTGTGTATTTGTGTTGGAATACGACAGACGAAGAAGAACCATTAAATCAATCCAGAAAAGAAAACCCAGCTTTCTAAAACATGACGCACGGAAAGAAGCTGAACAGATTATTGCTATTAACCTCTTTTTACCCTGGGGTAATTATTGGTTGAATTTCCACAAAGTGTGATGAAGCCAACAAACGTTTAATTTAATTCTAATAGAAATGAAATAGGAATATCTGAGGAGAAGGTTAACAGCCGGCTCTGCAGAACAGCGTATCTGCTCAGTGATAGTGACATAAATCATATCTGCATGGCTCATTTAAGGTTACCACTATAATAATATATGGATGTTACGTCTTTCATATTCTTGGGCTCGCTGTTTGTTTAAGTGTGGAGTGCGGTACAGGCGCCCCTCCAAGATTTCTTTCCAGGGATCGGCCAGTGGGAAAATCTATAAAAGTGCGGCTTCAAAAAGTCCAAACATGATCTGATATCTGCTCTGCTCGGTGTGTCGGCTTTTATGACTGCAACAGGACAGAGGCATCGAATTCCTCCGTGTCCCTTTACTGCAGCGGAGAGACGGTACGACTTCTCGATAATTGGTCACCGGGGGGGGGGGGGGGGAGGCTGGGATCAGCTCGGTCAGCAGCGTGGATGAGGCCTTCTGGTAAAATGACCATGTCGGAATCTAATGCTGTGAAGTCTGATGGGTAAATGACACCATGTATGCAGGGATTTCTACTGCTATGTTAATCATCTATTACCGATCGTGGTCGGAAAATTACTCAGTACATTTATTCTACTTCTGTACTTGTATTTCTACTTGAGTATATCTGTCTAATGCAACTTGATTTGATAATTTACAGGCAAATCATTGTTTTTACTTCACTAAATTGATTTCACAACAGATTGAGATCTTCCGTTTGAATATTACATAAATCATTTATAAAATATAATCAAAGGGATTGTTTCTAATTTAAACTAGTTGTTGACAAAATTTTTGGTTTTAATTGTTTGTTCCTCTGAGATCTGTCACACACGTCACACAAAACTGAAAATCCCCCTCCAAGGTCTGAACGTGGTTTCACGTAAATCAAGAAAATAACCTTAAAATGAAAACACATTTGTTCAGTGCAACTTTGTTTTTCTTCTAAAATCATCTCCTGACGATTCAGACTTATCTTGTGACTGCCTGGCGTGTCATCTCAGCCAGGAACACAGTGCAACAGGAAATGATGCTCAAACATTGATGCAACAGTATTAAAAATCCAATTAAGCCATCCATAACAATAAATCACAACAACATTAGTCACAAAGTTTATCTGCACGAAGGGTACTTTTACTTTGGAGGATTTACGCCCATAATTATTATGTTCTATTATGCAGGACACAGGAATGTGATAATAATAATAATAATAATAATAATACTTATTTATCCATTATCTGAGGGTTGCAGGGAGAGGGAATTCTACTTCTACCACTACCTCTAATAATAACGATATAATAATAATAATTGTATCGTATAGCATTTTTCATAACCAAGTTACAAAGTTTCACAAACAAATACAATTAAAAACAAATAAAAAATTTAATTCAGAACCTTTCAAAAAGGGATTTAAAAGGAGCAACAAACATGGAACGTCTATGATAAACTTTCGTCTCCTGTAGGACTCAGTGAACTACCAAAAAATGACCATCATCATCATCATAATCTAAGATTAGATGGTAAAGGGAGGGAGTCACAGGGAGTTGAGTCGTTGACAAACACAGGGTCTTTGTCGTGTAAAGCCTTAAAATTCATTCAATCTTAGCATGAATGTGAAATCTAACAGAAGGCGAATGCAGCGAGGTCAGAATCTGTCTTATACGTTGCTTCTTCTTCTTTAAGTCAAATATCTCACCACTGGCTACCGAACTCTGTGTCAACAAAATGACAGAAAGCAGGTTTTTACTTCGATATAACAAACTGACGCAAACATCCATCTTGCGTGCGGAGCATTAAGTATTATCTTATCTCACATTGAGCAACCAGAAGTCTCCGAGCTGCGGATCCAAGTTCAACTATGTATCACTTAACTCTGCGGGGACAACCAAATTTGTTATCCAAATGTTTCCGAAGACACGTTATTATTTATCCTCTGCAGCCGTCGTATGGAGGACATCTGCTGCTCTCACCCACTTCAGGGTATTTCTCTACAAGCTGCTTCTGTGAGTGATAAAGAAAGCAAGGGAATAAACACACTTGGATTGTTGCTGCCGGCCTATTCCTTATTCCACATATAACTCAAGAGGAAAATGCCAAGCGGAAGGACGAGTACTGAAACGTGTGATGTCAGTTTTTCTTTATTAAAATAGGAATAATACAAGGGCTACAAAATTCAGAAAAAGGCAATAGATAGAAAACGTTCACTAAAACAAAATAGCAGCTGTTATATTTAACGTTTAGATTGTACAAATGTATAAACAGAAAGATCAGGGAGTAAAAATACTCCAGGAGGGTATTTACAAAAATTACAAGTTGTAATTTACAGGACGCACGAGGCATATTTACATGAAGGTAAATTAGAAAGTCACATAAATTAACAGTTACAAAGAAAGCAACAGGTCATGTGATCTGCTACGTGACATAAGAATATTTGGTGTTTGGTTTCCTCAGTTTAGTCAGTGAAGCGTTTTTCTTGTTAACTGCAGAGACTGTTATAATCGTTCTAAGGCTATTAGAGGGTTTCTGGATGTTTTTAATGTACGTAGCATTTTACATGTGATGTTCAGAACAAGTGAAAATCATTTCCACTTTAAGACAACGACGTGGGAATAACAGGGTCATCGGGGGAATTAAAATATGCAGTTTTTCTTCATCAGAAATGGTTGGAAATGTTGGAGACACTTTTTTTCTTCCAGCTAATTTTCAAAAAAGGCAAGTGGTCGTTTGATTTATCAAAAGTGTGATTTCACATCAGTGCTCGTGGTTTCCTCCTCATTGACAAGAACTAATTCTTCATGAAATAATTCGATCACAACTTTAAATGTTTCTTTATTTTTAAGTAAAAACCTGGGAATAAAACCGTTGCACATCTTTGATTGTCGTCTTTTTCACGTTTGTGTATTTGCATGAACACCTGATGCATTTTCACTTCCTTGTGAACCCCCCCCCCAATAAAAAAGATTAAAATGTAAAAACTGAAGCATGTTAAGAAGCAAAGATGGAAGACACGACTGCTCCCCTTAAGTGAAGCCAAAGCATCATGATTGCCCCCTAGTGGCTGGCTGCAGTGCAGATCATAAATACTGCCTCCTTCCATGTTAGTAGACGGGACACAGACCAAACAAATAGGTTAGTTATCAATTAGTTATCAAAACATCATGATTGACAGATGAGACTGACTCATGACTGGTTGAGTGCGTGTATCGGCGTGTACCCACGATCACTACTGTTCAGACTCTGGCTACAAATGCGTCGTATCAGGGATAATTTGGCTTCATATCTGGATAGTGGGAGGAAGTGGAGACGTGTCGTCCATCTTTATTTCAAGTCTCTGGTTTGAATGTATAAGGCACATTATCAATGGTATGTTCATTTCTGCTTCTATGTCTTTAACCTGGAGTCAAACATGCAGCATGTTATTAAAAAGTTAGAAACAAAAAATCAACCAGCCATCATTATCTGCAACGTCTTCTGCTATTTCAAAAAAAATAAATACACCAACCGACCGCTCACAATCCACCAGTCCTTTCTTTTAAATATTAAACACAATCCGAAACAGGAAGAAGCCAATCTGACATTACTAAGTGAACCAAAAATATTCCAGATCTATAAGACCGATAAAATCTTATGGCACGGCAGAGACATACTCAATAAATCTGCAGTTATGTACATAAGGAGTCACTTTCCATGAAATTAAAAAAGAAATACATATATATAAAATATCCTACTGACCACACACAGCCCGCCAGGGGCCACAGTTCCCTCCAAACTGGAGACCAAATAACCATGTTATATTTGGCATGGCTCTTCTCTCTCTCATGCTTCAAATATTAGCATAAGATCTGGAGCAGTTTGCTCAGTTCCTACTTAGACCCTCTCATGGGGGAAACTAACAGTTACAGCTAACTGGGGAAAAGGTAGTCCGGCTACTGCGCACAATTAGCACTGAATGGTTCGCCAAGGCTGCTGCAGTCAGCGTTTCAAGCAGCTATAGTGTATTCTATACACTTAATTCATGGTATATCTGAAGCAAAGTACAGGTTTGAAGTTACAGACCAGTCCTAGAGAGTGTCAAATGTAGTTTAATGACTTTTTCATGCTCGTATCTTCTTCCATTTTGGTCAAACCTTGTTTTTTTTGTTGGATATTTTTTGTTATGGTTATATTTCTAAGGCCTCCTACATCATTATGGCCAAATTAGTAAATTTGTTGACATTGTAGACTTTTTCTGTCCACATCTGTGTGTGTTGGAGGTCAATAAAAGTTTTGCAGTCCAGCTCAACACATTAAAATATAAAAGCAAAGAAATAAATCCAAGTCACAGTCGTGTCCAACAGGGATCTGGGTTCTGTCCATGTTCAAGTAGATTCCAGGAGATAATACTGAGTCACACGTGTCATTCTCATGTCCAAATACAATTAGTACGCCGTCCATGTGCCCGAGACTTTGGTTGTAAAAATGTTATGCAGGCTAACAACCTACATGTGGAAGAACGCATGAGATTCCACTTTATCGTATCCAGACTTCAATCACGAGTCCCCGTCCTCTCCGTGAAACGACAGCTTCGGCCACAAAATCCCAAACTGGTGATTTCTCCTCATGTCTCCCACGCGGACCGAGCCGGAGAGGTCTGGCCCAGAGTCGCCCCCTCCTCTCGCCAGCTGTGGTGCGGTCCTGATTTTTACTTCAGTCCCTCTCGCTGGGGTAAAGTTTAAACACTTTATAAATCCACTCAGAGTAGAAAGCAACGTTGACGAAGAGTGCAGGCTGCGACGAGGCACATTTCGTCCTCTGGATGCTCACGCCTATGATGACTTTACGCTCATGCTCCTGGCAGACCAACGGGCCTCCGTTATCTTTCTGTGAGAAAATCAAGAGAATTAAACATTATATAGTGGATAGAAACGCGGCCATTTTGTGCTGATGAACGTAATTTAAGGGCTGGATTCTGCTGACACGCCCTCGACCAATCACAAGTCTCAGCTGTCAATCATGATGTTTCCCCTTGTTTTTATAGCATCAATTCACAAATTCAAACCAAACTACTCATTTTCTTGAATTAAAATCAATCAGTGTAATAAGAAGCACTTTATAGTTTGGTCCATGTTTCATCCACTAACATGGAGGAGGCTGGGCTTACAACCTATATTGCAGCCAGCCACCAGGCGGTGATCAAGAGGATTTGGCTTCACTTTTGGTGAGCAGTTGTGTTCTACATCTTTACATACAGTCATGCATTTTCCCCAAATCCTAGTAGAAAGTAGTTCCAAAGAAAACTAAATTTCAAGTTGTTGCCGTGGTATTTTGTTCTGAGTACTGTACATTCACGTTCTCCTTACATCACATACGCCTTCTCCTCTCCTGCCGCCGGCGCATATCCTGCTTTCCCCAGCGTCCCCTTTGATTTGTGAGCACATGTCATTGTTGACCATCGGCATGGTGACCGTGTTCAGCGCTTCATCGTATCCTGTGTCTATGCGGAGAAGAACACACAAACCAGTGAGCGTCAGAGGTCACACATTTACATCTGTTTAGTTTGAATGATAATGGAATGTAGCATTTTGGCATATTGGCAAGAGAAGGCAGTACTTTTGGTTTCCCCCCATCCATACATGGTGCAGTTGGTGCCTTCGGGGATGTGACAGTCTTTTACTGGAAGATGAATCGTGGAGGCACCTTCAGACACAGGCGCAGGGCTAGAACAAACACAACAATCCATTATTGTACTTTAACTGCAATATAGATAAATATTCAGATCTTAAATATCAGTGGAAACGTCGCATGTGGTTGGAAACTCACTCTGCTAGTTTCAGCATGACCAGGTTGGATCCCTCTGGGCCGCAAATCAGGCGTGAGATGCGTAGCCTTGGGTGGTGTGACGACTCGTTGAGGTGGCGCAGACCGACCTGCACGCTGTAATCCCTGAGATCTGGAACACTGAAGACCACAAGGACCAGTGTAAGATGGAGAACCTGCAGTATTTTTGATTTTTTTTTTTTTCACATTTTCACCCTTTCTACACGATGAATCGATCGTACAAGATGAAAATAGTCAGGCACATGACTGATATCTATGAGTGCAAGAAAAACAGCGAGTCCCTCCCCTACACAGTATCAGCTGAAAGCTGCTGATCTAC
The DNA here is from genome assembly GCF_024713975.1 of Paralichthys olivaceus. Classification (NCBI taxonomy): domain Eukaryota; kingdom Metazoa; phylum Chordata; class Actinopteri; order Pleuronectiformes; family Paralichthyidae; genus Paralichthys; species Paralichthys olivaceus. The sequence continues at coordinate 5,978,807 of NC_091115.1, forward strand.
ACCATATGTAATACCCACAGTACTGCATATTACTACACAGATAGGGAGGTTTCCATTAAAACCACTGCTGCAGATGACAGAGATGCTATATGTACAAGTATACGAGTGGCTCTGACAACTGCAGAAGTTAAACAGATCTCCAGTCCAACGGTTTTGTTCCATATCTCAGGTCTGTTTGAGGATTAGTCTCAGTAAACACGGTCTGGCCTGAGGAAGCAGGCATTGGAAACACACATTAGGATCTTGTTAAGTCAGACACACGATAAAGTTCAGTATTACCAGGAGGTGAAGCACTGTTGGTCCGTCAAAACCCAGTCCTCTCTGATCAGCGAGCCGCCACACAAATGAGCCTTCCTGAGAAAACGCAAAGAAGACATTTTTATTCATGACAGGGGGACGAAGGAGAATCTGTAAAAACTCAAAGAAGAAATATGACTTACTCTCTTTGGATGCTCACCACCCAGCTGCCGTCTGTACCTTGCACACGATGTCCGCCAACTATTCTGGTGTTTATATGCACGAAGCATGAAACCTTTGGTCTGGTTAGATCTTAAAAAGGAAAGGAGACATTTTTAATGCAGTTTATTTAGATGGATGTATCATTTACATTTCAATGGGAAAAGATTTATTAAAAACGTCAAAACAGGACCGCAAAATATGATTCTATTAGTCAGGTAAATGACCACAGATGGATTCAATATAAAGCGTTTAAAGGGAAGAGATTGGAGATAGGAATAGGAGGAAGAGGACGAGACTGGTAAAAGCCAGATAAGTAAAAGTTATACTCACTTTTTGGTTGAGGAGCTACTGTAGATGATTCACCTGATAGAGGGAAAGAAAACGGTAAGAAGAAACGTGACAGCAGCGGGAATAGTTCTGACCCGTCGACCTTCAAACGACACAAAACCGACCGCACATTTCTTTACTTTGCCAGCACTTCAAATCTGACTTGTTGTTGGAGGCTATATCAGTTAGCAACCGCGGGACAGAATGAAATTTGCTCAAGACCTCAAAAACTTCATGCAGGACATGTTTTACATTACGGTAATTATCGTGCAGCCATTCAAAAGAGGCTCTTCGGTGCAACATGATTGAAACCAGCCATTTCCTTGAATAAAAGGATGACAGCACAGTCCTGCATCTGTTTGCTGTTTGAGCATCAAATATATTCTCTGCCAATTGGACTAAACCGCAGCTTACACATTAGGTAAGCCACCAGCCTGGCTGTGAAAAATATAAATTATGACAATATAGTTGGAGTCGATGAAGGCTGGAAATAACACGTTTTCTGCTTTGTAATAAACTAGTTCTATTTAAAGTGTTTGCAAAGGCTTGTGAAATATTTGTTTCTGTTTTTAAGCAGCTGGAATCTGAGCGACATTGTTCAAATACTTCATATTCTTTATACCTGAAGGATTAAAAGGAGTTAAAGGAGATCAGGACCACGTTGTCCTGAGCTGACACTGGAATCACTTCCCTGAGAACTTTTGCATAACGCAGCATGGGGACACGTTAGTGGGTTATTCTAATTAAAATGTTGATGTGAAGAAGTGCTATTCATTTTTTCTCCTGGCTTGTGTCACATACCTTCCCCACTGCTCACAGGCTTATTTACATTATGTAGACCAGCTGTCGTAATTTCTGAGGTAATGCAAAGTAACTCCTGATGACAGCATGCAGGACACAAGGTTTATATCCACCATGTGCTTACAAAATATATTTTAGACCAAGTGCATCATGGGGAAAATTGTCTAAAGCTGCTTTCAGATGTGGGGACATTAAACACACACCAGGGAATGTGGGTTTACAAGTGTTCTGGGCCACTTTGAAGACAAACACATTGGAGATTTTAAGAATAAGGATGTAATATTATTAAAATGTAGTTGTAACTCAGAAATAAATAAAGTACAAATAAGCTGGATCAACGTTTTTGGATCTAAAATTGTGAAACAATCAAACTACATTCCCTTTGAATATGACACAGATGTCACTAACGACAGCCTCACAGTCGATCATTAATAAACATTTCCTCCTCAACTTAAGGCTCAATTTCCTCTAAGTCTGTGTGGTTCTTTCTAACAGAAAACAGAAAACAACAGAAAATGTTTTGCGTCAATCTTTTCAAAGTCTGATTATTGATGATTATGTGTAATAATAATAATACTCTGTCATAAGATTTTACTTTGTGTAGCCTTTTGTTCACCCGTACCAACAAACATTTAAAAAACAAATTGGGTCGGTCTAAATGTTTTCTCTTTTAAAGTGTTATTGTGGAAGAAACGCCACCTTGAAACTGTTTAGCATGTTTTGGAACTATGCTCATTTTCCTTTCTTGCTGAGGACAAAGTGAGATATATCACTTCTGTGTGGTAAATATGAAGCTAATTCCATGAGCCGGCAAGATCAGCTTAGCACAAAGGCTGGAAACGAGTGCAGGAAAATCCCACATGCTGCTCTAAACCTCAATAAAGAGCACGTTGGCGCTTGTTGGCACATCGATGAAAACACTTTGGTTTTACAGGTGTTTTGAATCTTTCTGCTAGCCTACGTTGAGCAGCACACAGACATGAGATTGGCATTGTAAATAATACTTTTTCTTTATTTTTCCATTTGTGTGTATAATTTCTAATGTTCAAAATAAATGAATGAATTGCACACACAACACTACGCCCTATGAAATTGTGATTTGTGAATATGGGCTATAAAATTACAATTTGAGTGATGAACCCAGACGTATCTACTGTTACAGAGACGGACATGAGAGGAAACAAGGTTATTTGAGCCACTCACAGTGTTTCAGTTTGCAGTAGTCCCAGGCCAGGCGGTTATTTGGATTGGTGTAGCACCAGGGGCCATGCTTGTCCCGGTCCGGGTTCCGGCAGTAGTTGTTCTCCAGCCCTACATGGGACACTGTAGAGTGAGAATCCCCACTGTAAAACACACAAATACAGATTCTCATGTTCCATTTTGTTATTTTGCACAGAGCTCACGCCAGCCCGTGTCTCAATAACATGCACAACCATGTCGTGGTTACACCTTTATGCACGTACAGTTCATTTACACTGTAAGTAACCGTGGTAGATGCTTGGAAAGTCTGACTCTGGCTTCTCTTTAGTGCAATGAATCCTCTGCATTCGGTGCACTGAGCCCGTAGAAGGAAACGTAGAGTTTTGTGAGGCGTGCTCATGGGAGTATGAAAGTATGCACTCTAAGCATTCGGCAGGGCTCAGACCAGTAGGAGCCACATCCTCCGTGGAACAAATTCACATTTAATTGTGCCTTTTTTGCAGCGTCCGACAAAAATTAAACATAACCTTCTCTGACATCCCTGGAAAGCAGCTAGTGGGTAAAGAATAATCCCAAGCTATAGACATCAATTTGTCAGGAGGTGAAGATAATTCCACATCCCAGGAGAATGTAAAACAAGCTGCAGCTCTTAGCAGTTTTCCTGGGATGACCCTTAACCTTGAGCAGGACAGACTCGCTGGCTGCAGTCAACGTGAGGGAGCTGATTGGCTTTGATCTGCTTCCCTCAGAAAGCACTTCCTGGGGTCAGGGGTCAGCTCTGGAACATGTCCATCTGTCTGTGCCATTTTGGCTTTTAAAATTCCTATAAATTAAGTAATTCCAACAGCCTGACTTCAGCATGAAGCAACAGCCCTGCAGTGGGCAACCTCTCCATCACGATGGGTCACTCGGAGAGCACCCCAGGGTTTCCTCTCGACAGTTAGATGAATAATAATTGGGCCTCGTATTGACCCCTGAGGAGCCCCCTGATTTCCTCTCGCTGTTTGTTTTCACTGCTTAGCTTCATTCATATGAAAGGGATTTTCACATGGCAATGGGGGCTAAGTTGTCAACAAACACTGAGCAAAATGAGCTGTAAAGAATGTCAGCCTCTCTAGGAAACATTTCCAGTGTATCTTAACGCAGCTGAAGCTCGACTGGGAGAAAAGAGGAGGAGACACAGGACAAATTTCAATGCAGGATCAATGAGTTTGTTACCTGTTTATGTGATGTGACCAGTTGGCACAGGGAATCCCAGACCGAGTTATGGATAAAGTGCCCCGGTACATCTCTCCGATGTCTTCATAACACTCTGAGGAAAAACAGGATAAGGTTATTTTATCTATTTTGGAATCACAGATCTCAGCAGTTTCTCAAACACTTAAATCTGTGAGCAGGCTGACTCGTAAACGAACATTCATGCATGTGCGGAGACAAAGAAAGGAATTTGTGTGTTTCGTGTTCTCCTTGTGGTTTGCATCAGTTTAATGTCAAGGGCCCCTGCGTAACTGGTGGTTCTCAAATGTAATAGAAAATTTAAACCGTGCTATGTCTTTTCTCTTAAACAGAATCAGAGGAGGGTTTGTATAAGCTGACTGGCCGCTTTTTGACATGTGTGGTCTTTTGAAACGTAAAGCAGAGAAAGATGGGAAACGACAGCGAGAACTATTGACAAAGTCTGGTGTTTTGATCTCCCATCAAGCGGAACTCATTGGGCAGTTGCCAAGCGGTCCAGTCCTATGGGAAAAATACAGAATGTGTAATTCTCTTTGCAAAAACATGACAAGCACCTGTAGTCCAGGATTTCAAAACCAAATTATAGAATAATTGTAACTTTCAAAAGATTTGGCACCTGGAAAAGGCTTTGACAGACTTTAAGGAATAGTTTGGTAAATGCAAAACATTTGCTCTCTTGCTGAGTTCGATGAAAGCTCATGTCTGGAAGGTAAATACGCAGCTACAGAAGCCAGCAGCTCTTTCACTTGGTTGAGCTTAGCCTATAAAGAGAGAGGAAGAGCTAGCCTCACTCTGTGCAAAGGTTAAAAAAGATCACTTATCCATAAATCTTTAATTTAATATGTTTATTTCAAAAGCCAAAAACAACTTCAGCTGCTGTCGCTCGCTTCATATCAAGTCTATGGCACGATGTGCAAATGTCACTGTTCCTTTAAAATCAAGCTTTCTCATCTAGTCATTTACCTATTTTTTGTGTCGCCTCAGCATCACACCTTGGGATGTGGGTGCAGTTGGCTATCCTCTGATTAGGGTCTGTAGTGAAGCACCATGGGTAATCTGCTCCATCGGGGTTACGGCAGTAGTTGTCTCGCAGGTCTCTGTGACACACACACAAACTACAATTTAAATCATGATGCTGAGGACTGTGTTTTTTGCAGCGTGGCTAACAACTCCAAAATCCCTGTTCTTGGCATTTCAACAGTCAAATGCATGAAACGAACAAATCGCCTCCTTTACAGAGCACTGAGGACCAAATCCAACCAATCAGGAGCCAGGAAACAAACGTGACTCACTTGCATTTGAAGTTCTGGGGCAGAAACGAGTGGTTATGTGGGAACTGCGAGTCCCAGCGCTGACACGTCACACCCTCAGGAGTGACATTCATTGTGCCTCGGTAATCTGTGCCCTTCCCCTGGACGCAGGACGTTGTGACATTGAAATCTGTGTCCTCGCTGGAGTCTGACTCTAGAAGAGAAAGAGAAAGAAATAGATTTGTAATTGTGTAATAAGCTTGAGAAAAAGAAAGCAAAGAAAAAGAGAGTGAAATGTGAAAAACTGAAAGCAGGAAGGAGGGAGGGAGAGAAGGAGGGAGATATTAATCCCCAGAAGAATGTGTCGTGTTTAACCTAGAGACAGATGATCAAAAACAGTAGCACTCCCCCTGTTCGCCTCTGCTGCGATAGGAAACTTTATGTGTATTCAAAACACTGGTGCCCCACATTCTTGCACGTAGGGACATCCACAACAAGATGCAGTTATCTAACTTGCTGACACCACACAATGTCACAGGTTGCTGTTGAGAAACTCCTGGAACTCGATCATATTCATGAACATACATTTAGCCTCACATCAAACATTCAGGATCTGGGTTTGAATTTGTTTATTTCAGCCAGACAAAATATATCACATCCAGCCTGGTCCGACTGGGGCAACTTTATCCACCGGAAAACTATTCCAAACATCTTCAGATGGAATTCTGCTTTTCAGCAGAGCGGGAATAGCCGGTACGTAGGGAGCGACTTCTCCCCTCCGGATTTCTGTCTCTGTTTCTTTAGCCTTTGACAAATGAGATTGGAGAAGATGGAGGAGTAAAGCAAAAGTTTTGAGGCAGAGACGAGCCGGCGGGTGGAAAAGAGGGATTCTTTGGCTTGATGTAATGCATGCCAGTGTCTGTGTGCACTGCGCAGCACAGGTCAGTGGTTTTTATCTTTCTGAGGGCAGGCATTGAGGGATACACACATCTGGACAAATGCTGATCCCCGCCCAGGCTGTAAATCATGTACTGTAAAGTGCATGTGTGTATGCGGCCAACAGAGACAAAGAGAGATGCTCTGTGTGTTTGTCGTTGAGCATGAGGGAATATTTCAAAGCGCGTTCAGTGAAAAAATCAAATTCTCCAAAGGTGCAACCTGTTTTTGGCATCCACTCTTTCTTTTATAATACATATGGAGGCCAGTGTTCCACACTACAGCTCAATCAGACACAAGTGATAGGGGCAAATAATGAATATATCAATATACTGACTGCTCTTAAGATTGTTTTAGTATAAAAAAAATTGGAAAAACTAATTGCAAACAAAAAAATAACTCATCAGTTTCAAAGCACACACAGTGACGTCCTTGGAAACAAGTAAATGTGTAAATACGTCATTTCCTGACAATGCACAAGCTCTTTCAACAATAATATTGTAATTGGTGACAAAATAAACTTTCTTAGTTCGGTTTAAAGTTACCACAAACAGCCTCAGTGCGTCTCTGAACAGGGATCAAACACAATTGTTTCAAAATATCAAAACAGTTTCCATCACGTGTTGTTTTGATCACGGGGGTGGAGAGTGATGTTCTCAGTGGGGGTTTTATGCTCCACACACCATCCACTGAACCCCCGAGTCATTCATGGAAGCATCTGCAACTGTTTTGTTCTTCGTGCATTAATTAAGCTTTTCCCTATAATTCGCCCCTTGCCTCTAAATATCTAAATGTCAGAGACAATGTTCACAGCACTAAAACCACTATTAGACCTTCCAGTGGCAATGTGGGACATCGCAGCACAGTAGCCTCTATTGTAGTCCTCCGCTTTATTGCCCCTAGTTATCTGAGTGGTCTCTGTAAAACACTTCATGCTCTCTGGAGTCAGATTTGATAATTTGCAAAAACCTATTTACTCTTCCTTGTTGAGGTGGAGGGATTTGAACCCAATCACCACATGAAACACAGAACTGGGTAAACAAAAGACTTGAGACTCTGCAGGGGACCTGACCACAAGAACCTAAAAACCACCAAAGTCCTGCATGTAACAAACTCCCTGACGCACTCAAACCACTTGCTGGAAGTGCTAAACCACCGTTGGTTTGTCCCAAAACCAAGCAAGGGCTCCGAAATGCTTTGAATCTGACAAAGGATTCCTAACTGTGTCAGACGTGCACCAATCTCCTGCTTCATATGTAAAAGGCAAACTCAAGCCACTGTCTGAAAAAAGGCTTTACTTGTTATCAGTTTGTGAGGGGACTAGACACAGAGAAAAACCAGCAGCAAAGGAAAGCCATAAATCAGCATATAACTGTAATTTAGTCTTCTGCTGATTTGTTGAAGACTTGTCCACAGAGCCCAGGTCCAACATTTGAGTGTATACAGTGCATAGGTCCGTACCACACACAGTGATGTTGCAGTACTCCCACGGAGTCTTCGGATCCATGGTGTAGCACCAGGGACGGCGACGATTATCTGGGTTTCGGCAGTAGTTGTCTTTTAAATCTTTGTCACGATACCTGAGGGAGGAAACAGAGGGGAAACGAGAAGGAAAAGAAGTAATGAGGAGGGAGAGAAGTAAGTCATAACAACTGGTGAGGTCTACCTCCCTCGAGTATTAGCGTCATTTATTTAAGCATCTGTCATGGGCGTAGGCGGGTGTTGTCCGTGAGAAATGTAAGAGTGTGGTTAGCGGGTTTGCAGCTCACTTCTTGGGCTGGAAAAGGTGTTTGTGAGGTCTCATTGAGTCCCACCGCTGGCACTCCTTCCCGCTCTCTGTATGGTCCATTTTGCCTCGGTAATCCTCCCCGTTACAGATCATACAGACGTCTGTCAACAAAGCAAAACTTAACGTTACTTACGTTATGACTGAGACATAGACAAAGATATTTACCATATAAACACTGATTAAACCCTGTTTTGCTTTCTGATGTTAACTGAGTTAATACCTCCTCCAATGAAGTTATGTGTTTACTGGTTGGTTTGTTTGTCTGCAGTATTAGGCGAAAACTTCTGATCGGATTTTTAAAGAAAATTGGTGGAAGAATGGAACGTGGGCCAAGAAAGAACCCGATAAATTCTTAATAGGATCTGGACAAAGGATGGAGGAATGTCCATTTCTTTAACATTGCTAGAAATCTATAAATACCACCAATGTGTAGCTGAGATAATGATAATGATATTTTGGAGGGCCTTACCCTCCGAACACTGCGGCACACCACACTCCTCCGCTCGTACATTGGGGTCAGTGGTGTAGCACCATGGACCACCAGGATCGTTCTTCGGATTCCGACAGAAGTTCTCCCTAAGGTCTTCCGCTGGGAATCTATCAGGATAAAACCTACGAGGGAGAAAGTGTTACCTGATACTGTAAGCTGTATAAATACATTTTAGGGAGTACTTGCACACTTGGCTGCTCCGCTAGTATATACAGCGTTGTACCTGCCTGCTAATGCTCTCAGATGCAAGCAAAATAAATTCATTCCATAGATGTTGGCTCAGTTTTAAGAAATGTTAGTCCCCAAAATGTGACCAGGTTACATTTGAAATCCTAGACTAAGCAGTCATAGCAATCATATGCAAAGTAGGTCATCAATACATCTCTACTCTCCAGGTTTGCACCTTTTGGGCGATTGCCACACTGATTCCTGCCACAACCCAGGTCCCTCATGTGTGAAGCAGCCAGACTCTGTCACAGCACAGTGACCACCAACAGCACAGAACAGCGCTTCGAACCACTTGGAGCAGCCCAAGCAGGTCATTTGCTGGCAGCCTTTGAACACGTTTAAACCTAATCCCTCTCTGTCAACGGCTACATCACGTCAGTGCGACCAAGCCGCTGTGAGCCGTAAGAAAAAGAACCAGGATAAACGAAACATGTGGGACGCAACCACTGGGAGCGGCATGGGATCCCCGTACTAAATGGACAGTGTGTGAAATCCGTCTTGTGTCAGGGCAGGATGATGAAAAGCTGGCATGTCAGCACCCCCCTGATCCATGTCGACCGCATTCCCCCTCCCACCCAGGGAGACGGAGAAGGGGAGAGTAGAGAAAAATGTTTTTTGCACAGGAGGAGGAGAAGAAACATGTGACACTTTAGTGGTTAAAAAGGAGAAAGTGAGCAGAATCAATGGAATGAGCCAAAAAGTTGCTCAGTGTTTCAGTGATGATGTAAAAAGTTTTTAAAAAAAACGTGCAGGGATCGACGAGGAGAAAGAACCAGAGCCCTCCCTCCCTTCAGCAGCTTGTCTGAGCATTCTACCCCAGGCAATGACTCTTTTCCTGGGAGAGTCTGCTATGCTCTCCCCTCTGCGCCCTGGGGTTTATGTAAGGCTTCTACACAAATGCACAATATCATTCAGCCCAGGCGTGGAAGAAATCTCAGACATATAACTTGGCCCAAGGAGAGACAGACAGAGAGAGCTAAAGGAGAAAGAGGGGGGCAAAGACTTTCAACCGCACTGTAACTCCTACAAGTGTCAAAATATAACAGGGTTAAGTCTAACATTGACATTTCACTTACGTATTTAACTAAAACAAAACACTTGTCCCTCTCCGAAGCAGCGCTCTGCCAAGCGCCAAAACACATCTGTTGTGTGTAACTCATAAGCGTAATATATTTCTATCATACTACATTGTCCCTAATTTATAAATGGAAATACAACGCTCCTCGCGTCACAAAAGAGGCAGCATCTGGTGAGAGTCCGTAAAAGGCCGTGGCATGGGAACAAGTTAACCATAATGATGTTGTGCTAACAGATGTTGGCCAGTTATTCATCTCCTTGCCAAAGTCTGTTCCCATCGGAGCACAGGCAGACACTATGCACACATGCTTCGCTCCCTGGACCGACTTAACATATTGGCTAGATTTTGGATATCACTAAAGATGAAATCTAGACCTGAAGTAACTGCTGCAAAATGTCAAGCAATGTGCACCTGGTGACTGGGGAACAAACACGGTCACGGTTCGGTGCTACAGCATCCAGAGGAGTAAAAGACGGGAAGATTAAAGGAAGTAAGGGGTTAGGGGGTTGCTTTATAATTTTGGAGACATAAATACAGGCTTTTTGGACGCAGAGTGTGACAGCTGACATCTGCTGAAGTGTCCTTAAGGGAAAGAATTGAAATTTTGGGGAGTACACCGACTCACTGTCTTGCTGAGAGTTAGATGAAAAGATCCGGAGCATGCAAGCTTTTACGCTTAGCTTGGTTTAGTTCAAATTAGCGCAGAGTAACAGCCACAGACTGTATGGACGACATGACAGCTCCCCAATTCTGCACACATCAGACAAGCCATGCTAGAAGTTCCCACAGTTTTTTGTTTTCCTGCTAAGCTACACTAACTAGCTGTCGGTGAAAGTTTTAAATTGAGACACATGAATCATTCCTAGAGTTGATCTTTCTTCTCTTTTCCTTTGAGCGAAACATAAAATCCAATATGCACCAGTGTGTTTCCGAAGCCAACAGCACTAAGAGACCTCCCAGTGGAAATGAGCAGAAAAATAAATTAAGGTCTCTGCAGGAATAAACAAATGACTGCGTTGTTATGTATTATTAAGAAGATGAATAACAATGTTCCATTCCTCTCTCCAGGGTTGGCCGGGCATCAACACACAACGTGGTTCAAACACTAAATATAGGCAACAGGTGGAAGTCCCATTCCTGGAAGGGAACCTCCTGAGAAATCACCCCTGCCCCATGGTGATCGGTCAAGCATGAAAATAATAGTTACCTGAGACTCAAATGGTGCGTGGTTCATTATGGTGGTAATTCTCACACAGCGGGACGGTCCCATGTTAGGTAACCCCACAGTGGCTCTAAATCTCCCGTAAGTGAAGCTCGCTTTAACCCTTTGAAAGTTAAAAGTTGTTGACAAGCCAGAGGCGATGTTGTCAGATGCTACATTTGCCGTGCAGGAAGGAACCTGAAGCGTGTGTCAAACAAATAATGACAAAAGGATTGAAGGGGAACTGTAGGAGACGAAAGGAAAGGACGGGCACCAACACAGCTAAGTGTTGTAATCACTGAACCTGTATTTTCCCTGAGTATGTCTGTGGCTTTGTGAGCTCAGCTGGACAACAGACAGAACATTACTTCAGTCCATAAATCTTTGCACTTTTCTTTCTTTCATTTTACGTCCCCGCTGTACTTCTTCAAACTCTTATTATTGTGTCTCGCACCCCCCTGGCCCACCCCATCGCAGTTAAAATATCTCGTAACTAATGAGCACCACTAATGAGATGCTGGCACAGAACCATCCTCGCAGAGTCGCTGATCTCGCTTCTCCTGTAGCAGTGGAAAAACACATCTTTACTGTACACCTGATGACCTTCACTGTCACAGACAAAAAAACACACACCAGCCTCATTGGGGAGGACATCCCTGCATGTGTTGAAAGAAATCTGACTTAACTCTGGATAAACGTTCAACCGTCTCAGAGCCTCCGCCTTCCCTTAACCCCAGAGGTGCAAGGGGATGATTTGAACATCGGTAAATCAGCTGCCGGGGCCTGTTCTATATCAGACACAGAGAAATAAAGAAGGAGCATCCGGCAAGGTGGCGGAGGCCAGAGGATTTGAGATGCTGGCTTTGATGGCTGCAGGAATGCGGCCAGGGGGAAATGAATAATTAACACTCTCCTCCCTAAAAACAACCGCAGTCCAAGGCCCTGCACGCTCAATGTGACAAGTGAATTGTAACCACCCGTCCCATGTAGAAAAAGCATTTGGTTTGACTTGTTCGGTTAAAGATGAGAGACTTACGTGTGTTCATTGATGTTATTATCTGACCAAGCTTGGCAAGTGATGTTTGACTTCGTCCAAGACCTCCTCCCTCTGTAGTCCTTGGTGCCGATGATACACTCCCTTATATAATCTGAGTAAAGGGCAGAGGCATAAAAAGCATTTGAAAACATCCATTCATGTTTCCCTTTGATACAAACTGTCCCTGTATATTCCTCCTGTGCCAATTTATACAGCGTTTCATAAATTAAAAGTTTATTCTCTCTCTTCCTGACCACATGGAATACATTTTCCCATGTAAGGTCAATGAGACTTTTTCCCACTTCTGTCTTAGTGTGTCCCGGTCTGAGTGTTATTCTCAATACAGAAAACTCTCCGAAGTTCATTAAATGTCACCGGGGGGGGGGGGGGGGGGGGGATTTACGTACATTCTGCCGTAAATTCTAAAGTGCTAGATTCCAACAGCCAGCGCTCCGACTGTAAACAATGACTTTTTTATTGTTTACACTCCACTCAAGTCCGCTGCATGTTTATGCGAGCGACAAACCTCACTGGAGTGATTAAACAGCGCGGGGGGTGCAGTAGAGCTGGTTGCTTTTTATTGTGTCAACAGAAAGAGACCTTAAAAAAATCGAGAAGCCAATAACCGGCAATCACTGACAAACAACTCACCTGTGGAAACCCCTGTCTGCACCTGAGCGTTCTCATGAGAAAAAACAACAGAGTCAGAGTCACACTTTGTGAAAATAAAGAGATTCACCTTTTTTTTCATACAGCGTAAAGTTGACGTTGGCCTGCTTCTTCACGCCGTGGGTGAAACGGTCAAAGGGAAGCAAGTGGCATTTCCTGTTGTGCTTCTGAAAGTTGAAAGCCCTGTCGAAAACACACGGGAAGTCGTTGAGTGGAGATGGGGCCACGATAAACAAGAAAAAAAATGTAAATACTGAGTCATACAGAGGAGAGGAGGAGTGATTAAAAAAAACCAACATGTGCTGCCTGTCGGAGACGGAGTGAGAAACTACAACTCACCTGCAGTTGAAGTTTTTATTCTTGCATTTGCGGGCGCAGTGCTCCTGCGATCGGCTGTTTTGTACCAGAGGGGCCTGAGGACAGTCAGTGCAAACCAGCATGTGGCTCTCGCTCTTCTCATACCTCTGTAACGACTGATGATTCCTTCTGCAGAAACCTGAAGAAACAAGAAGAATTCAGCATAAGAACGTCTATTGGCATGTTTCAATACGGTCTTTATGTTCGGCTTGAACGAGATGGGCCTGCCAATGCTGTGATCGCATCACCTGGGTGTTTTATGGCTGAGGGTCATAAAATTGAACTCATATGCAATGTTTGTATGTACTTTTAAAGTATTTTTACCCTTTAACATGACTGGTTCTCTTGTTTGTACCAGAGATTGTACGTGAAGATAGACCCCAAAAGAGAAGCCAAAGCATTTTGAATGCCACCTGGTGGCTGGCTGTAGTGGTGGTCATAAATCCACCTCCTCCACGTTAGTGGATGTTGTCAAAATTTGTTTCTCAAAATTGTTTTAAGGTGGTAACATTTTCTGATGTTTGTTCAAGGTCCAGTTTGGTTTTAAGTTGTTAGTTGATGCTATAAAAATATGCATAAGATGGCAGCTCTTGTATTTGGGATATTTTGGCATCATTTCTGGATAGAGCGACGAGGTGGATAAGCATTGTCCATCTTTATATACAGGTTGTGGTTTGTGGTTTTATCAGCTATCGATCAAATGCAAAAAAGATATCGGAGAAACCATGTGGAATTTGTTTCTCTCCTCTTCACTGACAAAGCATCATCACACATTGCTCAAACACAGGAGGATTCGGCCAAATGCTTCTCTGCTGATGTCAGGTTGCTGGGGCTGAAGATGACCTTGTCAAAGCAATGAGAATATTTCCTTGAGTTTTCTCCTGGCGGTTCAAATATTGGAACGAGCGAGAACACGGTTTTGGCACGGACGGCGCAGAGGAAAAACGACAGTTTCACAGTTGAACGTTGAACTTGGTGGCCCGCTGTCTACGAAAGCGCCCCCTCCAGCTGCAGTCTGCGTCATGCTCCATGTTTACTGACATGAAACCCTCACGCCTCCGCTTGTTCTGAGCTTTTGTCAGGTTTTCAGCTGTGCTGGACACAACGAGGGATCACACAAGTTTATTGAGAAAGGCTGGTGTGAAGTATGTTTGGGATTAAAGACAATATCTCTAAATGCCCCTCAGCGCTGATGCTTTAACCAGGAATAGCTGACTGCAAAATTCTAAAATTGTGCAGACAGACAGCAAAGCAGAATGGAGTCCATCCAACGGGTGAATATGCTCCAGAGCTGCAGATCTCTGCATATGTCATATTTTAATGCTCAGAGAAAGAAAACTGTTTTCTTTTATAGTTTTACTGCTTTGTGGTACCCACTGCATGACATTGATGACTCCCTATCAGGCATGAGATGTCGGAATAACTGCTGTGGTGAAATTTACACTCTTTCATTTCGTGCAACAAGCGTAATGCTTTTGTTTTTTAATGAACAAATCAAGATGCATATCAGAAGTCAGATAAAAAGCTCTCACGTTAGTCATTGTTTCATGAATTAATAAAACTTTTAGTATTCTCTGAGCGATTGGTATCCAACACGTGGGAAGAAACACACACATCATCAGTTATGTGCAAAAAAAATGCAAAGCTGTCAATGTGCAAAAGGACTTGTTATGATGTATCATTCCTGACATATCGTTCCTTTGGAAAAAGGACATCAAAAGAGAACTTTATCATTGCAAAGAACCGGCATAATGTATAAGAGATCCAAGTGGGTTCAAAAGCAGGACACAGGCATATTTTAAGATACATATCAATCATTTTTACCAACTGGAAGAAATTAAGCGTCCATTCTTCAGTGGGATGGAGTTGTAGAGTAAATAGTGTTTCTAAGAGCCACAGCGAGATCTTTAGATGCACAATGTGTTCGGTTACAAACGTTTTTCCTTTTATAATTATTGGGCAAGTGCGAAATAAATCACACAGGAAAATCTCATGCTACTGAGTTACAGCAACGTGCTGCTGCGCCAAGATCCGACACAAGACGTTGTGTGTGTACTTAAGATACTGTAAACTGTGGAGCGTTTAGAGGCTCCTCGTGGTTGAAAATGGTTTTTGGGAGGACGTGTTATTAATGTTTGGACTGGACCACATCTGGCACTCATCACCGTGTTGTTCCAGCCCTGATGTCTGGCCAGGCCGCTCAATTAGATTTCACTTAGTCTCTTCCTCTCCTCGCAGTCAGAATGCTGCTATCTCCAAAATCCAGAGCATTTGCTGAAGGTGGAGATTACGATAAAAGGTGCTCGGGCGGAGGTGAGTGTGAGAGAGATGACATTTAATGAGAAGGGGGCGGCCACAGGGCGCAGGTTTGGATTTCTGGTTTGATCTTGAAAACGTGGAGAGGAAAGGTGAAGGAGCAACACTCTGACCCTCCTCAGACACTTCCACTTGAGCAGAGAACCCAGTGTGCCCTGCATAAGTGTTTTGGTCGAGTTCCCCCGTCAAAGCAAAGTAATATTAATAATCATGGAATCTATCATTGTTACTACACTGTAAAGTTGTGTGAGATGAAGAGGAGGAGGGTTGTAGGTTAAAGGGGTGTGCGAATTAAGCAGACATTACATCTGCTCCAGAGAGTGAACTGAGCTCTGCAGCCAGATGTTGCCCACGCACCCCCACCCCTCTGACACACACACACACACACACCTTTTCTATCTCTCTACCGGGACATACAGAATACCTCTGCTCAGGCGCGCGTTTTACTTTCCCCAGCTCCTGGAGAGAGGGGGGTGGAGGTCAGGGGTCAGGGTCGGGACCCCCTGGAGGTGGTAACTATGGATTCAGTGCTTTAACCCGGTGACATGTCAGCCGGGGGCAGATGTGAAGCCGGGACACACTCTGACTGTGCATGCAGGGCCACAGGACATCACGGACTCCGCGCGTCATGGCGCAGCGCGGAGCTCCTTTGGGTTTCTTATTGGATGCGGCGGTGGTGCGCACCGCGCGCCCCGAGCGCAATTCCCCAAAGAAGCTGCTGGCGCGGGCCCAACAGATGCTATTGACCATGACCTGTATAAAAAGTTTAACGACAAAGCAGTAAGATCAGCAGATGTACAGCTGGAATGGCACAAAGCGAGGATCCATTCTCACCACAGAAACAATTTGTATATAGGCTTTGGATTAACATGACCCAAACCCGGAGGAGGAGGAGGAATAATCATCCAGGGCATCAGCGTGATTCTCCTTCTTCTTCAAAGTCCTTATCAAGAGGTTTGATAACTCTCCTCGCAGAAAACAGCCCTGAGCAGGTTCATGTTCATAATTACTTTCCACAGAGCAAGACAGGACTTGTGATCAGGTTCATTCAGTGTCTCTCACAGCTCTGTTATGAATTAAAGTGTTTACATGCTTATGCAGGAGGGGAACCTAAACGAGATATACACATTATATCCTGAGCTGCTTAAAAGTAAATCCTGAGTTTACAATTTAAAAAACACGAGGAACTGGACTTATTCTAACTTTCTAACTTCTTTAGGTGGAGTTATTTCTACTGCAGCAGGAAATAAAAACTGACCAACACCAGTCATGCACATAATCCACAGTTTCTCTCTCTTACCTGTGTCCAGTACAGTGAGCGCAGCGCACACCAGAGCCTGGTAAATCCATACGTTTATCCTCATGGTGGCTCAGGGGCTGTGGCGCAGGTTCGAGTCCGGACTGAAGTCTCGGTGGTTGTGTGAAGTCCCGGGTGGCTGGTGATCGGCACAAGACTCACTCTTCCTCCCTCGGATGCCACTTTTCCAAGGAGCCACACGTCCTCGGTTCAACCCCCTTTTGACTCGGGTGTGCTCCTCTGTCAGCGGCTCCTTCCGTCAACTCCCGCGTAATCAGCTCAAACAACTTCCGGCTGTGGTTTCTTGCCAAAATAAAACCGGATGCAGGTTCTAGTGACATTTACTAATACACATCACAATGTCGACCATCTAACGATCCAGAAATTAAGCTAAAATATCCTGGATACAGATTTGACAAAAGAAGTTCCTAAAATGACAAAATATTTGACATTGACTTTTTAGTTTGGTCCATGTGCCATCTATTAACATGGAGGAGATCTATATAGCACCTGACCACCAGGAAAACGCTTTAGATGGATAAATGGATGGATAAATGTATAGATAGATGGATAGATGGATGGGTAGATGGATTGATGAATGGATAGATGGATAGATACAACATCTTTACCTCCTCCTAAGGAGATTACATTTTAATTTCTGTTTTATGTTTGTTTTTCAGCAGGAAAATGCAAACAACCAAATTCCCAGGGAATAATTCATAGTTCCTGTTTAAATAATCTGGAACATTGAGAGGACGGATACTGATTGAATTTAAGGGGACTGTTGGCCCTTCGTTGGAGACATGTGCTCTACTGAGTGCCATTCTAGTTTTAAAAAAATAGCTTCCAATACCCTGGGAAGCTATTTTTTGTGACCTGAAACACAAATTGGTTTCACCCAAAGTTCTCCCACTTATCAAAAGAATTTAGAAAATAGAAAGCATATTTCTATAAGGATGAAGGCTTAAGATTATGTTAATCAAAGTCAGTCAGCCAGAATAAGCCAGCAGAGATAGAATAATGGTTTATTTGTTCTGTTTCCTCCCTCCCTCCCTTCTGTTAATATGCAAAGCTTCATCATAAAACATTGGCTTTTTATTTCGAAAGCAACTGTCCTTATTTAGCTGTCCTATTCTATTCTAGTGTCCTAAATGAGTTGCAAAGCACTTAATTACCGCGCATTCTCGCAGACATTTTTAGCCTCATGTTGGTCTGCATGGTAGCGCGTGGCACTACATTTTAATGAGGTAATGCTTAAGAAGGGTTAAGCTTGAAATAATGACTTTACTGATGCTTCATAAATCATTCATAGATCAGCTGTAAACACTGCAGTGAGCAATACATTTTAATTTGCCTGGTTGTGAAGGAAATCTCTGTTAATGCTCTTTTAAGCTCTTCAGCTCATCAAAACCGTCGCAATAGATGTGAACAGAAGACTTTCATATTCACCCTTCGACGAAGAGGTGATGCTGAACCAGACACTGGGGTAGTGAGGTCAGTGATGATGTGTCGTGAAAAATACTCGTGTTGATGTGACGGACAGTTTTTGGCAACAATCACGCTCCCTGCATCATCTTTCTCTCCGCACTCGCCTCGCCTCGGTTGAAAGGGCAGATAGGATTCTTTATGCACGCCAAAATTCACTTGGAGAACCATAGTGGATTAGCCAGTTGCAAAAATATCTAAAACAGTATCAGACACAGAGCAAAGAAAGAAAATAGCATTTGAATTGTCCTCGAGCAAGTGAACTGAATTAGCATCACATCCAATTAAACTGAAGAGGACTTCTAAGGTTTACTCACGTCGGGACAGAAATGCAAAATGGTCCATCATAATTTGTCTGTAATGAGACAAATTGGGAATTTTAAACCACTGTGGTCACATCACAAGATAACTGCGCTATTTTCCCTAGAAAACAAAAACAGCTTAGCTGTTCTCATGAAAATCAAATCACGACAAAAATGAAAAATATCTACCAGGGACTGAGGGAATATTTGTCCTGCTGTGAGAACGATTCCCACGAGAGAAAGAAGTATGGAGAAGGAGAACAGCGCCAACAGTCTGTTCATGGTTTATCCCAATGCCACATTAGACATGGTACTGCTGCTACATACAGTAGAACTGCAGTATAAAGTTTATATAGTACAAGGAAACTGTTGGGTAGCGTAAACTACTGCACAAAATGTCCTACAGGAATATTACAGTGATTATAGGAGTTTAAAAGTACCATAAAGGTCATAAAGGTCACCATAAAGACAATACTGAGCACCACAGACACAGTATATATCCCTATAGGGACATTATAACACATGACGAGTGTGCGTTCAGGAAGGGCAGCTGGAAGTGATCCAATTTAGGTACCAGCGTACAGGACTTTTGTTAGGCCCTAACCCTTATTTGACAGGAAATCCACACTTCAGCCGTTAACGGGAGGTGGACTTAAAGCCCTCCAGAGAGCAGCAGCAGTGGGGGGAAGAAATGGTTTGAGGTAAATGCCAGACACCCCAACTCTGTCTCATTAAGACGTGTGGAGGTCTTTTTTTTTCTTTGGTCCCCTTTTTCCTCCCTTTGGTCTGTGTGTGTGCCCAGGGAAGTACCAGCAGGTGTAGAGGCAGGAGTGCGTGTGTGTGTGTGTGCTCGGGGGGCTGCAAACTAAGCTTTGGCAGCAGGCGCGTCACTGTGCCTTGCACGTGCACCGTGCACCATACACACATCACACCGGCAACGTCAATCAGTGTCAGCGAAAAGAGGAAATCCAGACTCGCAGGAAAGTTTTGTCAATCGGTGCCGTTTGAACTACGCATAGCCCTGTCCCAAGTGCGTCACAAGCCGCAGGTAAATAAGTTACGTTTGACAGGACATTGGAGGTGGGAGTGCTCTTTCAAAACAGACCAAAGCATTGGGAGTATTAACTTGCTTGATTTATGTTTTTCACTCCAGCCCCGGGCCTATCATTGGTGATTCCAACATGTCATTCACTCCACAGCATCGTTAATTAGAACATGGGAAATTTGGTAGTGTTTTGATGTGCAAGACAGATGAGCAACTTTATTTAAATAAAGGCTTAAGATTTAATCAGCATGACTGACATAAATTTTCCAACTGCCAGGAACAATAGGGGCCAGTTCATGCGGAGCGTAATCACCAACTACATCCAATCAGATAGCAAAAGTCACTCCCTGATGATTTCCAAGGTAATTTGCGATCACCCGTAATAAATTCCTATGACCCTCTGTTGCCACAGAGATAATGAAAGCTAACTTCAGTGATTGTAGCCTCAATTTCTTTCTAATGATTAATGTAATTGTTTTGTGTTGCTTCCCTCTGGTCGCAGATTCTCTTGGTCTAAATGCAGGATGAATAGATTTGAAATTAGTCCCTACTGCCATTGACCTTATAAATTAGTCCATGTGATTTTTATGTTTTATTCATTGACATTGTATTTATCTGTTTTTGATTTTAAGTGATTAAAAGCTGTACAACAAATAGCCCCTCGGGGATAATAGATTCTACACTAGAAATTCAAATGAAAGTTGTAACGAAAGAAAAGAAAAAAAACATGCTCTGTACACACGTAGATTTCATTCTTGCACTGTATCTACAGAGATGACTTCAGGTGAATTTCAAGTTTTCCATCTTACTGTAAATACCATATTTAAACTTATAAAGCCCATTTGAAATCTGCCTGTCAGAAATTGAGCCGCAGCGAGTAAAGAACCCTGAAGCTACACCACCACTGCTGCACAAAGAGCTGTTCACCTGTTCATTCAAAGTTCACTGATGCTCGAACACAGAACCCCGAACTGGAGAATCAGTCATTGTGGCAGCGACGTTATAATTTGCACTGTGAGAGTATTTTAAGAGATAAATTGAAAAATAAGGCACGTCTGGAATACCCTGTTCGATGGACATTTGATAATTTAGACAGTACAATGATCGAAAATAACATTACAAAAGCTGCTCTTTGTCTCAGGCATGAATCTGTAAATGCAGCTGTTTTCTCTTGCATTCCATTTCTCTCTTTTATCTTTTTTTTCCTCGTCTTTTCTGCCCATGTAAACACTCGCCTACCTCGTGGCTTGCTGCGCCATGTAGAGAGGCGTGGACATGGAGATGAAGAGAGGAGGGAGACCCAGAGAGGAGGGTCATCATCATCATCATCATCATCATCAGGAAGACCTGGGTGGTTCGCAGGTCTCACAAACCGTCAGCTCCCGGGGCCAGAACCTGTCAGCACTCACAGAATCTGCAGCCTCAGATGAGATTAAGCCGTTTGTTGCTCACAGCTGATGTGTTCATCCAGCTGGCAGTGTCAAATATGTGATTTATGACATTATGAGCAGCTGAATGTATTTCAAAGGACTGAACCCACAGTTTTAAACCAGCCGATGCAGGACATTTCAGAAGTTCAGTGCACGCCTGCTAGTCAACTAATATTTGCTTTTTAAATTTTGAGTTTCGGAGAGTTCTCATCCCCGGGGCTCATCCCGTCTCTTTCTTGCAAAAAGATTTTATGTAATTGACCAGGAATCACTTAATTGGGGTCCAGGTGTCCATGCATTGACCTGGAGCATCATCATTAGCAGCACTGACCATCCTCCAGAGCAGGATTTTACCCCTTCCCTCTAATTACCTTACACACCAGCTGCCCAGCAAACAAACCCCCCCCTCCCCACCCCTGCTTCTCTCCGTTCCTGCACATGAAGGAGGCTAATCACCAGTGTGATCTCCCCCTTTTCACCTTTGACTCCCCCCGACACTAGAATAACAACTTCCATACCAGCTAGCCCCCAACCCCTCAAAGCTTAACCCCATCCCCAAAAAATTAGGAGGGTGCTTTTTCCCCTTTGCAGATGACAGATGAGGGGTCGGGGGTTGTCAGACCCCCTTGCTAGTTTCTCGTCGTGCCCACCGTGGGATGAAACAGGAGGATATCTTTGCCTTGGGAAGTGACGAGGGAAAAAGGTTCAGCAGTGGAAGACACATTGTCATAGACAAATTGGTGTCGGGGCAACTGGGCACGGGAGCGTATAGAGTGGGGGGAGCCAGGGTGGGCTGCAGATGGAAAATAAGACCTGTTGGACGGGCGTTAGGAGGACGAAAGATATTCAAGGGGAGAAAAGGTGAAAGTTGAGAGAAAGAGAAAGAAGTAGAAAGCGATATGGCTGCACCTGAGGGGGAAAGACAGCAGTTGTAGCTGGAATGAAAAAAATTTAATATCAAGCACAGAGAGTTAGAGGTTGCACGAAAAGACTTTGAGCGAAACGAAGGATAAAGTGACCAAAAGAAAAAACAAATGAGAAAGAAAACGAAACAGGAAAAGGACAAAGACAGATAAGGCAGCACTTGCTGTGCCGGAACGCTGCAGCGAGCCTTTTTCCTCCGCTGCAATAAAAGTCGAGCTGCAGTCCAATGAATCAAGGCGTTGGGGGCTTTCCTCTCTCTGTTGTGTGTTATGTCCACTGCTAATGGCCAGCAGATGTGGAGGTATTTCACAAGTGTGGCTTTGGAAAACATTCCCGCACATAAATCCAATTAGGTAGGACCCTGCACACGAGCTACAGCTAGCGAGCAGGCGAGTGCACTTGCGACCGCCCAAACGCTCCGCAGACACAGTTGACTTAAGTAATCACATTTTTCACAGCAGGTAAGAGAAGGTGTAGACTTAGTGTTGGTTAAAGGCTTTCTAAGCTTAAGTAAACCAATGTTCTAATTCAGGATTTCGCTTGTTTGGGTTTGTCTGATTTTGGTGTTTTGGTGGGTGATCAGCTCTGACAGCAGTGTCAGGGTTTTCTTTGTGCAGGTGGTCTGTCAGGAAAAGCCACAAATTCCACTTTAATAACTGTGGTTTTGTGAGCAGAATCCTTTAGATTAATGTTCGAGGTTGCATCATCAAGAGAAATGCTTAATCTCTCCAAACAAATTTCAAAGGGATCAAACAATACAGGTTAAATAATTAAACATGAACTTTGTGCCAAGCTTATATAGCTGAAGGCAACAAAACTTTGACATAATCATGTTTCCTCAGGGAGTCGCCCTCCCAGTGTCGGCTCCTGATAGTGCAAAGCCTTGTTTGGACTGGAAGCCAGAAGACCTTTGACTTGTAGATGAGATTTCAAGCATTTCATTTTATGGGGCTGATATAAACGGGAGATAAATTGGCCTCTCATCCATCTGTGTTCACCAGGTTACTGAAATTATGGAAGCAGACATTGTAACATGTTTGTCATCAAGTCATTAAATGATTTTAAAAAGTTGGCACATGAGTTCTGCTCAATCCACTGTGGTCTGGCACAAATGGGGTATTCAGTGGGCAGGAAACGTTTAAAGTTGTTGCTCAGAAATCAGACTAAACCGAAGTGAAAACGGAAAAGGGTTGGTAAACATGATCACTTTATAAATAGATGATCACATGACAGCTTTTATCTAAGTTAACCATGATTAGCTCTGCCTAGAACCACATGCCTTGTGAATCCAAGGGCTCTGAGGATCACACCTCAGATGTCACGTGAACGGGTTCAAGTGAAAAAGAAGAAATTAAAAAGACAAAAGGGAGAAGAGAACTGGAGGAGAAGAAAAGACCAGTTTTATAAGCACAAGTTGCAAATGTGCAAAATTCAGCAGGTTGTTTAAAACAAGCTGCAGCTTTAGAGCAAATAAAGAACAAGTGCCATAAGCAGATGGTGATGAGCATGCATGCTAGTTACAGTCTCACATAATATGAATATTATATGAATAGGTGCCTTGTTAAATGCAAAGTTAAATGATTGGCTGCTACCTACGTGGGAGCTACTTTGTTGTTGTTTGTTGTCGACTGCAGTTCCGAAGTCGTCATGGAAACTCGATAAAAACATCAGACCTCTTCCACATTTCACAACAATGAGCAAAGTAAATGTTGACTTGTACATCTGCAACATTGAAAGTTTTGAGTACCGACATTAAATTGTGTTTGGCCTCCAGCTTTCAGGCTCAGTTGTTTCAATATTAGAATATAAAAGGATTTAATCATCTAGCTAATAGATTTTTCCGATGTCACATATCTTACACATAAAAAAGAAATCCTCTTAAAAGGGGGCTTTATGTGAAATCCAGTTATCATCATCTCAGCAATTAGAGCAGAACGTAGGATCTGACCTGGAGTCAGCACTCCGCACTCTGCAGCCTACTGTGTCTGGATCATGAGCTATTGTTTCTAGTGTGGCAGCTGCTGCATGTTTGTCTGGCACCTCATTCACTGCTAACTGGCTCCACGTGTGTAGGGACAAGTCCAGATCCACTGCATGTATATTCTGCACTCACACACACACACACACACACACACACACACACACACACACACACACACACACACACACACACACACACACACACACAACGCGGTCCACATACATGCAGGCGTAAATGCACACCTCGCCACACGCCACAGACAGACACACATGCACACACACACACACTCACTAATCTCCAGGCTTTAGTGGCACAGCGGGAGTGCGGTGGTCCTGTGTGGCTTTATTAGCCGGGGTGGGGCAGCGAGAGGTGAGATGGTAGAGCGATGGATGGAAGGATGGAGCGAGGGGGAGAGAGAGAGGACAGAAAAGGGGGGATGGGGGGAGTCCCACCAGGTGCTAATAGATTTCCTGCAGCTTTGAAACGTTTGCTTGTGCTGGTCCCCTGGAATGGAGTCTGGTTTCATCTGTGGCAAATTACCCGGACCGAGGTTTGACCTCCCTTCAACACACAGCACAGACACACGCCTGCGACACACATTCTGACACACACTTACCAACTGGGACAGTCGTGTGCACACATCCACTGTTACGCCTGTATACACCCCCAGTGGTGACATGCCCTCATAAAGCCACGCTTACCATTTGAAATAATTCAAGAAATATGCTGATTTCTTTTATTCTGAGACTATGAGACAAAATAAAAACATCTGGCCTGGTTCTACACAAAGTTTAAGGCTGTCACAACTTTCTTGTTTGATCTGGACCATCTGACTTTTTGCTTTGGTCTAAACCCAAATAACAGGTGTAAAAGGATCCAACTGCAGTCCAACCAAAAGAGGTGATCTCGGTCTGGATCAAAATGAACCATTTGTTTGCAGAGTGAAAACATTTTTATGGATAGTTTGGAAAAGTTGAGACGGCACTAAACAATAAAAGGAAAAAAAAGAGGCAGAGGCTTTTTGCAGGATTGCGTATCGCCTCAGACGATGGAATGTGTGAATGACAAGGATGTTCATTCTATCTAGTGTTGAGTACTGCGTCTAAAGTTGCTGATATGATATTACAGTGGCAATGAAATGAACCAGGTCATTAATTTCCTCCATTCAGACAAATAACTCGTACCAGGACCCACAGAATTGACAACATGCTGAGGTCAGACGCACATCCGTCAAATTTAAATACCATAACAAAGACAACAACCTTGGTCCAGAGTAAACGCTCAAAGTCCCACAGAGAATGACAAAGTGATTTAAGGAGGACTTACATGCTTGTGCAAGAGACTTTGCAACACAAACAGCTGTTTACCTCGACCCAACAGAGTCCCGAAGTCTTGTTAAAGAAAGGGTTGCCATTTTATCGTTTGTGCAGACACGCAATTTGTACTAATATCTTGAAACCCACTCTAGCTAACTTACGCAATCTATCCCTTCAGCAGACTGAGTGGAGAAGTAGGGGAAACGAGCAAACCCGGCTCTCTCTGAAGGTGAACACTGCCTCTGTCACTGCTGGGCCACTAAATAGCCACACACTTAACCCCCCGTAAAACCTAACTTGTCTTTTTTTGTGACAAGAGCTATAAGGTGCTAATTGGCGAGTTTTAGAGGTGCTGGACAGAGCCGAGCTGAAGTCTCTGTGCTGAATAAAGCTAATTGGCTAAATGGCTCCAGCTTCAGGTTTATGCTTATGTTTATTTATGCATTAACACACAATTACTGAGCATTGTGCCACACACATACACACACCAACCCATTTATAGCGGCCCAAGAGTTAATGCCCGTTAAGGATCGTGTGTGTGTGAGTGTGTGTGGGCGGTTTGTTTGCGTGAGTGAGCCGCGCTGGAGATGAAGGTCTGTAAATGAGTCAGAGGAGTCACTTTTGCTGCCGGGAGCGTGAGTGTTTAATACATGAGGATTTACACGTTTGTTTATCTGCTTTTAGGCCATGTTTTTTTATGCATGTCTGCTTGTGTGTGTGTGTCTGGCTTTTGAGAATGTGCACATCTGCATATTGCTCCAAGATGGGACTTGGTGTGTAAGAGGATCTTTAAGAGAGTCTGCTTTCTGCGTGTGCCAGACCCTGCCGCTTAATCACGATGTTATTACACGGAGTCGACACGCTGACTCGCCGTGCTGATCATACACCTGGGGTGACAGGAAATAACTCATGCTGGACAAAAGTAAAAAATGTCTGTCTCTCTTTGAGTCTGCGTTATACAATCGTTTGTTATCTGCTCTATGAGCCTGGGACTCGTTATAAGTCTGGCAAAGTTAGTCATTGTTTGTGACTCTGTCAGTTGGTCCGTTCAAACCAGGAAGAAAGGAACAGTA
The DNA here is from genome assembly GCF_024713975.1 of Paralichthys olivaceus. NCBI lineage: Eukaryota > Metazoa > Chordata > Actinopteri > Pleuronectiformes > Paralichthyidae > Paralichthys > Paralichthys olivaceus. The sequence continues at coordinate 6,005,033 of NC_091115.1, forward strand.
GTCATGATGAGGGAGATTAAGATGCTGACAAATCTCAGACGATCCAATTTACTTTTGCTATTTACTCAATTTGCATGGCTGATTCAAGCTGCCTCACTGCTTTGTTTGTTATCAGAAAACAACTGATCATTTCCTGCAGCGTCCACTCACCCGAATTACACAAAACATATTTGCTCGATAATCGTGAGATCTAGAAATGCACATTTACATTTTAGAGGACGCAAATCAAGCTTTTTTCACATTTTCTTTCCTCTAGTATGTTATATGAGTCTTTTGTGTATCTAAACGTTCTGCAAAGTAAAAGCTCCCCACAGAACATCTCCACACTGCCTCTAAAGCCCCTGGTCAGTCGTCCGGCCGATACTTCCTGGATAAAATGATGTCACGTGACATCCCAACACCACTCATTGGACAACACGTCCCCTAACAAAGCAGGTACAGTGATAACCGAAGCCGACATTTCCAAACGGAGAGTGACCGTTTTAGAAAAGTGATATGTCATGTAAACCCTTTCAGGTAATAACCCAAATTAAAATCATGAATCTAAATATGAACATGATATTGCAGAGACATAATATCTCTCCTTTAAGCTTTTGGAGATCTGTTTCCAACATTTTAGCCTCTGTGTCAATCTCTTGTTCGTGAAGAGTTTTCAAACATTGATGAATCCATGTTTCCTGAGAAACTCAATTTATCTCCATGAGTGAAAGGAATTTTTCCATCAATCTTCAAGAGTAACTGAACATTCGTTTTTTCTTTCTTTCCTGTTTGGGGCACCATCATTTAAAGTTATTTAAAGTTTTGACAGCTTGCTCCTTTTTCACCTCGAGTCCATCTGCAAATCTCTCTAAGTGCTCCTCTATTTTCTCTTCTGCTCTGCTCCCCTCTCCCCTGAGATAAGGACCACTCACATTTCCAGTCAAGGACAGCTGATACAGAACCGTGGGTGATGCCGGTGATTCAAAAACCACATCAAGCCTCAGGTACTGGTCACTGCGCGGCCCGACGAGGGAGGGAGTCCCACATCTGCCTGGGGGAATTTTTCTGTTTTCCCGATACAGCCGGGGCCTCCACTCTAGCATCACTTTCTCTGCGGCCAAAAAAACATGAAAGGAAGATGAAAAGCCTCAATGCTCCCAGACTGCAGCAATTACAACAAAGTAAGTGCACAAATGACCAGCAGATGAGTCACAAAGTAAAAGCTCCCTACAGGGCTACGAAGTGGTGCAGAGACAACGGAGCAGGTGGAGGATATTTGGAATTCAGGCTGTTTTGGAAACAAGAGAACAGGCTCTGCCAAGCCTTCAGGTGGTTCGTGTCGATGGGACCATTTGAAAAGTTTCTTTAGCAAATGTTCTATGTAATTGCATGATTACAGTGTTATTTTGACATAAAATATCTTAATCCAGAATTCATTAAGCCATCTTCCATCATGCAAGTCACTTTTGTTGACATTAAAAACACAAGACATTCCTCTTGATATTTTTTATCTTGATTGATCTTAAATATCAATCAGCATATCATGTATTTTCTTAACTCAGACATTTCACCCCCATGTGAAGACCACAGTTTCCCCTTCCTCTTCTTAAGAGACCAAAACAAAAAAGACACATTCACCCAAAGACATTGTTTATAATAATCAGCATGTGTGGTCCCAGGGGAATCACACAAGTTCACTCAAAGTGAAGCCCGGACCACCATTGGAACCAAGACAGCTTTGTTGGACTGCACCTGGATTTTTAAAATAATTTCAGTCTCGACATTACGTATCAGATTTCAGGATTAACATTCAGGAAAGAACTCGAACAAGTGTGTAAACTCACAGAGTTTCAGTTTTCCATTAGAAATGACACAGTTAGGACCTCAGTGTGTTCGACACTCTCTTCAAACCCGTATGAGGACCGAAAACGCACGTTTTTTTTGTGACTCTCTGAAACCAAGAACTCACTTACACACACATAAGTGATTGGCAAGGTGTGTGTGGGTGGAGTGTGCGGCTGACAGCAACACCAAAAACCTGACAAACAAAAACCACACAGTATCCAATACTACGAGATGCAGCCGGGGTAAACTTAGGACAAAAGGGTTTTGTTTGCCACCCACTCCAAGTGTGGTGTTTTTGTTTCAAGCATTCTGAAACCTTTAGAAACCCGAGCTCAGAGAAGACAGCTGATCTCACAGTTAAATAATGATGACAAAGTCGGGTAATTTACTTCAGGATAATAATGGCCGATGGGATTTCATATCAGCAGTCCAGCTCCCGGAAAAATGTTATATTAAAATGCTAAATATCAACTTTGGCAACTAGGGGGTCTCTGAATAAAAACAATAACAAAAGACAGATTGACGACATCACTGTCTTCACCACCACTGTCAATGAAAACCTGACAATATCATGCTAGTTTAAGTTTTATTCACAGTACGCAGTAAATGGCAATAAATCAATGTGACCATTACAATAACACGACAGTGGAAGGAAAAAATAGACAACTGGCTAACTAGGTAAGTGGCTTGCAGTGTGCTTTTCTTTCATTATACATCTTGAGCAAGCCACAGATAAAGCCGATATGACGCAATTGAAAAGCAACAAAAACGTCCTGTTACCTTAAATAAAATGAAGGATTTCTCTGGGTTTGAATAATGCAAGTACAAGACAAGAAGTCAATATCCACAAATATGTAACATAGGTCTTGTCATTTTTAGATATTTAAATAAATGGTTACATGTTATATCTTAAAAAGTTTGTTCTATGATCAAATGCAGTTTATTGCTGTTTTTCCAGAAAACAACAGGCTACCTGGAGCTGCTGGCTCACGTAATTTCCGTTGTAATATAATATTCACAACAAATGTAAGACCATAAGGAGCTGCGTGCAGTCGACTGCTGACCCTCAGGGTACAGAATTATCAAATAAGATTGTCACAGTGGGAACGAGACATTCTGTGGGGTAGAACAAGAAACCTAAAACATATCAATCTCTGCTCAGCTAAAAAAAAAGATCCCCTCGAGCCAAATAAGTATCACAAGATATTTATTACAGCGGTTGTGATTGAGATTTGATCCCGTGCCAGACAAATGTCTATATGGTGTGCTTGAAATTTAAATGAAAGGGGTAAGAACTTAATTTGGGAATCGGTGCTGTTACAGATGCCCCTATTGAGCACTGAGTCAAAGTTACGACATGTAAAAGTACACAGAAGAGCTAAAGGACAAAAGATGTTTACACAAACCAAAACCTCAACAATGCCTTGGTGGTCTAATCCCTGCTCTTTGTTGTCACTCGAGGCGGTTTTTCCCCAACCATTACCCGCAAAGTTGTTATTTTCTACCTAACAAGCATGTGCCTACTGGATCCTTTGTGGCCTGCATCTGAGCAACACTAAATTTTTCTCAGTGTTGATCAGCTTGGATTGTCTGTGAGCGTGAGGTAGGTTTTCGGGTAGGGGGGGAATGTCCTTGTGGTTAATCTAAAACCAGTCATACCATCGGATCACTTTTCACGGAATTGGAAGGGAGAAAGTAGAAATCATATCTTATCCATCTACAGTGAAGTATGCAAGAGTAAGCATTAACTAAGGTGAGTGGGCGAGAGGGTTCGGAAAGCGGCTCATGCATATAAATGAATCTGTGAGCTACAGTGCGTGACCATTGTGAGGTCCCAGGTAATGAAGCACTTAAGGTTCATTCTGGTGCACAAACGACATGTGACACCATCTCTAAGGACTTTGGAAAAGCCCATTTTGGAAAAACAAATCTGCCTGTGTAATGAGAGGACTGTTAATACTTAGAAATGTAATTACTTACACAGTAAACTTTTCATATTTACTCGAAGGGTCGTTTACTTATGGGACTTCAGGACAGATATCAATCAGTGGCAAGGGGACGCAAGCCCAGAGACATAGGATAACAATCAAAAACACAACAGGAATGACCTCTTCGTGTAAACCGACTGGGCCGTCCCGTTGCCAGACATGAAATCCAGAGCCCCTGGCAGGAAATGCACCGCGTGCTGTTGACATCGCAGCTCATCCATGACAGACAAGGAATAACACTTCTGGACAGGAAGAGCTTGGTGGGGAGGGAAGCGGGGGTCCATGAAAGATACGGTGCTGTCACGGGAAAACACAGGTTTCTCTCTTTTAGCACGATAATAAATCTGTCGTACAATATTCACTGAATGCATGAAAAAAAAAGACAAATGGTGAAAATATGCCATGGTTACAAAATCTAATAGACAAGGCCTATATATCTAAATCTAAGAGGGTTGAGGTGGATTTTATTTGGTATTCACTCATCGAATCACATTTGCCAAAAAGTTTCACAAATCTTTGCTTGAATTTTTTCACAGGGTCTGTAAAATATGTAATCTCACATTCTCTGTATAACCATTCACCAGCTGTGCTTCCAACAATAGAGGCCATTTTTTATTAAAAATAAATATTAAAGACATTGTAATTGGTCTCATTTAAAACGTACCTGAGCACCTGTCCCTAAGGGATTTCAGATTTCAGCTCGCAGGGTTCCTTACAGAGGTAGGGTTGGTTTTAACGTCCATAATAAAGAGTAAAATGAGCCAGTAGTTTGTCTTTGGGGGGTTAGACAGGAATAGTGGCTCGAACAATCTGGATTTGACCACAGCTGGTTTCAAGTTCAAGTGTAAAGCGGACGGCACTAACGAGAAAGTCACTTACCATTTGATCAACAGGCAACAGGGAAAACAGGAATTACTGCAAATTTATGACCAGAGGCACATTACGGGTCGTTGTTAATGGACACGTCCTTGAGCCAAATTCAATGCTGTAGAGAGACGGGGCTGGACCTGAGCCACCGTCCTTTTTTTTTTTCTCCTGGACATTGTTGATCTTGGCCGGACGTCAGTTTCTGATGTTGGCTAGACACAGGGAGAGCAGACTCGGGGTGCTTCCTTCTCATTCTCACACACATTTGGATGGGAAATGTGTGCTGGCAATGTGACAGAAGTTAGTGAAAGAAATCCAATCCACTGCGGGGGGAAAAAAAACTCCCTGATATTTTGCAAGAAAAGGACGTCAGCCAGAACTCTAAATGAAAAGCAACAGATAATAATCATAAACTTTTATTCTGAAGTTTTACATCTTATTTGCACATGAATAAACACATCTTTCCTCCATCCACAGGGTTATCAACATTGTTATTTTTTCTTTTTGAAGAGAACAACATCAGTTTTGTCCAAATTTTTACACAACTGATTCTGGAGAATCGAGTTCCACAGAAGTGTAATATATTAAAGCACAATCAAGGGGGACTGACAGGAAGACCCACCGAGTTGTCTCTCACCAGACTCTGGTGCTACATCCACACTAGGTTTTAGTTTTAAAAAGTATCACTTCCACTCTGTGTACACCATCACTTTTAAAAATAAAGAACTTTGGAAACGCTGCTGGCCCTCGATTCTGTTTAGACAATTCTGGGCTGCATTTTAGTCTGGACAGGCAGAGACGATGTTAAACGATGAGGCAGACACCGACATTTATTTCCTGATTGAGTCTTATCAGTCACAAATCGACTACAAGCGGCGAATACAAACTATTGCCAGTGCTTACTCTCGGTATAAGAAAAGAAAAAACCCTGTTCTTACTTTTCACCATTGCTGTTTACTTTTCCCTAGTAGTTTGTGTAACACAATTTACAGACTCCGGAACATGTCCGGTAAATTGGATCTGGAGTTTGCCTTTCTCATCGGATGACTGGAGCAGGAGATTGTCTGAGTCAGACGCTTTCACAACAACAGGAAAACGTTCGGGACATTCATGGGAGGGTTAGCACCTGGGTAGAGAATGAAGGAGGCAGGACATAGGAGCTGAAACGCTAATTCAAGCAAACATAGTTTGAGTTTTCTAACGCCATTTTAAAAATAAAACGTGTGGATGTAATTGTAGTCTGGTGAGGAACGACTTGGCGGACGCATCCATCAAGAGCCTGTCTTAAAACCGAAGACAGGGAGAGACTGCCCGACCGCTCCACCAGTCGTCTGCCAGAGAGTGGCAGCAGGGTAACAGACACACACACACACACACACACAAAACCACACATTAAGCAAATCCTCAAGATTCCAGAAATAAAAAGGCCAATCCACACGATCCATACAGAGATTACCCACAGAATCAAAAAGACTTCATATCACATTGAGAGTATATTATTCCTGAGGTGACAGCATCTGATTTTAGCACTTAAAGAGTTGAATGGAACATTTGGACGATTATGAAGCTCATGTTCAAAAAGGACCAAGCTAGTTTTTACTCGTTATAGCTACAGTTCATGGATACTTTATTTGGGTTTCGCAATGTTTGGATGTCCTTTTTCTTTTTTGTTGGTTTGTTTTTCAAGAGTCTGCCATTTCATTTGCAAACTGTACACAAATGAAAACAAGTCTGCACCTTTGTGGCTTCAAGAGGCCATCGCCTACTAGCTGTAGCTGTGAGCTAAATACTTAAATTAGCGTGCAGCATGCTCACAATTACAGTGGTAACGTGTTTATGCTAGCAGTTATACAACTTCAACAAGGTAGTGTTAAGTATACATGATTTGTAGTTAATGATATAAAACCATAGACTGCATATAAAGATGGATGACACGACAGCTCCCTGAATGTGAAGCCAGAGTCTCTTGATCGTCCCCTGGTGGCTGTTTGCAGTATAGGTCATAAATCCCTACTCCTCCATGTTAGTGGATGGGATGGAAGAAACTTAAAAGTCAGAGTAAATGATAATTTATCTTTTTTAGGCAGCACTTTACACACTAATGCACATTCAGTGTTTTTTTTCTTTTTTCTTGTAGGTTTATTTGTAATTAGCTATTTGATGCTATGAAAACAGGGTGAACAGTGTGATGGCTGAGACTGACTCGTGATTGGTTAAAATGACTAGAAATCACTACTCTGCATGCACAAGATGGCAGAAGTCACACCCTGCATATTTCTGAGGAATTGGAGACGTGACCATCTTTATTTACAGTCTATAAATAAAACCTGCTCAGTCACTGGAACGGTCCTCTAACTGCAGTGAATCATACGTGACTCGAACCAATCAGATCAAGAATAGTGCGTTTAAACCTCACACTGGCCAATCAGGTTCCCTCTCCCAAATCGAATGAGAGCGGGGTGGAGGCAAATGCTGTCCCCCCAAGAGAAAGGCAGTAATAGCTGATCGTAACCTTATCATATCGTGAATAAATGCAGGACACCCAGAATAGTATGCTTCCCAATATTACACACTGAAGCAGGAGCACACTGGATATTTTCTGAACAAACTGTCAGCCACAAACATGCAATCACAGGGAAACAATTCATGAGACGTACATCTTGCCTTGGTAACGTTGCATAAATGTTATATTAGAATAATAGGTTTCTCCACAAGAGAATAAGAGTCCTATATGGCACTTGATATTCTTGAGTGTTAGTAAATGTTAAATAGCATTGTTAAGTTTCACGACATTGTTCAGGTGGAAGGTTATAGTTGAATATGGATGGAAACATTGTGAGTAGAATGTTTCCCTCAGACCAGTTGGAAAGCTACGATGATGGCGGTGATAATGGTTTAACGATGGTGATGGAGCGACAAAAAAACATTGAGCCAGCGTTCCCTAATCTGACCTGGAGGAATGCATGAAATTCAAAAAATACAGTGAAAGTGGTTATGTGGTGCACTCTTTTTTTTAATTATATGGTTTCACTTTCCCACAGAATTAGTGGTTTCCTGCAAACACGTGTCGACTGTTTAGTCTAACACGCACTTCTAGAAGATCCCTGTTCTGTTTTAGTGGCGTTATGTACACAGCGTCTACCCGAAACCGCCAAATTACTACTTTTGTTGATGTCTTGAATGTGAAACAGATGAAACGATATTTGGTGATTTTATGAGAAAACATGGAGCGAATCCTTCAACTAACAAAAAAAAGAAACAACATTATAGTTTCTCCTCTGGCAGGTGTGTGCATGCATTCTCACTAAACCTGTTAATGTCAATTCCTCTCGTGAACCGACGGACATCTCAGGATTGTTGAAATTGTCTAACTACTTGTTGACATCGCCACATGCAGCTGGCTTAAATAAAAGTGACAGTTTTATTTCAGGGATTTAAAGCTTGTTTTGTAACCACAGCTTTCAACTGTTCCTCCCAACACAATATTTCCTGTTTAATTTATATCTTTTTCTCATCTTCTATGAGAACTTCTATTCTCTTATATTTTCATTCTGATATAAAATAATATCCTTTGCGTTATCTTTGCTGACATTAGTGATGCACAAGATAGTTTTTTTTCCACCTTGTGAGTCTGTGTCTGCATCATTGCAGCAAAATATGATCATCTAGGTCATCTACGGTTGTGGGAACCACCAGAGAGATGGTTTATTTTGTAGATTTTCGAAAACCTGCAAGATACACAAAGTTTGTACGTGAGATCAAAATGAAAACCATGTTCGAAAATGAAAGTGATTCAATTTAATAAAGTAGTATTAACAACAGAGCAGTCAAGGGTCAGAACGTCCACACTGTCATAAGACAGTTTGTATTTACCTCCACCAAGTAGGTTATGTTTTCTCCCATCAGTTTGTGTGCAAAAAACACTTCCACTGAACGTGGTGGACGGATGGGACATGAGCCAAGAACTCATTCAATTTTGGCATGAATCTGGACAAAGTCTGTATTTAATATTTTGACTTCTTTGGGGGGGTGGTCTTAATTTAAATCTCAGCAATGGAGACGATGATAATTTCATGATCTGCACTGTTACCTTGGCCTAACTGAATTCAAGGGGACTGTCGGGCCATGGCGGGGGTATGAGTGTCATCCTAGTTTGAATTAAATCCAACAATTTTATTAAACTCATCTGCAGTTAATCATCTGCAAATTGTGCTGCTTAAATTAGGTATGTTCTATGTAACTAATGCAAAAAGATGAAAAATGAAGCGAATTGAAAGTACATTTAAAAGCAATAGAAAGGATCACAGGCATGAACGCAGGTGCATAGTGATTTCCACTTGGTGCCACAGGATAATAAACTGCAAAAGGGAATCTCACTACTACACAGAGATGGAGGCTGTTCCTCAGCCAGCAGTCAAACTGTAAAGACAAATAACAGCTGCACTTTGAATTGCAGTGCAGATAGTAGTCATTTAATTTAAAAAGTGACAGCAGTGAATACAAACAAAGGGATTTCCTGTTTTTCTGTTGAACAAAAGGTCAAGTACAAACTCCTCCATCACTCTTCATTCATTTTCTTTAGTGGTGGGGATAAAACAAACGGTAGCATGCTGTCTCGATGCTTCATTCAAATAAAATAAATAGTGAAATAAATTAAATACTACACTTCTCTCCATTTAGTAGCTAAAGGGTTTGTCTGAGTCACACAGTCCACATGGCACTAGAGATTTTGTCCATCCAGGCTCATCCTGATTGGATAATGTGCGCTATGGCAACAAAGTTTTTAAACTGGAGCGATCCAACACAGAGGAGGAAAAATCTGCACACATTTACCACTCCTGATCAGGGCTGATGTTTAGGTGTTTAGCTGTAAAAAAAAATCATACACTCAGAAGCAGGAGCTCTGTGGCAGTCGATGGGTTGGTTTCTGTGCATAAAACATAACAATGAAGATGATTTCCACATTGCAAGAACAGTATGTACATGACAGAACACCAGGCGAAGGCCTCTCAGACATCGTGAACATGGGTGTTGCTTTTTGAAAATCAGACAGAGACGACAGAATATTATCAGCAACTCAACGGAAGAGCAACAACTCTTGATGTAAAAATTTGGCATCTCGTACTGCAATAGTAGCCAAATTCGCAAAAACACAAAACAATAAAAACCTAATAACTATCCACTGCAAATTGATTCTAAATAAATTGTACGCTCGCAAAGGGCAGCACTGTTTCTGGCAGTGGTGAATAAAAATGCTCAACTTTTTCAATTAAACAGCAAGTCCCTTCCACTGGGATCTCAATCCCTCTGATACTGTAAGGCAGGCCAATCTCCGTCTTCAGTGACATCAAGTCAGAGAAAGTTTGGAAGTCACCAATCAAAATTAATCTCTGGATTCCTCTCATCTCCCCTGGGGGACAATTGAAGGGATGAAGGACATCCGTAGGTCAAGGTCTTTCTTATTATTTGAACCGATCATCTGATACACATTTCTTTCATCGCTCGCACCCTTGGACCTGGTGAAATCACTGAGAAACCCCTGAAAACGAGAGGAAACTGGAAGAATGTGGGGCTCACAGGTTTTTGCTTGTTAGTTACTTCTCATCGGGCGTTCATCATTTCGGTGGCAGCATCGCATGCTGGTTGCCATGTTGGAGAATTGAAGGGAGGGAGACAGAGGGTGCGATGAGGTTGTTCAGAGGTCATGATGGGACAGCATGGTTTCTGGATCCAGTCAGAACCCAGAGCAGTACCAGCTGAAGAAACGCCATTAGCCAAAGCGGGGGACTCAGGCTGGATGCCCCACCACAGTCTAGATCCGCCTCCTAGTGCCGAGCGGTGAGGCAAAGAAGTCAAGTTACTGTTTGTTAGAATAAACACAATTAACATCTTTTTAGCCAGTAATTCCCTAAATTCTTCCCCTTACAACTAATGAAATTCTGAACTACAAACTGTGTGTGCTGTGCAGGAGGAGAAAGCTTGACAGGTGTTGATCGTGTTGCTAATGAGGCTTAGCAATTGGTCGATTGGAACCCCAGGAAATATCACAAGGCTTCTAACTGTTTTTTTCTTCCATGTAACTGGAATCATGCATGGCTAAAAACTGATATGAAACCGTCTGTGTGCTTAGCATCTGGTAGAAGAGGAGGAATATTCAACTGAGTATCCATCGATAATCATTAAAAAGATTAATGGATCCAGATACAAACGAGAAGTGAAGAGTCTGTTCTCGCCAGTGTTGTCAGGATACGTCAGTAATCATGATGTCAGTAAAGATACACACCAGAGTTTATTGCCTGAGATGGATTATGAAAGATGGGTGAGGTACAAAGAGCAAAGCTTCAAAGACAGGGAGGTGAGTAGGTGGAGGCGAAGACAGATGGAGGTAGAAGACTGACAGGTAACAAGGATAACTGCAGGGAAGCAACATAAAATGACTGGAATTAGTCAAACGATGCAGAGATGAAGAAATACAAGAGGAGAGAAGGTGAGGAAAGTAGAGGATATCAGGGGAAAGAGAGCAACTGTTACAGTCAAAGATTTTCAAGCTGATTTCAGACGTTAACTCTTGGAAAATGTGAGCGGAATTGAAAAGTTTGCCTTTCACATAAGAAGAACACAACAGGGGACTACAGAAATCCTGTTTTAGTTTACGGCAGATCGAAAACTGATGCTTTTGAAAAAGCGCTTAAATCTTGTTTTGAAATCTTCTTCAGCATCTTCCACATGTAGGGCACCTCTCTTTCATCATCCTGATTTATTTGAATTATTGTTGTTATAGAAACCTCATAAATATGCCCACTGGCTTTCCTCACATTGCCCTGCTGCGCTCTCACATGGACTCATTTCGACTGGCAGAAGAATTTCTGGAATTTGTCTTGAGCACATACAGCCCCTCCGGAGAAATTCAGGAAAATGTTTATCAGTGAATGTCTGAAAGCAGCTTTGGATTGAATATAACACAAGGTGAGAAAGAGCTAGAGTTATGGGACTGACCCGAGACAGCACATGAACAGTGGCAGCAGTAACATGAGCAGAGAGGAAACCAATGGGGAGCCTGCGCTCCTTCGGCACATGGCCTCATCCTAACCATCAACAGCCAATCACAGAGCGGGAGAGAGAGAAAAGAGAATCATGCAGCAAAAATGTCCACATCATTAGCAAGAAGTTAAAAAGCAAACATGAACAGAAAAGGCAGAAGGAAAATACTTCAAGTGGACAAATAGTCATACAAAGACAGATGCGTTAGCTTCTGAGACAAGCGCGTGACAGAAGAGTTAAGAATTAGTATGTGGGTGTGTTTGTGTGGATGAGTGTGTGCATGTGAGTGAGCAAGACAGTGCAGGCATACGAGTTACTTGATAACATTGTAAAAGAAAAAAAAAAAAAGACTGTAGTGAAAACAAACAGGGCAGTCAAGTACAGAGGTTTCACACGCAGAGATTCTGTGCTGCTCTTAAAAATGTTTGTTTAGCTCAGTTATTCATAAGGAGGGTAACAACCGACTGTTTGTCTTTGCGTGGGAAATCCTCAAGCACAGAGCAAAAAAACCGACGTGCACCATGTCAAGATATTAGTGATGGAACTGAAGCTTCACTGAAGCATATTGTTCCTATATCGGAGAATAGAGAATGGATTCTGGGCTCTGAACAGGGAGTTTTCTTTTTTTAACTAAGAATGAAATCCTTCTGGTCTCATCGTCCAAACTGATCAAGTTATATCATCATAAAAAACATACATGGAAAGAATGCCCCGCTAACAGGCACGGTGGGGGTAGGGCTATAACCTCCGACAGGTTCTGTTGTTGCCCCCGTTAGCTTTAGTACAGTAATTTTGGTTTATTGGACAGGCTTTCCTCTATGTATTTAAAATGTTAAATCCCGGATGCAGATTTATGGATGATTTTAAGTAGTAGAAGCTTAGTCCTACAAACTGCCTACATTTTCCTTGGCAGAGACTGAAATGGTTTTAACAGTGAATCCCAAACTGTAGCCTCAAGGCACACACTTTAATTTGAAATGCTTCGATATTTCAGGCTGGATTTTTCTTTTGCAAACCTCTTGAATTCTTATGAGAACAATAAATTCACCAGTCACTGCTCAGCCGCTTGGAGTAATTAAACCATTAATGAAAATCTACACAGAGCACCCTTAGGAGAACATTTGCACTGTTCAAATTTTTTTCTCAAATGAGTGAAGGTCTGACGAAAGCAACTTACATGTTCATTGTTATCAAAACACACTGCAGGCCCTTTCCTGTACCGAGGACTCTGAGCCAGCTCACAGGGATCAGGACCTTCAGCTGGATGAGTGAAGTCAGGAACATGACAGTTTGTGACAGAGTGATTAATCACAACAGTCTATAGAAGAAACTTAACTCTGATTACCACCCGCGAAATGATTACACATGGGATTCTGATCAAAGTGGAAAATCACCGGGACGCATTTCATGACTGTCCAAATCAAGCAGATTCAGTTTAATTGCAACAGGACTTTTACAGCATGAACTAGGCTGAGCGTATTGCTCAATACCTCAATGATGTGGCAGGCGCTTTCAAGCACTGTGTTTTCCACCAGGCTCCATCTATAATTGACCGCAGCCCTGTGAGCCGAGAGAAGATCACAGATTTGTTTGTAAGCTATTTGGCAGAATTATCCCACACTGCCATCTGCAATACAGACACGGATAAACACTGCGCAGGAACATCTGGATTCCCGGCCAAATTTTGGACGTCAATTACGGTGGAAATGATCATTGCGTACTTTATTTGTCACTGTGAGGAAATTGCATATGCTCACACATTATCGAGAAAGAAAATTCTGCTGTTCTACTGCAAGTTTCCTCTCGACAGTCAGTGCTAAGAAAATCAGCTGATAGCAACATGTCACGATCAGCATCTGTCCATGTTTATCTCGTCAAAAAACACCAACGTCTTAAACATCTGTCCCCCCCGAACCCAGTGCACATGTTCTCTGCCAGACGATAGCTGTGTTAGGTAAAAGGATACACGGCTCTTCTTCCTGTTTCATCAGGGTGGCGTCACAGGACGAGCAGGTGACTTTCGCATCAGCAATGATAAAGACCAGGTTAGTCTTGGGCAGCTTTTCTGCGTGGTAGAGTCTGGAGAGGAGCAGACGCACACAAGAGACACATGAGCAGTTGTTGACACGTGGGCTCAACTCCAGGAAAGATGGAGATACAATTTCAATGAATCATTCTCACAGGAGATGCAGAAAGTTGAATATTTATCCAGAGCAATGAAAGCAAGACACTGATTTCACTCACTGTTACATTTATGTATTTTTTCGAGCATGAGCTGCTAAAGTAGAGAGTAATTATTTTCTTATACATGATTAAGTAACACTCCAGAAAAGCTTTCATCTTTAACACAACCCTAAAAGTGCAAACACAATGAAAAACACACTGGATCGCTAAATCAAGCTGCCCAACTGCTTTTTATTCCTAAGGGGGGGGGGGGGGGACACAAACCTGCTGTGCCAACCCACTGTCGTCCAAGACCTCTGCTGAAACCCACATGTCGCTGGTGCACAAATGATTTTCTCTGCTTTTTTATGGTGGTCGTAAAATAGAAAAAAAGTGTGCGCAGCTAATGCGCAGGAACGGCACACGGCATGCCGGCAGGCACTCTATTAGCCGGCACGAGGGGGCCTTAAAACGGCGTACACACACACACGAGTGCACGGTAACACACATGACCATGCCCAGACGGTGGTCCCCACTGGTGACGTGACTTCACCTCTGTGGCATGAGAGGTTTTACTGCCCTCTCTGAGTGTCACCTCTGGGGACTTAATCTGTGTCTCATGGATGCAAACGAACCACTCAGAGTGTGTGTGAAGCTCTCACCTGGAGCAGTTCTCACAGTCCACCGTGCCTCTGAAAGACACGTTGTTGTTCATAAAGTAAAACTGGGTTTGCTTGGTGATGCAGACCTCTTTCCGCATGGCGTCCGACACTTCACTGTCCACTTCAGCTGTGGACGGACAAATAATTACAACAGAAAATTCACTTTATATGTAAATAATAATGAAAATAATCGATTTTTTGTAGAGTTTAACACAAAGTGCTTTACAAGGCAGAGAATAAATCAGGTACATCCTAAAATCATGACATTTTAAAGACAGTGGTAAAGAATACTTCAAAGTATAGACATATACTGTGTGTATGCAGTATATATCTGACACAGAACTCATTAAACTTTAAAGTCAAACATTGATATCATATGGCTTTCTTGATTTTGGGCATTTGAGCATTATATCAAGTTGATGTAGTTAACATGATAGGAGACAATTATCCAACAGTCATAGAGCAACATTATTATTGATTTGTAGATTTTTATTAGATTTTTGACAAATTTAAGTCCATTATTATTTGTTCTCTTAGCTCCAACTCCTGCGGCAGATTTTTCAGATATTTACTTTAATTCTAGTCAAGATGTGCAGTTTCTTTTCTGTGAGAGAAGCAAAGACTAACCTTGCGAGAAAAAAAAAAGAAGGAGCTGAAAGATGCTAAAAAGACGGGAAACAGAAGGGAAGCTTTGCTTACGCCTTTCGTGCATCTTTGTTTGTACATCTGTTACCTCAGTTAATGCAACAACAAATTAACCCTGCTACCAAAATGTTAATACACAATAAACTAAAGCTGCCTGTCTGAAAACTGCTCTACATCCAGATGCACAAAAACATATTGGATTTACATTTCGTGGACTCTTGGGATTCCGCGGTGCTTAAAAATCATGTACCCATAACCTCTGCAGCTGCACAAATTCACAATTCAATCGTCATTGACAAACAAAAGACTGAGCTGATGAACAAACCAGCAGACTCTTCAGTTCACCTCAAGAGTCGTTTCACTCAAATTACAAGTTCCGCACATATTCTTGGTGGTATCCAGCCACGCAGGCAGTTATGGTTCAATGGGTTTTTCTGGGTTTTGAGATAATTTTGAATTTTAAACAACCGTCATTGTCATCACAAGACTTCAAACTTTAAAAACAGAGTGACTTGACATTCTGTCCTGTTTTTAATCAGATGGTAATCTGTGTTTTCTAAAAGGAAAATTTGTATTCGCACAAAATACCACCCACAGACATGACCGCGCATTGGCCCGTATCATCTCATATGTGCTACAACTTGCACGCATGAGTTATGTGGCCCCGTTGAGCGATGAACAGTTCCTGAACACAATGTTACTTTCGGCGTGTGGTGAGGTGTTGCACCAGAATTTCAATATAAAAAAAAGACACAATTACCCAACAATGTGTTTCAGGCCTTATCATACTGAAACAGTTACCAGATCTTTTCCATAATGACGACGCCTAGAGGTAGATCTTTGTTGGAGTAAATTTAATCACAAGCTCACAGTGCTGATATTTTCTACGGCTTCAATCGATGGGAGCTCACCTGCATCCAGGAAGTTGGGGAATGTGATGCTGACCAGTATCTGCTGCAGAATTGACCTAAGAGAGAAAAAAAAAGAAGATGAACTGGGATGATTTCCTAATTCACTGAATCATACAAAACACCCAACAAACACGCTGCTGACCTAAAACCAATTAGTTCTTTATTGTTTTAAGTGTCAAATTGCATGATTTGAATGCGACCAAAATTCGTTTTTATTGCAAATATTGTAAAACAAGCTGTTAATGACATCAAGACACTGAGATGGAGCATAAATCAAGAGAAGATTTTGTGGAATGCTGACTGCCTTGGGAACATTTCAGCTATTAAACAGATGCTATACGTCCATTTTAGAGGAAGAAATCCTTGCGTGCTTTCCATTACGATGTGAGGTTAAGGATTTTTATACTGTGTAATTTTGTGATTAATCATTTGACCAAAAAATGGGATGACACTAACGACAACCATATTGGAAAAGGTCAATAAAAAAACAAGAGACTCACCAGGCTGCAGCTGTCGCCCACCATCCTAAATTCAAAATATCTGCGATTGTTGGCTGACAGGGACAAACAAGATTGAAATTAATATCAGAGTGGGACAAAATTATCCACATAATGAATCATGGAGCAAATCACTTTAAGCTGGTTGAACCAATCTGAACATCCTGCTTGTGTTTACAGTGGCTGCAGTGGAGCTGGTTGCGGAGAGCCTCCTCCACAGATGTGAGCATACATACGTAAACAAAGGGCCAGTGAGAAAACAAAGTAGCACACGGTTCAAATAAAAGGCCCGACATGCTGCTTTGATTATGCTTAGCATGCGAGGGCCTTGTTTTGGTGAATCATGGCCGGGTCCTCTCTGCTCCGTTGATAGCGTGTTGAGTCATTATGTAGATTTCACTAACTGTGTTGGAGGCATCGCTGGCTGTCAACGGCTGCCTTGATCAGCATCTTTCATCTCACCTTGGTAACTCAGGCATGTCGCACACCTGGTTTAGTTTGTCTATCAGCGATGGGAACCGTTTGCGTTTTTAGTAAGAAAATTCATCTCTTGGTATCAGCTCCGTCTAACGCTACCGGTAATGTAAACGTTTGAGGATCTGAGGCGGCGTTAGAGTGATGTCTGCGGACAATTTGCAACATTTCACTGCGAGTTGAGTGTTTTGTAAGAGAGGAAGAACAGTGCCCCCTTCTCTACATCACTTAGTGTGTTAGCAGAGCACACCAGACCACCTAATCCCGTTACTGTTACTGCAACTCCCACTCTAACGCGTTCACCATACCCTCTGCTACCCCTCTCATCTGCTCTGTGCAGATTTATGGTTCCCTGGTGGCTGATGGTTTGTGTGTGTGTGTGTGTGTGTGTGTCTGTGTGTGTGTGTGTGTGGAAGCAGTCGTAAGTAAAAAAAAAAAAAAAAAAAAAAATGGCTGCATCTGTCTGTGTGCTCATGCAGGGAAATGAGTAGATGTATGTATGGATATGAAAATGTGTGAACATGTAAGTGTAGGTGTGTGCACATATGGGTGACAAAGTGTGTGTGTGGTAGGTTGTGTGCATGTGTGTGTGTGCATGATCTCTGGCTTATGTAACTCACCACGTAGACTGATCGCAGGCCTGCAGCCGCCTTGCTCTCTTTCTTGGGGTCACAGAGCGACTGGTAGTCGTAGGTCTGCTTATAGGTGAACAGGGAGTCATTCAGGCTTCTCATGAGGACGGGGTCGATCACGCCAAAGAAACGTCCGATCTAACGGAAGCATGAAGAATGTAGACATAAGTAAAAAACTTTTTGTGACGCCACATTCAGAATGTGTTTGTAAACATGCATTAAACTGCTTATAGACCATTTTATGTGCTTAATCCCCCCTCTGCTTCTTCCCAAATCTACTTTAGTTTCCATTTCCAAAAATCCTGGGAAGGGGAATTGTATCATCCATCTTTATTTACATTCTACGGGAACGTTACAGCGATGATCCCAGGTGGCCTCTCAACAACTTCAGAGGGGAAACGAAATATTGGAAAATCTTATAAATGTATGCGCCACTGACGGAAAACTTCCTCATTTTGAGCGGTTAAACATTTTTTGTACTCCTCCCTGCAACAGTTTAATCAATATGAAACAGTGAAGAATGTGTAAATATGTGCTGAAGGTGTTTCCTATACACACACACACACACACACACACACACACACACACACACACACACACACACACACACACACACACACACAGAGTAACTCTACCTCAAACCAGGATGATGGACTTCACTTTAATCTGATTAACACAGTCCGCCAGGCAACTATAAATTTCAGCCTCAAGGAAGTAGTTTGTCTCGGCATCTCAGTGGTGTGACATGACCGTGTGCATGGGAGCGTTTAAGTATTTTTCTATCCAGGAGGGATCATGTAAAATATTCGTGTGTGTGTGTGTGTGTGTGTTTGTGTGTGTGTGTGTGTGCGTGTGTGTGTGCAAAAGTCGAACATGTATAACTTTGTGTGGAAATACAAACTATCCCTGTCCTTCCACTTTGTAAGGTCACTGTTAACAAGCCATCCTCCACATATCCATTCCTCTTAAGTGCAACAGCCGAGCGATATATAAATCTCCCAATCTATAAGGTAAAGGAAGCCTTCTCTCCTTCCCCCTGTGCAATAACACAAATAATGAATTAACAGTCACAACCCAGTTGGCTGCAGACTCCCTGAGGGTTTGGCAGAAGAAAAAAAAAGAGAGAAAAGAACAAGCCGGAGAGTGAAAGACATAAAGAAGGGAGAGAAAGCGAGAAACTTACAGAGGGAGAGAAACTTTGCTCCTGTAAGAAATATGATTGAGAGCTCACAACCTTCTCCAAACAAGGCCCCGGGTCCCTCGGTTTTAGTGCTGCTGCCAAACTTCAGAGGGCGACTGATTTATCCGGCACACACCCAGCCCTGATTAGGAAGGGGCCAAGGCAGCATGAAAAAACATTTACTCAGACGACAGCAGGGGCCCGGCTCTTAGCGTTAAGGATAGGGCAGCGGGGAGTGAGGCTGAAATGGATGTGCTTACTGTATACTGTATGTGTTTGTGCACCAATCTCATGAGTCACAACAGTCCCATTAGTTTATTTTTGCCTGCATTGTTAAGGATGATCACAGTGAAGTGTCGCCGCAGGTTTGAACCCTGAAAGATAAAGTGGGTCTCATTTCAGACGTGAAAAATTCATAGTTTACTTTATTCCTGTAATCAAAACTACACAGGTGCCATAGGGTAAATGACGGCTTCATATTTCATTATGGACTGCTGTAGCTCAGGAAGCAGAGCGGGTCCGTTAACCAGAAGGTCAGTGGTTCGATCCCCGGCTCCTCCAGTCTACATGGGCAAGACACTGTGCTGTAAATTGCTTTTAACGGCTGTACGTGCAGGGTGTGAATGGTGTGTGATAGAGAAGGTGCTACATATAGAGGCATTGCAAGAGTGTGGGTGTGAATGGTTGAAAGTAACTTGTAGAGTCAAACGCTTTAATTGGATAATAATACAAGAAAAGCTCTACGTGCTAAATTCAGTCCGTGTACAGTGCTGACCAATGAAGTGTTTCAAGTGTGAAAGATCATTTAGAACAAGCATTTTAACTGAACGTCGACTCGTAGACACGTTTATAAAGTCTACTTCCTCCCACTATCCAGACATGAAGCCAAAATATCCTGGATACGAAAATCTTGTGCATTTGGAGCCAGAGTCTGCACAGTAGCGATCGGGGGATGGAGCCGTGGCAGTGAGGTCCCGCCAAGACACGAGTTTGATCACTGCATCAAACAATTAATTCAAACCAGTTGTTGGAAAAATGAACACTTGCACAAACATCAGCGTGATAAAAACGAACAAAAATAACAGAAAAATGTATTTAACGTCTTTTATGACTTTTGAGTTTGGTCCATGTCCCATCAACTAACAAAGAGGAGGTAGGATTTAAAACTTATACTGCAACCGCCCCCCCAGGAGTCATGTCATATATACAGAGTATTGGCCGACAAAAATGAAAATGTCTCAATGTCTAGTTATGAGTAATATTATAAATAATATATATTATTATCTTACAACCCACAATACTGATACAGTTTCATCAAATCATTACATTTTTCTAAAAATGTGAGAACCATGGAAACACATCACCTCTCCATGGAGAGAGAATGAAAGGATTTACAAATCATATTATTGGTTAATAAACATACTTATACTTTACAGATCGTTTATAGTCATCTATATGAGCAACTTTTGGATTTCCAGGTTGGGACAATTTTGAACATGAGTGTTGCTGATGATCTGAAACAAAATTGATTAATTCTCAGGCGTCATCAGGGGATGACATGTGATGAAAAGCTGCGTGGCCGATGTCCACAAAACTTGAAAGAGCAGATAATCAGTTATCTGGGGTCATAAAATATTCCTTCGTGGAAAAGACAAGCAGATTGCTCTAATAAAACACACACACACACACACACACACACACACAGTGCAAACTTTATTTAAATACAGAAAAACAGAACATTTCAAATTGGAGAGCTTTTGGAGTTTTACCCTGGAAACAAAACTCTCAAGTGAAACTTCTTGCCATGGAACAATGGAAAAAATTAAATCTTGTGAAACCTAAAAATATCAAAAGGCTTCACTTTCCTGTCTGATTAACACAACTGAAGTTTCATGGAAAAAATTGTTTTTTCGAGTTCTGCTGCCGGAACAAAATGATTACTGATGGGACAGACACACAGAGGGACAGACATACTGATCATAACATCCCCTGCATGATGCCAAGTGAATAAAAATGGAACTGGAATTGATAATGGTCTTATGTTTTATGTCTTACCTGAGAGTTAAATGCAACGGACTCACCTGGTCAATATATTCGTCTCGATTGGACATCACCAGGAAGCCCCCGTCGTCCAGAATGACGCAGTCTACGTACTGGAATCACACAGAGACGATTTCAGTGACATTCTCATAAGTCTCATTATTAATAACAGCTGAAGAAATAAAAAAATGCAATTAAACCTCTTACCATGTCGTTTCTCTGACATCCACAGATCTCATCATTGCACTGGGAACACAACAGAGCGGATAGAGTGATGAATGAGGGCAGAGTCTGAGAGGGTCATGCAGGCACGAATATACTCACGTTCATCCTCTGTGTGGTGTTGATGAATCTCGCCATCCAGCTACTGATGTCCAACTTCACGCCGGCCACTGGGATAAAACACAAAAACCAGACGTCCTAGATCATGACGGACCTCTGCGTCAACTCTACTCTCTGAACTTATAAAATGCAAGGTTGGCCAAGAAACCCAGGAGACGAGACAACGTGATGTGTGGTTTGTGTGTGTTTGTGTGTATGAGTCATAGCGGGGCTGTGTGTGTGTGTGTGTCAGAAGAAGCATGGATAGGTTTAAAACTATAAGATTAAGATGTAGGTATGTACATTGCTGTAAGCATGTGTTTAGGTGTAAGTTGCACAGCGAGGGAGTCAACTTGACAAACGACTTGAGCAGGTGTATGAATGTGTGTGTGTGTGTGTGTGTGTGTGTGTTTGTGTCCTTACCAGCTGGTTTAAGTATGATACCCTCAATATCGATGTTTACCGCTCTGCTCACCAGCACTGAGTCATCGCTTGCTGCAAGAAGGACAACAGAATCAACGTATAGATACACACACACACACAGACACACACACAAACACACACAGGGTTGTTACTCACTGTTGTCTTTCTCGGCGTAGGGAGTTGGAGTGAAGATGTACAGATCATTGTCCAAACTTCGCTTGTAGAAACTTGACTCGTACGTCTCTGCTTCTTCCCTCCAGTACAGCCCGGCACTGTCAGATGCATTTATACAGAACACACACACACACACACACACACACACACACACACACACACACACACACACACACACTTAAATCTTTTAAAATGTTTCCATTTCTTTCATTCAAACTTGAAAGATGTGTTTTAGTCTCTGGCAAGTTTACAACCTGGTGGTTACTGGTCTGTGACATTGCTCAAAACTTTATTGGCAGCATTTTTTAAGCATTTTGGTGTTGCAGGTCATTTGGACATGGGAACAAACCCATTTTATCACAGTTTTCCCTCTGGAGTACTTCAAGGATCTGTTTTTGGTCCAATGCACTTTTCATATCTGTCTCTCAAGCTCATCCTGCTAAAGTGTCTCAACACATTTCTTATAAACAGCTTGTCCAGGCCTCACTTCTAGCGTCCAACTTCAAAATATCAAATTTCACATTCTGTTGCTCCCAAGGTTAATAAATCTTCGTTATCAAATGCTTCTTTGACATCTGCAATGTCTCCTAAATCTAAAAAACAGACTTGTTACCTTTTTTTCTGCCACACTTTCTTAACACTGATCATATAACTAAAATTGTTTCGAACTGGGTCATGACATGTTGAGAAAATGGAGAACAAACAACTCTAGCTCGTAACTCATAGCAGATTATTATACCAACTGTCACGGAGAAGAAGGATGCAAGCAGAAGATCAGTCAAGCTACGTTCCAACCAACACCTATAATCTTAAGCTTTGGGTTTTAGGGCCCACCCTTTGGTGTGAGACGTTTGGACATCTGAAGGGAAATTATTGGAGAACCACTGCTTCATCACAGTGAAAGAAAAACTGTTGAGGCGGTTATCATCTAATTGAGATGCCCATTGCGGTCAGATTCCACTGGTAGGAAAACCAGATCAGGGACAGAACATGCTGGAGGGATTATAAATCCCATCTGGAAAACCTTGGGATCCCTCAGGAGGAGTTGGAATAAGTAGCTAGGGACATAATGATAAGGTCCTATTGGTTGGTTTTCTTAACCTGTGACCTATAGTTGATGGAGGGATGAATGTTCAAAACTTAAATGATCTGGTTTTCTACCACTACTTATAAAAAATAAGGCGTTTCATGTGTTAGCTGCTGGTTTCTTGGCAGACCACACCATTGTTCCTTATAAGATAATCCCAAACATACCGTCTGCTCCTCTCAGTGCTCCTAAATCAACAGCCCTCTCTCATCAGGTTGACACGTACCTTTTGGGGTAGACCCGCGTGATTCCCCCATCAGTGGCAACAAATCTGGCCGAGACACCGAGCCTGACAAGCAGAGACGATGAAGTCACAAAAAATACAGTTAAAAATGTGCTTTGTACCTGCATGACATTTGCTGGTGATGCTGAAATATTTGAACCATCTGTACTCGTTTTTTTTTCCATTTGTTACCAAACACCAAGTAATAAACCGCATTTCAGTTGAATTTTGCTGGATCACCATAAAACCCTGATGGTTAAAAGTTGGCAAAACACTGACGCGTCACTTACTGCTGCTCATTTTGTTTCCAAAGCTTAATCAGATCTGAGGTTATGCCCGCATCCAAGAGCAGTCTGTTCACCAGCTCCACATTGCCTAAGGGGCAAGAGGGAAAGTAAGCATGTTATCTTTGAGACCCAATTTGTGTGTCTGCCGACGTTTCAGAAATTGCTGAGGGAGTGTTGAAATGTTCTGTCAGACATCAGATTTTAAAGTGGGACATCTCCGTTGGATAATGCTGTCAACTGTTGTTTGTTGTGGAGACACTATAGCTTAAAGGTCTTTTCCAGAAAGGGGTGCTTCAGAAAATGTTATATAAATGGTTAGCTGTATGCCTTCAGCAAACTGGTGTGGTTTCAGTCTACATTTGTTTTTATTTCCAGACCCTTATGACGTAACCATAATCTTTCACCACAAAAATCAAATCAATTAATGTTTAAGTCCAAGTGACATTTGAGAGATTTGAGATATCATGTCATATCATAAGATATCAGAAGTTAGCCGAGGCCACTGAGACCTGGATCTTGGACCGTTGACCACCAAAATCATATCAGTTCATCTGTGAATCCCAGCAAACGTTTATAACAAATTTGAAATAATTAACAAAAAATTAAAACCTTGACATTTTACCCCTAAAATTCAAATCAGTTCATCCATGAGTTCAAATGAACATTTGAATTAAATTTGAAGAAATTCCCTGGAGGCGTTTAGTTGCTGGGAAGGAGGCATAAGAAGGAGAGAGCGAATGTAAGGTCACCGATATGATATCAGACAAAGTATTTGAACATTTACATCACATTTAGTTAATTTGAGATAACAAAAAGCTTTAAATTATATATAGTAACATTTTCATGCCGCTACAAAGTCCAAATGCAAAGTTGCAATAACACAGTAGATCAAATCTGACCGAGAGGCGACTGTTTTTAGAAAGAAGGTAAAAGATTATACCTCGCAATGAAATTTGAATTGAAATAGAAAACTATAAATCAAATGTGTTTGATGCCACCGAGGTGCAGGCCGCCGGGTTGATATAGGTGTAACAAAATTACATTCCGAGACGTCCGACACGACCACATGACGAACATAACGGGCGATAAAAGCCGCTCGCCCTCTCTTTGGGCCGTGCCTGCCTCTTTGAACACTCGGACGACCCGCTACAGTCCATTAAGGTTGAGGCTCGTCGATACACCTCCACCACCTCCTCCAACATTTATGACACACCACACACATCAGAGAAAACAGCTGGTGTAACACTTTATCCCGCACCCCCACACCTCCAACCTGCCTTCCCTCTTTGTGCGGTGGTTTTCATTAGGGATCTTTTATTGAACGCAGCCCAGGAATTCCTAATGTACTTCAACTTCTTCGCCACTGCAGTGGCTTTAACCAAGGAAAGCGTGTAACGAGACTCGAGCTGCCAATAGTCCACCGGGGCCAAACTCCTCTCTCTCTCCCTCTGTGCTCCCTGTGGACTCCATTAAACTCGCAGCTAATAACGGTGAAAGTAATATTTCAATTGGGTGAAAAGTTTTATTGGACTGATCATGTCGACGTGTTTGAAGTGAGTCCTTAAATGTAAACCATCAAATTATACTACGGGACACAATAAAGGGACTTTTATAAATATCTGGGGACCTATTGTATTAGTAGGTGAAAATATGGGGACTGATGCAAATCTATGAGTTTATGCAAGAAATGCCAAGGATGTTAATGCGTTGGTCAGATGTTTGGGAGAAGGTCCACCGGCCTGATTTGTGTTTTATTGCTCCGCTCGCCGTCTTGGCTTGACGTGTCCTGTTCTTTCTCACAAACACACAGTAATTGGATGAGGTCGAGCGGCTGTAGGCGGGGTGTGGAAGGAATATTGCTGGTGAATATTGTGAGTGTGTGTGTGTGTGTGTGTGAGCGCGCGTGTCACATCTAAGCCGCCGTACCTCACACATGTGCACTGAGGCGTGTGATGGTCAGACTTTTAGAGTTAGCGTCAAATGGGTAACACGAACTCGGGGGGCTCCACATTACAAAGCTTTGCCTGCTCATGCACACCAAACCATCCAGCCAGACCTGTATTTCACTGGGAAGGGAGACCTCTGGGAATAGGTTTGGGTTTGGCGCTCTTCCATTAAATGTTCAGTGCACACCTTAATACCAAGCCAGATGGCTGAGACTCATTCACATCTACATACAACACCAAATACCGGGAGGCTCAGCAGCCCTTTGAGATGTAAATAGAAGTCTGTAGTGAGAACGACGTCTTACCGCTGCAGATCCAGTATAAAAGCTTTGATTCTCAATGAAAATGTCCCAGTTGACAGCGGCAGGAGTTTTTCTAGGTGAAGAACTGCTCTTCAATACTCACACATGGGGTTGTTTGGAGTCTTTGTGTCGATGTAGTTGTTGAACTCCATGAGGAACTCCGTGTTGTTTGTGTTCTTGTCGGGTGGCTTTAAATCCTTACAGTACATCCTGCGGGGGAAAAAAAGAAAAGAACCTCTGTGCTGCGTCATGACATCTCTTATGAATCATTCAGGAAATATAATCCAAATAAACATGTCAACTTACCTCGGAGCGATGAACGTGTAGCCATATTCATCAAACTTGTCTGCGAGCAGGCTCTCAGAAACTGGTGAAAGGAACAAGATATTATGAGGTCAGAATCCGACAGTTTCATATTAAGCTGAAAGAGTGATTGCATACAGGAGATTGTGCTCCAGCAGTTTGAATATTTAACAAGGAACAAAGAACAAACTTAAAACGAGCTGACAAATATCAGCAGCCATAGATTCAGGAATTCTTGACCCTGATGCATTATGTCCTAAGATTACGATATTTAGCCAAAAAGGCAAAATAGGAAAATTATAAACCACCAAACTGATAAAATGGACAAATCAAAGCTACATTGAGCTGATTTCTACACTGAACAGAAATATTACTCTATGACAGTAATCAGGTAAAAGTAAGTAAGGACCAGAATAGGCTTGGCCAGGCATTCTGGGTAAAGGACCGACAAGGCTCGAGAACAAGAGGAGGGGGATGAAAGTAAAGGAGGCAGAAAAAATAATACTTGCCATTTTTCCCTGGAGTGGAAAAAATCCCAGAAGAGAGAAAGGGAGCGAACGAGAGAATCATCCCCCGGGGGAGGTTAAAGACGAGAGGGAAAAGAGAGGGGAGGGGGGAAAAAGAAGGACAGGGTAAAACCACAGGGGTCAAAGGTGACACAATATTTTATTCACAGAGCGACTCCAGAATAGAAATATTGCATTCCAAACAAAAGGTTTTTTTAGACCTTTGGATTGAAATGGAAACAGTGTCGATGGAGAACAGAAAAAGTGGCTCACGATGTGGTCACAAGTGTTTAACGTGATGATGTAGATGTGTTCTTAGCGTTAGTATTAGCATTCCTTTTGTAATTCAGCGATGTATTTGGCATCAGAATGAACTGACGGGGATTAACCGCAGCTCAGAGCCTTGACGTTTCTTTGACATTCTCCAAAGCACATTGTGTCGACAGTTGATTTTACAGTACAGCAGAATTTCTCATGACGACATGGGCTACCCCTTGTCCTCTTCGGTGGCCATGATTGGGAAATAATTGCACCCATGTGGTTTTGCTTTGATATTTGGCCCCCGACTTATTAATCCAACGCGGCATCTCGTAATGATGGATAGCAGGGAGATTTAGGGAGTGACGGCTGCATGCATTTTCTGTGCCTCTTTGCACCGATGATGACAATCCTGCCAGATCTTTTTGGAGTTTTTTTCCTCTGTGAACGACTGAGTCAGGGAAAAATCTAAGACATGCAGCTACGTCCAAAAATCCGTCCAAACTGTGAACGGGTTCCAGCAGGAATCAATCTCACAAATAGAAACATGCAAGACAAGAACCCGGAGTGGCTTAAATGCATGACAAATAAGAAAATGGAGAAGCGGAGCATTGGATGTTTTAAAACTGACATTTATATTCACTCTCTGGAAAAGTAGAAAACAGACACGAGTCATTGCTGCGGTTTCAGACAAACCACAAGAGCTTAACTGTGTTATGTGGAGATTGAGAAGTTGATGCCAGCAAACAAGATGAAGATGATGACAAACACACAGGAGAACAGGCAGAGGAGATGACGGTTAGTGTCTTAAGCTGGACCCTGTCTTTTATTTAACAAGCCTGTAAAACTCAAAGTGAGTCAAAGTAAATAAATAAATGAAAAAATAAAACAAAGAAAAAGTTCGGACTCAGATTCTGGGTGCAGACTCACAGCTTTCTCCTTTATGGCTTCATTTTTAAACAACACAAACATCCTGTCCTCAGTTCTTCCCTCTGCAGCGGGATCAGTGCCAAAACCACATCTGAGGGCCATTTGAACAGGTGGGGGTTAAACACATACGTGCACAAGCAGACATTCACACCCCGTCTGCAACGCGCTGTGTGGGCAGGCATCACATGCGAAGCGCTGCTTCTAAGAGCAGACAGCGGCTCGATTCAGGATAACAGAATTGTCAGTAGAAGCTAATTAATGTGGAAAACAAAGACAAAGATGCTTCTGTGTTTTGCGAGTGTGTAACAGCATGTTTGATGAAGCAGGTCAGACGTGAAGTAA
Organism: Paralichthys olivaceus; assembly: GCF_024713975.1. Classification (NCBI taxonomy): domain Eukaryota; kingdom Metazoa; phylum Chordata; class Actinopteri; order Pleuronectiformes; family Paralichthyidae; genus Paralichthys; species Paralichthys olivaceus. The sequence goes on from NC_091115.1 coordinate 6,033,059, forward strand.
CGTCCAACCTAACGTCTGCAGGTGGTTTGAGAGTTAGAGGACGATGACGGGGGGTTAGGAGGTAAAGCACAAGAGGAGGATACTTGCCCAAAAATGCTGCAGGGGGTCCGACACACCAGGGATGGTCAGGAGTTGAGGAGGGAGGAGGAGAGGAAACAGGGAGTTGGGAAAGAAACAGGAGAGATGCAAGATGCACAGGGTGTTTCAGGTCATTTAGGGTGAGATGTGTGGGTGTGTACCTGAGGACGGGACTTAGCTTATCATATTTCGGTTGTGGTTACACACTGTGGGGGTTAAGGTTGTGATGAGAGCAGGTTTCCATGGAGATAATGTAAATCAGTACAAAGTCGTCTTAACCGAGAAAACAACAAAGATTTTGAAACGTCCTCGTGTGTATGTATGAAAGCAGCGATTTGAAACTTCGTCTAAATTTCATCATCGACCCCTGATGTTGGTGTGTTCGAGGATGCTGCGACGTTTTTTAAACGTTACGGTGAAACAATAAGCGCATGAAGCCCCTGCAGGCAGCACCGAGCAACAACAAACAGCGTTTCTTAAACCTGTCCCTGCTCACAACTGCAAATAATGAGACTCCGCCAGGAAAAATAAAGGTGAAGAAATGTTGGCGTTGATGGATTACACCGTCAGAAAAGCTTGAAGTCCCTGCCAACTGATTTTCTACAGTGTTCTGGAATAGCGAGCCGTCGACAGCTGAGTAAAAGGTGGGACGTTAGCCTTTGAAACGTACGATATGGAATGTTAAGTTAATGCAAAACGTGGAAAACTATAAGTAAACTATATAAACCATAAGGAAGACAGACTCTAACCAGGGACGGCTCCATATTAACCACACACACACACGGACACACACAATAAAACTGTCCTTTGAGTAACACTATGACAATGACATCTTTTACTAGTGGGAACAGACAGAGCTCAAAAGAGACATGACAGCGCAACACATCTGGAGCCTCTGATCCAATATGTATTCATTCAATAGAACTGAGCACGAACACACGCAGAAACGTAGACACACACACACACACACACACACAGACACACACTTGGCTCTAAATGAATTGATGAGTCCTCTATGTGTGAAAGGAGACACTGGAGCCATTCGTCCCGCTGTCTGGCGACAAAAACTTTGAACGGCACCACAACTGAGGGTGTGTGTCACCGTGGCGACACAAGGGGCGAGGGCATGTTGTAAGTTGGTGTGTATGTATATGTGTGTGTGTGTGTGTGTGTGTGTGTGTGTGTGTGTGTGTGTGTGAGGGGGGGTTGCTGTGAATGATGGATAGGAACCATAAGCGGAGCATTTCTCAGCCTCACACAGAGAGCGGACACTGGACAACATTAACACTTCACTTTACCGCCAACACTGCAGAATATTATTACTAAAACAATAATACACTGAGTGTCACAAGAGATTTGAACTGATTTAAGGTGGAACTTACATTTAGCCTGTGTGATTGTGTCACCGATTGTGGCCCTGATGTAATGCATACTGTACTCAGGAAGGACCAGGGCCAGGCTGAGAGACACAAGAAAGACACAGAAATCTCATATAGACAAATGTCTTAACAGAATTTACTTAATGCACAGAGCTTTACATGTTTTACATATATATATAATATCACTGTAAACTTCTGTCGAGGCAAGGTTGAGTAATAATCTTTTATTATTTGATTCACATCAAAGAAAACATGACCATTCTTGGTAAGGCCACTGTGACCTTGACCTTTGACCTTTGGATACCAAAATCAAATCCAGTTTCAAGCGAATGTTTGTTCCACATTTAAAAGGATTCCCTTGAGGCATTCCGGAGAAATTACTTTCACAAGGCAAAAAAAATGTTTTTTGTGCGGCCACCGTGACCTTGACCTATGACCTTTGACAACATTAATCTAATCAGCTCATCGCTGAGTCCAAGTAAATGTTTGTATGAAATTTGTAGAAGTACCCTCAAGGCGTTCTTCAGATATTGCGCTCACGAGAATGGGACAGACGTACGTAACGACGGATTCAAAACATTTAATAATAAATATAATAAATATGATGCCTGCGGCCACTGGCACGGGCACATAACCCCCCCCCCCTTGTATCATAGCAACAAGTCATGCTTTCCAAATACAAAAACACCAGTTCTCCAAACATATAAAAAATATGATATTTACCTGTAATCTGTTCCCTTCACTGGTGTGTAGCTGTACATCCTCTGGCCTTGGTCGACGTAGCGCTGTGAGGGAAACACTTCGATCAGTAAACATGTAGATTTTTACACAGATGTACTTATGACCCTTGTAAAATCACCTCGTCTTGGGATTTCACCAGCGTAGCTATCGTGAAATCTCCTCTTTGTCCGTCGATCATTTTTTTCCGCATCTGTTGAACAATTATGACAAATTAAACATTTTATGAAGAGAAACTATAGGGACATTGATTCTAACACAAATAAAAAAAATTGAAATATTTTCCAAACCTCCACTTTGATCTCATTCTCAATCTCTGCATCCAGGAAGTCCAGCGTGACAGGTTCATGAAACTTGGCAGTCTGCATGGAAACAACATGAAGAACAATAATGAGTTAGGAACTATAATGTTTTATATGATGAATCGCAGTTAATGATGTGTTTGAGGTTTTGCAACCTCCGCCAGGGAACAGGATGTGGATCAAAATGTTTCTTCTGACTTTTGCATGTTGTAATCATGTGAAACCAAAGCGTGTGAGGTCAATGGAAAACATATTGCTACATATGATGGAGCTCTTTATAAAAGAGACGAAAACAACCGGCAGCAAAATGTTCACCGAACTCAGTGAATTCACTCAGGCAGACATTAAATCTGTAGCTACGGCAAAGCAACAAGCAACGTAAAGATAAAATGTCCTGCTGCTGATAACAAAGATAGTGAATCTGAGCGGGATGTTAAAACCTCAATTTACTGCAAGAGACATCAGCGTTGCAGGAGACATACGATGCAGAGCTCCTCTCCCCCACAGAAAACAGTGCTCCTGAACGCCTCGTCAGTACTTTTTAAATACCCATATTTCCACCCTAATGTGATGTCACAATGCCCCGCATTTAAATACTGCGTACCTAGCGGCGAGCCTGACGAAGCAGGTTAAAATTTATTTTTATATTTAATTTTGGTTTCCTATTTTTGGATCTTGTTATATTTACACTTGCGCAAATACACCACATCGAATTCCTTGTATAAACCTGCTTGGCAATAAAAACCTGATTCTAAAGCGAGAGCAGAGGGCGACACTTCCTACATGTGTAGGAAGCAGGCTGACCAATCACAACAGAGTGGGTCAGCTGGCCAATCAGAGCAGAAACCCAGTGTTTCAGGCAGAGGCTGAAAAGAGGAGCTGCAGCAATCGACAGTCTGAGCAGCGTGATGTGTTTTCTGAACATTAGAGCGTGTAAACCTTTTCAAGTAACAACAAATGAAAGATATGAACCTGAATATGAGCAGAATATGTCTCCTTTAATCTGCACCAAACGGCTTTCACTAAATTAATGATCTTGTTCTAATATTCAGAGCATCCAATAACCGTAAAGTTAAAAACGCAACGTCTGATTGTCGTTATGCTTGAGGGATGTGTCCTACCGGCGGCTGGAGATTAGGGTGGAGCAGCACGTATCCGTTGGGGTCGATGGCAAAGTAGTAACCATTCGGTCCAAACTACAGGAAAAGGGAAATGGAGAGAAAGAACGATAGTGGTGAAAGGACGGAAGAAGCCATGTGAGCTCTGAACAGGCAGGTTCCTGCAGTGTCTGCTCTTACCGTGAACCGAGGCGTGAGTCTCTTGATGTCTTCCAGCGAGACATCGATAGCCATAACCCCCAGGATGAGCTGGTTCTGTGGGGCCTTCTGAGAAGACACCATGCGATAGAGAGAGAAAGAAAGTCATTGTCAAACCCACGCATGAGTCCTGTTGTTCTTTCTGTATGAATCAAGTCCCTCGGTGCATTCTGAACAATTTCAAGGAAATGGGAGTGCAATAGAAATCTGGTCAGTCTCATTGCCAAAAGCCTTAGGAGCCGCCGTGACTCACTGACGAGGCATTTCCAGCCTTGTTTTCAACCGTAGTGGAGGTAAAGAAAAAAAAACCCTGCGCTCTTCAGAGGTAGTAGACTAGTAGTATCTGAACTCATCTTGAAGCACTTAGCTACCGGATCATTCGCGTCTCTGATCTGAAGGTTTGATCTCATTTTTATTTCTGCTTTATGACACCCTAGATTCTCTTCCTGCGGAGGCATGTGGGAGACCGACAGAGGATAGAAAGGACGAGCCACAAGAAAGCAGCGGATGAAAGCGGAGGATGAGACGATAATTGAGAACAATATTGCGTGTCAGGCAGACTTCACGTGCCCCATGGGGTCAAAGTGTAAGGCAGGACATGTAGTCAGTAAATCTACAGTAACAGTAGAGCTCATACCTCCACCAACAGTTCCCTTAAATTCAATCAAACCACACCCGTAGATATCAGTCATCCATGAATTATCTCCTGAAAAATTGGTGAAAATGTGAAAAAAGAATTCCTGGATCCATCCCCCTGCTATGGTTCTTCCCTGACCCATGTTGTATCCTTCCACCAGGTTTTACGTAATCTTGCTTATACACGGTAAAAATAGAAAAAAACTTCAAACCAACCAACTAAACAGGGATGAAGACATTACCTTTCCTCAGTAAAGGTTAAAATACATAAAAGAAAAGAAGAAACATTATTAAAACAAAGAATAAAATAAAAACAATATCATTAAGGTGGTTGTTAAATACCTTAGAGCCTGTGTCGGTCTTGTTGAAGACAGGCAGAGTTCCAGTGATCACCAGGCCAAGCTCCTGCAGGATCGAACATACAACATAATATAAATACAGATGAATTTCTCATGGCATGAATCCACAGAATACTCCATGATAAAAATAAAACTGTGTGAACCACAGATCCTTCAAGTGTCACTGGTTCATTGGAAAACCAAACCAGCTCCAACTTGGAAATAAGATATTTTCTTTAACAGAAGGCAGAGATGTTTCTGGTGCTGACGAGGTGGACACGGTCCCAAAAGTTGACAGCGTCTTATCAGTAAACTGATGACAACAACTGCTTGGCTCCGTTCGCCCAAATGCTTCCTTATCTATGCAGTCCTCTTAAAAAAGGAAATCTTGACAGAAGCTTTTCGGGGAAAGTTAATCAGTGCTTTCGCAAAACACAACGGGTTCAGAGTTGAAGTCGAGTTTACCAGGATGGCAAATGGCAAATAACAGAACGAGACTTATCTGAAGTCCTTCATCTGACAGAGAACAGATCCAGGAAACAGATTCTTAAATTTCTTTTGCAAACTCTCTGTGTATCTGTTGTAACACATGTGACGTACCAGCGCGTCCAGGTACACATTGGTCCACTGAACCTGCCTGGCCTTCCTGTAAGCCTTCACCATGGGTCTGCCCAACACATCCAGGTACTCCTGCACAATACAAGACCCAGGAGTTTTAGTTCCCTGCACAGCGGCCACTCAACCACAAGAGGGCATCACACACACGTGCACATGGTTCATTTAAGCAGAGAGTGTATTTGTTTTACCTGTGTGTTAATCCTGATGGCTCCTATAGAGGGAATCTCATAGTAATAACCTGAGCAGAGAAAAAACTGTTTGTTTTAACATCCAGCATGAAAATACAGCACGAGGTTCATTTAAGTCAGATCGTGTTTATCAAGAGGCCATTTATGCAGTTTGTTAATGTAGCATTATCTTACTGTGAAAACACTGGGTCATTTTGTGAAGAATAACCTGTCGATACAGGCGGACTAAAACAAACTCAGGGGATTTAAAGGGATATTCTATAGAGATAGAGAGTTAAAAAAAACACAAAAAAAAAACATTTGTAGGCCCACTGAGCAGCACCTGCTTTGATATTTACTTTAAAATCATGTTATATTCTTCTATTTGCTGCGTTTTATTTTTAATGTTAATGTATTATTTTTGCTTGTCATAAAAAAAGCAATTTTAGTGATTTATTTGATTTATAAAATTGTTGTTTGTTGTTGTCATGTGCTCAGAATAATGGAGATTCTGAAGAACTGGGAAATGATAAATCGAGTAAATTATAGTAATAATAAACATTTTTATGACAGTACCAAAATAAACTTAAAAAATAAATACACATTGGATTTGTGAATGAAGTGAATGTGTTTTACTGTAGCTCTAACGCCACCTCATACCTTTATTAGCACAGGCCATCCACTGTATTGGTCCTTTGTCATAGTTGTGTTGACCGACTGAAAACGTGAAGATTCGAACCTGTGAGGTGTAAAAACACACTGATGACAATGAAAAGAAAATCTCCTTCTCTTCCTCTCTGTGGACAACGTGTGTTTAAAGTCCTACCGCTTGCTTTGGATTGTATTTCTGAAATATTTCCTCCGCCCGTTCCTCTCCTCCGTCAGTGAAGAGCATGATGATCTTGTTGCAGTTCGCCCTTGACACGTTCATCTAAGGAAAATGAATGAATATGTTTTACTTAACGTGAAAAACAAAACAATCTTTCACTACAGGAAGAGGCTGAAGGAGCGGCTGCAAAAAAAAGAATCCAGGTCCAACTGCCACTGAGGCAAGAAACTGCAATGTCCAAAACAACCAGAAGAGGTCAACATACACTCACTCTTCATTACAGTTGTCAGTGTGTGTGTGTGTGTCAGAATTGAATTAAAACTATAAATTACATGAACATCAGACTGTTAAGTAGATTTCAGAGAAAGTATTTATGTTGTTTCTGCACATTTCAAGGACGTCAATCCAACAGATTGACGTCCTCTATGTCCCCATCACTACCCCCCCCCCATATGTAGACCACACACACTCCCACGCCCTTATGTCACACACAGACGCTGCAGAAGTATCCCCCCCGGCACGCCGACGCCTTACCTGCGCCAGCTGCTCGAAGGCTAGCTCGAAGCCGCCTTTGTAGTTGGTGATACCCTTTGCGGTGATGTTCTGCACGGCGTCTTTCAGGATCATCTTGTTGCGGACGTTGGCCTGCACCAGGTTCTGGAAGCACGCCGCATGCGAGGCCTTTTCATTGAACTGGAGGGAAGAGGGAAGGAGGGATGATGGGAAGTGGTGGGAAGGCAACCTGCACATATTTTCCTCTTAAATATGTGGCCTGGGTTTCCCTTCGCTGCAGAATCATGCAGTGTCCCTTAAACATGCAAAAAGTACTTTGAATAAGATATTTACAGAGAGTTTGTAGGATTCCTTTAAAAGATCATTTTAAAGTAAACAGACTGATTTAATAAGGCTTTATCTTGTTGACCTTGCTGTCGTAACAATTTGTTAACGTGTTAATGGAATCAGTGTTAATCAAATCTGCACAGACCGAAGGGATCTAGAGGAGCAGAAGGAAGGATTGACAGGAGAGAAGGTAGGGACGTGAAAACAGTGGCATAAGGAGGTGAAGAAGAAACACAAAAAGATCTGTTATGGTGGGATTCAAATATTACTGCACCAAGTGTCTTTATATGAGTATTGTTCATGTGGAGGGACAGATGGACACTCGCACACGTTTATTGGTGCATCAGTCACCTAATAACAAATAAATATTTTACTGGAGCGAGAAGAAACTTTCCAAAGATCAGAGCCCGACCGATAAGGATTTTATTTTAAGCAGATGTCACATTTAAAAAAATATAAATACAGATCAGAAGTTTTCATATTTTGTCTATAAAGGCAAACATGAGCACTAATACTGAGAAGTATATGTTGTGAGATTCACACAAAAATCCAGGATCACCAATCAAAAAACTAAATTCCAACATAACCTGTTCCGAGCAAATGAAGCTGCAGCTCACAATGTCTGTTTCCAACTATTCAACATGTTGGCAGAAGTTTCAGGGCAAATAACTGCCAAGACGTTCAGCATGCCACACACACACACACACACACACACACACACACACACACACACACACACACACACACACACACACACACACACACACACACACACACTGAATTAAAACCTCAATACAACAGCATACTGTATGTGGGCATGCATATATATATCTATATATATAAAAATATGTATACAACAGCGACAAATATAAACAACAGTGAGATCCAGTTTCATCTAAATTAGATAATTAACAACAGAATATTGTATGTTGGCATGTATATAAAAAAATACACACATACTGTATGTACATATACACACACATCATACACAAACACTCACTCATACTTAAATATACACATATACATATATATACGTGTTGATGAAGGAAGCATCTTTAACATCTGAAGTATATTATATAGATGAACAGACTGAAACAAATGCCTAGTTGAAACTTTATAAAGTGTTAAACTACATTAATCTATTAATCTATTCTCTTTCAAAACACAAGAAACTGTATTTCGTTTTTATGGGAGAGTGAATAAGTCAGAAATACATCTACACGCACACAGTCGTCACAGCTGTGAGCAGACTTTCATTAAACGGTTTTATTATGAAAGAATAAAGCTTCAGAAAGCTTTAAAATGCTCCTGGATACAAAACTGAACTGGATTCCATCAATATCCTCATTACGCTGCTGCCTGATTTCATTTACTTCAAAAGCCCTTTCACTTAGCTGATTTGAAAGCTCCAAACAAAAACATAAACCACTGCTTTATTAAGGGAAGTGAAAGGAAATGAAATTAATGGTTAGTTTGGAAAGCAGAGTGAAAACCTAATTTATGATCCCTGCCTTCGACGGGAAGCGGAAGAAGGACAAAGAACGAGGATCAAGGAGATTTGAGACGGAGCGGAGTCACGTCCAAGTAACACGATGCATCCTGAGCCCAAAATATTAAATATAAGTTTGTGATGTCGCGTAAGTGGGACTTTTACATGTGGTCTCCATTATGAGATGAAATAAACAGAAAGCACGACAATGAAAAAGAAATGGAAAACTAAAAAGATATAAAATAATCAAACAGCAGAATAAAGTCATAATTTTGGGAAGCATCTGTTTTCTTGCAGAGTGAGATAAGAAGATTGACACCACACTCATATGTTTTCATTAAAAATTCATATGCAGCTGCAGCCAGGAGACATTCAGCTGGGTGGAAACAGACATGAACAGTTTACTTGTTAAAGCTCATTAAAAATACTGAACTATTTACTTCAAGTACTTTCAGACATGTGGGCGTCAGTGTTGAGGTTGAGACGTAAACATTCAAAAATTAAATTTAATATCATTAAATAACCAAAAACCAAATTCTTCAGTTTAAATTTGACATGTCCCGCACAGCGGTCGTCCTCGTGACGTCACGATATTGTTTTCAATGTTGTTTTTTTCGGCGCTCCGAAAAACATCCAGCGTGATTCCTTCAACACGTCTTTTGCAACTACTAAAGTAACCACTGTGACCCCTTGAAACTGGGTTATATTTTCTTCCCAGCATTAATATCACTGGGAAGCCGGAATCACGGCTCATCTGACCGAGCTGCAGGACTTTAGATGAAGATGGATGAATATTTCCTCAATCCCCATGTCAGGAAATCCTTTGATGCCTGAGAGTCCCACTGAATATCAGTTGGGCTAACAGGGGATTTGCCATTACATGCAACTGATTCAACGTGTGGGTCATGAAGCAGCACACATTCATTTGTCAAACTTATCTCGTGGCGTTCCAGGGTTCACTCGAGCCTCGTCACGTGCTCGCTCTATTACCCGCACATACCGGAATTCAGCTCAGACGCTCTTGAGATATTTCCCTCGTACATAAACACACATACTGTACACATATAGCCACAGAGACACTCTGAGTCAGACAGAGGAGTATGCACCCATGCACACATTCATCCACAATATAGATCCATCCATGTGTTAAGTAACTCAAAAGGTCATTTCCACGTTTAAACCAATGACTCAAACGTCAGGAGCTAACGCTACTCAAACATCCACGCCACAAATAATCCCCACGTCAACATCCAGCAACGCACCTGGATATTAAAAAAAAAAAGAAATAAAGGAATCTTCTGAGAGTGACAGAAGGTCGCACATTTCTAAATGATATATCGTTACAGGCCACGTTTATTTCTGTGTGAAAACTCACAGAGACCACGTTCACGTAGTCGTCGTCAGAGAGGGTCTCCAGCATCTTGTTCACGGACGTTCGAATGAGTCTGAGGGTGAGACCTGAGATGCTGCCGCTCCTGCATTCGAGGAAAAATAGAGATGATATAAGTTTAACATCATTTAACAACTATTATTATTATTAATCTTCAATAATGACATGAGTTGAGTGTTGCACATCATTAGAACAATACTCATTGATATAATAATCATCTATGTTGCTATGACGATAAAAAGAACCCGTCCTCATGGGTCTAAAAATATTCTGTGCCACTTAATTGGTTCCTCAGTTTGAAGAAGAAAGAAAAGGAACAGCCGACGTTACAGTGGCAGATCTCAACGTCTGCAAAAGCCTCATCAATCCTCCGAGTGCCGATCACCAGCTCGGTCTTAAGAGCTGCAAGTGGACAAACTCAATTTCTCATTCATCATCGCGTTTTGTCATTTAGCTCTGGTGCTGCGCCATTAGTGTCTTTTATAATGAAACTGTAACCGAGGAGAACGAGTCGGACAAACCACACAACAACAGCAGAACATGTTTTTAACAGCAGAAGGCATTTCTTTCACTGTTCTGCCTCTGACGTACAACAAACACAAAAATGGGGAATAATCACCAATCAATAGAAAAGAAAATACACCAATATAAAATACAGGTTGGTTCTATTCTGTTTTTCTTTATCCCCTTGTGGTTAATTCTATTTTTTAATTGTTTTCAATACAGTTCCTCTCTTTAAAGGAGGGATAATAAGACACAAACTCTGAATATGTGAATTAGAAATGTGACATTTAAAATCCCAAGGAGACTAAAACCAACATTGCTGTTACTCTTTCTTATATCATAGCTTCTGCAGTCAACTGACAAGTTAATAGATATAAATAATGTAAATGTGACACTAATTAACATTTTGAAAAAGGCTCAGTAATTTACTTAATTAGCTGGACTGTAGTTTCCTGCAAACATTACTTCCACAGATAGTATTTCCTGGGGACTATTTTCAGCTGGGGACTAATCCACACTCTGTGGCGTTTGAACAGTTCTGGGATAAACACTGAACTCTATGGCACAGAGGAAATGAAGGACACAAGAGATACTTACAAGTAGAATTCATTCAAAGCTGGTTTTACGCTTTTTCGTAGGACTGTATTGACAATTATAATTATATAAATCTCTATGAAAATTGTGCATGAAGTTGCCCGATACGCGATGTGAGTGTCACCCAGCGGCGTGAGGCTAGTCAGAGAGTTAGCATCAGGGCCAAAAGAAAATAAGATCTGACTGTAATCGATGAATCATGAGGTCGTCACTCACGCATCCACCAAGATCAGCATGTCCTTGGGTGACGCCGCCCCCTGAATGTACCTGTGAGTAACAACAGACACGTACACAGGTCGAGGATATTGAGGATAAAGAAATGCACAAGTGGCAAACATAGATAACATAGACACACAGACTCTTATTAAATATTAAAATAAGAAAATTTCACAAAGCACATTAAATGTGTTCTTTAATAAACACGTGTCAGAGATCAAGAGGCTCTGGAAAGGAAATTCAATAACTTGGTTTGTGGCTTCCAGCTTTAATCAGTTTTGGGAGATTAATGAATCTCTTGTCAAAGACCTGGAGTTGAGCGTTTCAGTGTGTGTGTGTGTGTGTGTGTGTGTGTGTGTGTGTGTATGTTTGTGTGTGTGTGTGTGTGTGTGTACAGATGGTCTGACGTGTTTGTGCAACATGCAAATATATTTTTCGCCAATGCACGTTTAATATGGAACTCACACAGGTAGACTCAATGAGCCACGTGTGTGTCCTCCACAAACACCAGAATAATGACTGACAATCAAACGGACAAGAGACAACGAACTATGAACCAGCGTCTGCACTCACCACGGTCGCATGCGCACATCGTAGAGGTCGATCTTACTGGCTGAGTTGCTCAGGTCCATCCAAGGGGATGCTGGGATTTGGCAGAAGGACGAAAGAGGAAATTATGTTTATTTCTCATTAAGGTTTCGTTTGAGACACTTTAATTTGTGTGCTAGTGGCCAAGTCTTATTAGGTCTCATCATTTTTCTTATGTCCTAATACAGTGATCCTCATCCTGGGGTCCAGGGGATGACTCCTGTGTCAGAGGCCTGTCCATACCTGGCTCTAGGCTTCATTATTTTTTTAATTGCCAATTTTTTTTTTTTTGATCCCTCGCCTACAGTTTCTGCAGATTCACATTCAGAATCTGTTTTTATCTCTATATGCTTACCAACATGACTGAAGCTAAATAATTAGCAGACATCTTGTGTGTTTAATCTGTACAAAAAACACAAAATGTGCTTTTATGAAGTGTTTTTAGTAAATTAAACTGTTCACAGGGTTAGGGTTAGGGGGTTTCACATGTTCTGCATGTTTTTCGTGAAGTGATTCGTGACTGACTGTCGTCTTTCTCAGGCTAAAGTCACAGGAAAGACAAAGTCAGCCAACAGCAACACAGTGTTTGAGCACAAGTCTGCCTGATTTTGGATGCATCTGTCAGCGGCATGATGAAATGGCCCCTTGGTGTCCCAATCACCGACCACATAAAAAAGGGTCAAGCAGGCCGACGGAGAAAGCCCATTGGCTGCTGGGCTGCTCACCTGGGTAGTAGCGGGCCAATCCGGTGGCAGAACCAAACACCTGCCAGAGGAGCGAGGGATCCTCCTCTTTGTTTTTCCGGAAAACATCCTCCAAAGCTTCTGTCCAATTCAGCTCGTTCAATATGATGGTGGCTGGAACGCACACGCACGCACACACACACACACACACACACACACACACACACACACAGAAAGAGTAAATGAGTCATATTCACAAATACAAAATAAACATAAAAAATAATAAATAATAAAAATCTGACAAACACAAAATGTCAAGGCTCAAAAACCATTTCCTCTGAAAAAGCAATTCAGAGGGAGGAGAAAACACACACACACAGTATTAGGCTGCTGACACTGACAGCTGAGAGGAAGCCTCCTCACAAACATCAATCTACTGTGATCAGATATTTCCATTTCTTTTAGTGTTTTCACTCTCAAGCCGCGAGCACAGACATCTGCAGCCGCGGAAAGTGAGCAAAAGTGACGAGAGAAGACACAGGGGAGAGAGGGATGGTAAAAACAGAGTGATTGAATTTGATATTTCTGGAATAAGACAAACTCATCTTCTGGGAACTCGGGGGACAGACGTACAGTAAACGTTTTGTTTACCTGTTTGTCTGCAGGAGCTCTCACTGGCTTAATTCTCCCAACAATCAAGTTTGATCCAAAAAGGCAGCTCTCCGCCTGGGAGAGTGGGCTGCATGTCAAACTAAAGCTCAGCATGACTCATACTCGTTTATGTTTGTGTGTGTTTGTAAAAGCACTAAAGGAACATGAACAGAAAAATGGAACAAGAGGGTGAAGGAGGGGACATCCAGGAAATCTGGATCTTAAAAGCGAGGTACGATAAGTTAGTGGTGAGCTCCAGTAACTCGGTTGGAGAATTACAGAATATTGGCAACTCAGCAGGAAGAGGTGAGAGGGAGAGATTGCATTAGTTTTGAGCTGTAAATCAATCACATCAAAACACACAGGAGTCACATTTATACCTAGCATGGCTCAGGAGGCTTGACCGGGCCGTCCACTTACTAAAGAAACGGTGGTTTGATCCCTAGCTCCTTCAGTGTGCCAAAGGGTCCCTGAGCAAGACAATAAACCCCAAATCTATCACGTGTGATTGATGTGTGATAGAAGAGCGCTGCATATGAAAGTGCTGCATGAATGTGACTTGTATTGTAAAGCACTTAGTGGTTGTTCAGACCAGCAAAGTGCAATATAAAAACTGTCCGTTTACCACTTTGTGCTTTGGCACAGCAAAGCTTTGACCTAGATGCTAATGACAACATGCCAACACACTGACGTTTAGCAACTGAGGCGAGAATACAGGTTTTTGGCCGTTAACCAAAACACTGGACAAAGATCCTGACGGGGCAAATGATGGATTTTACCACATTAAATAGCAAAATCAAAAAATCCCAAGCTACTATATTATAAATGTAATTCAGCAAGAAATATGAAAGAAATGGAAAACAATGAGTGAAAATGTCTTTGCCTATTTTTTCCATCGTATACTTTTACATTTTGGGACATGTGGCCAACCTTTTGTTTAGCCAAAACTTTTTGAAGACATAAAAAACTAAAATAATTTGGATAACACTTGAGATTAAAGCCCACAACGTACGGCACAAGTACTCTGGAGTTATGATGTCAATTCTATAAGTACTTATATGTAGGTGCTGGGGAACATTGTGAAGTAAAGAAATAACAATTCAGAATCTTACAAATAACTTATACTGTAGTTATTTTTATACTCCTGAAGTTTTATAAAGTGTACAGGGAGTACTGGCCTATTATGATAACTGTACCAGGAAGAAAAACACAGCGTACTCTTTAAACAACGTAAAGCAATGCTGAGCCATAGAAACCAAGAAACGACTTATTTCGTCAAAACCTTCATTTCCTCTGCTCACCGTCCTGTAACTCTCCCTCCGGCTCCACACACCTTCCCCTCCTCTCGACCTCTCCCCACTTAAGCATGGCTCTATTTCCATGCTTCTGCAGGATAAAGAGAGAGTTAAGGGCAAGGCTTTCAATGGCTCCCCCGTGGTACTGCCGAGCAAATCGTGTCCCAATGATAAGTGGAGACAATTTGTTCAGGCCTGATCTCCCCCTGCTCCCCGAGGATGGCCCTTAATGGATTAGTCCTGCTGTCTTCTGTGACATCAGTAGCAACAAGTCTCACAGTAACCAGAGCTTGTACAGGAAGCGCTGGTGGTTTTTCGCCCCGACTGTCTCGTACTGAACAGCGAACTAACAAGGACAAAGGAAAAATCACAAGTCTGATTTGTAATCTATCTGAAGTCAAGACGTAGATGTGATGAGGAAGGAGACGAGCATGTGTGTCCTCACTTCCTGCGCGTTCCTACCCATTATAGCCTCCCATGGGAATTTGGATGCAAACACACAAACGGGCAGGTCAGGCTCCGCTGATGAGCCCTTGGCAACAATAGCAAATGCGCGGCAGTGTCAGCCATCTCCACCACATACTGGAACAAATCAGGGTTTCAGTGTAAACAGATCCATCTCTGTGAGGATGTGGCTGCTGCTGCCGACTCGAGGTCACCGTGATGGGAGGAAGAAATGAGGATAAAGTATCACCACGGCAACACACGCTCCGGTCAGCTGTGTTCGTCAGGCAGGGCATCGTGTCCTGAGGGATATTTGAAACGAGCAGAGAGGGCATGTGTGTTTCTTCAGAATTAATTTAGAGCAGGAAACATGAATATTACCAGTGTCTCAAAGAGAACTGAGTAAAAGTTGTTTTTCCTGTTTGCTGAGCACTACGTCATTTACTCCCCCCTAACATTTGTTCTGACGATTATACATAAGTACCGGCCAACTCAACACAGTAATACTCGTAATAATAGTATTACATCCAATCATCACGCCGCTGCAACCAACCTGGCATTAGACACGCCCATCAAATTGTCTTACGGAAAAACAGATGCATCAGTAAATATTAAATAATCAAATACATGAAGAAATACAGAACATATATAAATAAATGTAGAAGTAAATAAATAAACAGAAAAAAAATATATGTAAAAATGCAAAAGTAAATAAATAAACATGAAACATGTAGAGACACAGAGTTGAATTCCTTAAAAATTAACTTGAGATAAAAAAAACAGTAGGATAGAGATTTATTTGACCTCAGCAGTGAATCCACCAAATCCAAAAGGTTTTACTCCAAAATCCGTCGTACAAACCGGCACCGAGTGAGACTCTGGTTGGACCTGAACTCATTTGAGATTTGAATTGTATTTGCATTTCAAAATCTAACGAATCTCTAGATGAATGAAGACTAACATATTAACAAATAAAACTGGATTAAGAAAAGACGCTGTGACAACCGCAGCCGTATACGTCAAACTATTCCAATACCACATGGTTAACAAGTAAAGACATGGGAGATAAAAATAAAATGAATGATTCATGGGACGGGAAGGGATGGAAGGAATGAATATGGAAGAGAAGATACTACATATTCCCTGTGAGGGATATAGATGCTTTCAAAAACAAATCAAATAGGATTCTGGCAGTGACTGATGAGGGTGATGGTGGTGGGCGGAGGTGAGGGAGAGGAGGGGGAGCCGTGCCAAGTGATGCCCTGTGGTGGAACCTGTCATCAGCTTGCTGGTGGCAGAAACTGCCTGTGCATTGGGAAGTAATTACATGGTGGGGGCTGAAGTGGAGAGAACCTGCAATCATGGTATCAGGAGGAGCCCCTCTACTCGATGATACTCCGCCACTCGCAACTGACTCTGACGGGAGCGTGAACACGTCGTCTCACTGACATCCAGTTTATTTTGTAACACACACAGCACATCAAGCAAATCATCTTTCCACCAACAAACACTCAACTGTCAAAAGGGATTCGTGAACACGTAAAACAACACACAACCATTTTTTAATTGGAGCAACTATGGGCACCATCTTGCAGAAGAATAAGAAACAGGAAAAGTAATAAATGCGACACAGGGGACAATAAGACCTCTAAACTGCAGAGAGCACTGGAGGTGTTTGAACTTCATGGTTGACTTGAGCTGAGCTGTCACTCCAGGACATCTGGTGTTACACTATTTTACTGTGTCTGCTGTTTTCAGACATGTTTTAAAGTTCATATTTCTCCCATTACGTGAAGGGTTTTCAGTCCAGTTGGATGGACTCAATCCAACTTTATCTATTTGGCCATAATGCTTGAAACAAGAAGAGTGTAACTGCTCCAATCACGATGTGGTCGCTGCCTTTCCAAACCAAAGGAAGAAGAAAAACGATGGAAGGGAAGGAAATGTGCAGATAAATAATAGATCACATTTCAATTCCAGTGACGTAAATGTAAGTGGATGGTAATGTGTTTCTCCATGAGTGTGGTTATTACAAATGTGTGTGAAAACCACCCGAGGTGACATGAAGATGTAACACGTCACACACTCATAAGAGCCAGGGCTTGGGGGGGGGGGGATAAAGGGATATACACACACACACACAAAGATGAGAAAAGGCCTTTTTAGTCATTTAGGTTTGATATCAAGAGCAATGACTCAAAACATATAAACACATTGATCATAAAGTTGCAAAAAGTAGATGACTGATTTACCAAATGTCCGATGTGAGCCTTTCACCCACATATTGCTTATATTTGCCGAAGCACAGATTATTATTCATTTATTAGTGAGCTGGTCTTGTGTTCAATCTCTCTTATGGTGTTTAATCTTTCTTTCTGTGCCGTTGGAAAACAAGGGAAGTAAGATTCCATTGTCATTGCATACAACAATAAAGAATCTTGAATTTTGACTCTATTGTATAAAAGTTGTGCATTAATGTTCAGGAAAGAAAAACATGTTCAGTTAAAGTGTGAAGCCTCAATAACATTTCTTCGTCATGATGGTTTCATAACGGCATCTTCTGCAATCATTGTGATTTTTATAAATATATATATATAAGTATAGGAAAATGTTTTATACTATGCGTACCAGCCTCAGCCAGACGTTTCCACTTATTCATTGCAGAGACAGAACTGAACAGCACAGTGTGTGACAGCGCCGGAAATACGTATTTTCTTTGAAGGATAAAATTGGATTACAAGAAAGAAACTTTATCTGAGAACTTTGTGGCATGAAGGGGAATCCGAACACAAATCCCAATCAGCTTATTAGAACATCCTGGGAAGGCAGCCAACTTGTCACAAGGACGCAGGTCGCAGACGTAATGGTGGTGATGGGGGAGAGAGGGAAGAGGAGGGTGGGGATGTGGAGAGATGGAAATGAAGATACCTCAGAGTTTGGCAGCCAGCGTTGTAAATGAAATGGGACGTGTGTCAAGTGGCACAAGAGTGCAAAAAGGGAGGCGAAAATCAATTTGTACGCTGTGAGCTTTGCCACGGGGACCGTGACTTCGACGCACACACACACACAGTCACGGTATCTCGGAACGTCACAGTGTGTGCGTGTCTCGGGCTGACAGGTGCCACACGGCGTTGATGCAAACGGGCATCAGACGAGTCTCCGATCTCCTGCCAGGGCCGCGACGCTCTGTGCTCATCTCCTTGTATCGCATCCACGCCAATCTGCCTAATGAGCGAGAAGCCACGCATACGCAGCCGTGAGATCCATATACAGTACAGTAGGTGCGTGTGATGTGACACACTTTCACAGCACATTCACACACACACACGCGATGAAATCATCTCCAATGTGCACGCACACTCACACAAACAGGATAATGAATCTCGGTCTGACCACCCACACTGGATCAGCGGGGAGAATAGATTCCAATCAGCAGGACTAATGCGGGGGAGAAAGACAGAGGCACATTTGTCTCCATGCACCCCACTACTAATACACTCAACAAAGTGGAGCGAGGGATGAGGGGAGGACAGGATTGGGGTTAAGAGATGCAGAGGAGAAAGAGGAGAGCGTGGTGGTGGAGAGGAATGAAAAAGAACAAAGTAAACAAAACAGAGGGAGGAGAAGGAAGTGGTGGAGAAGAAAGTCGACCCTGATGGAAGAGGAAGAGGAGGATGACACGTCTCTCCTTCAGAATCAGTAAAAGACACAAGGACGCCCGTCTTGTCTAGACAAAGTGTCCCCTAATCAAGTTACCAGTCCTTCCTCCATACAACAAGACAGAACACCAGGGCGTGTCCAAATGTTTGTGTGTGTGTGTGTGTGTCTCCTTCTAATGCACACTCACTCTCACACTCGAATACACATTGCCATGGCAACGCTGGCAGTGCCGGCCAGCCGGAGTGGCATCAATGTGGCAGCCCATCCTGGAGTCAGAGGGAGAGAGAGAGAGAAAGAGAGAGAGAGAGAGAGAGAAAGAGAGAGAAAGGAAGCAAGAAAGAAAGAAAGGAAGAGAGAGAAAGAGAAAGAAAGGAATAGAGGAAGAGAGAGTGGGGGGGGGGGGCAACAGCACAGCTTCACTCAGACCCCACCCACTTTAGTAAGAGAGCAATTGGCTGTGGATTATTTAACACCCCGTTCTCCACAATATTAGAAAGCTAACTTAATATGATTGAGACAGTATGACAGAAGGTAAGAACTACAGACAGAATGATGGAGAGGACTACAGACACAACAACCAAACTAACAAAAGAAAGAAAGAAAGAACATATGTGGTCAGAGAAAATGAGACGTAGACACTGATGAACAGTGGTAACGTCCCCATCTTCCTTTCATTATAACTGTTGCTTGTAAAAATAACTGAGTGCATTTGGCAACGAGAGGAACGTCCTGTCACTCTGCACATCTAGAGTCGGACCTCTGTGCACTGACTCACTCACTGTATCGAGGCATTAGAGTCACATGACCGAGTCCACTGCATTAAGCAGAGCCACTGTCACGGACATTAGAGAGATTGATATCGGATGCTCCATCAAAGCCGAGGAGGTTAATATCTGATGCTGTGTGTCTGCGTACGAAGGAAACTCTGATGGCTGCTTCGTTTACGAGGAGTCAAATAAAAAGGTCACACGTGGAATGATCATTTAAACTATTTGAACAAAGCATTTTACCACAGCCGGAGTGATATGGATGTTTGATGGCTGATGCCGATACTGAAAATAAAACTTATCAACGATTCCTAAGTGTGTGTGTGTGTGTGTGTGTGTGTGTGTGTGTGTGTGTGTGTGTGTGCATGGAAGGACATGACCTGCGCTGCGTGTTTTAAGCGAGTGTGTATCAAGACATGACTGAGTCCTTTCATGCCGTGCACCGTGCTCCTCAGTGTCCTAGAATAAGAGGCTTATAACCCTGAGGGAGTATGTCTGTGTGTTAGTGCACGTGTATATAGGTAATTATGTTCTGCTCCTTGTGTACACAGTCAGCCATCCATGTATATCATCTGGTGAGGCTTGTTTCACTTATTACTGTTTTTAAAACGTGACACCAATACCAAAGAATTGAACAGAGCCTATTCACAAACTAATACATTCGTACAACACTTCAAACATGTTCAAATCTTACAGTGAAAAACCCACGATTGTCATGTTACTCTAAAAATAACCTTTTCTTTTCCTTTCATTTATTCTGGTATCAGTGTTGTCCTAAGTTACAAAGTCATGCAAAAGCCATTACCCTCCCACCATCAATCCTACAGTTATATCTGTTTTGCATTTGGCATTGTTAAGTCATAAAGGTGAAGAGTCCAATTATGTGGCTGTTGATGACTCAAATCTGCCACATTCACTAATAGAACTCTTTATGATACCAGATTTCATTACAGCGAGCTGAATCCAGTGTGAGTCGTGACCTCTCCGATGTGCTTTCCCTGTGTTATGTCCAGTGCATGCTGGGAAAGGCTCCAGAAGGGAGGGGTCCACAGTTGTCCCTGTGAAGATATAGCTCTAACTTTAGATCTGCCTAATGTGAGAGAAGTGTAATTACACCACATAAGGGGAAGCAGATAGAAAACCGATGAAAGAGGCGCATGAATACGCCTTCTATTTCTGTATGCAGCATGTGTTAGCATATTAACATTTGCGAAGGGGGAACAGAGAACACAAACCACAGCCAAGGCTAATGGTCTATCTTTCCATATTAAAACATTCCTGGATCCACTGATATTCCACAAAACTAGGTGTCCCATTCTGACACCTAGTTTTGTGGAAATTGGTTCAGTTCATAATCCTGCGGACAAACCGACCGACCAACCAACGGACCAGGGAGGCACTCAGTGGAGCATCTCCACTCAGGCCCATCAGTCCCCTTACATCCAATCAAGCTGCACCACATCACACACACTCATAGATATCAGTTCCATAAATATGCCTTCATAAGATCCATTAATTTCAATCCTGAAAAAGGTGATAAAAAAATCCTGGATCCACTCATTTGGTCTAATCCACACCAACATTTCATGTCCCATCCTTCCACCATGTTTCTTAGAAAGCCGTTCTGTAGTATTTGCGTAATCCTGCTGCAGCACAATGTTTATAAGATGAAAAGAATGATGTCAAAATATTGAACCAAGCTGTAAAACAGAAGCTGTGACCAAAATTACAGAGAAAAACCTCACATAAAGAACATTTGAAAAGAAGAAGGCCTATCAGGCGCTGACATTCTCTGCAACTGTCCCGAGCAGGTCAGCAAGGTCAGCGATGAACGGGAGGGAAAGGAGCAGCTGGTGACCAGGGTAAAGAGAGGGCTCGAGTGATCTGGCCATTGGGTTGTTGGTATCTGTGCTATAAATAGACCAGAACGGCCTCGGTGTGGAACTGTCCACACCACAGACAGCGCTGGAAGGCTGAGCTCCACATCACGGGAACGTACAGTAGATACTGAACATAGCGATGACAGCGATAATATGAGACAGGGAGCAGGGTGGGTGGAGGTGGCTGCTATGTAATACTATTTATAATAGAGGGATATATAGATGTGTTTCAACTTACAGCCCTCGTATATATCCGTAGGGATGTGGACAGCGGTGGTGTTGTAAGAGACGAGGCGCTTGAAGTCGGGGTCGACTTGGAAATCATCTGGAACATAGCGGTTCTTCTTCTCCGTCTGATTTAGCTGCAGAAAAGTAACAGAAGTTGTAATTTTGAAGCTGAAACCGTCCTGGAAAGTTTTTTTTCTTTGCTTAAGAGGGGTCTGTGCATGTGAGTCCACCCTCAGATTGCTAACACACCGTATACACAGATCCCCGGTTACTGCGAATGACAAGGTGTCAGTGTCGAGCATCCACTGAAATGTCACCACTGACAGATAAAGACTGCGCAACTGAATCAAAAATTTGGGCAGTGAAACAGAAACCGAGGCGTCCACAGACAGAGACAGACGGATGAGGGGGAAACGGAGCCTGTCAGTCAAATGCATAGTGACATTAGTGTGCTGTGGGTGTGTGGCTCTTTCCCACCGGGACAGTGGAGAGGAATTAGATGCTGATCCCTGTTTATCAGAGCAGACAGATGACGTCTGAGGCCAGGGGACATGCTCTTAGTGTCTCACGCATACTAGCTCCTCCTGAGTGAGGGGCCCAAAACATGCACTGCAGAAAAATACTGCAATTTATACACAGAAATGTAACTAATTACAGTATGGATAAAAAAAAAAAAACAATAATACACATATATACTCAAATTTAGTTAGTTTTACTTACGTCATCTTTGGAGTTGTAGTAAACAAGCTTGTCGACCTGCAAGGATGTTGAGAGAGAAAACAATGAGTGACTAAACTGAGAAAACTGAAATCATTTGAAGAAACATTTAAAACCAAGAAAATGACAAAAAACTTGTGTTGCACATTCTCGCTCTGGTTAAAGGTTTTACGTGTCTTACTTCTGAACACACTGCCGTAACTAGCAGACAGTGATGTCACGATATCCTGACACACCTCGGAACATAGACTGTATATAAAGATGGACGACATGACTGCGCCACAAATGTGAAGGCAAAGCGTCTTGATCGCCACTTGCTGTTAGTGAACTTTCTTGTTTTTTAAACTTTATTTTGCTGTTTCTCAATAACTGGACTGATCAAGGATTATCTTATGCTATCTTCCCTGTAGAAAGGTGAGAAGTTCCAGTAAAAATAAAGACTTCCAGCTAAAAGACAAAAAGCCTCACATAGTTCCACACATCCAACAGAACAGAGGTTTTCTCAAAGTTTCATCCGTCAGTCGTGGATTTGAATCTTGCTGTATTTCCTCACAGCGCAGCGGTTTGTCAGAGTTTGACGCTGATGATCAGTGAAAACAAGTGTTGATGTTTTGCTCTCACACTCCTGGGCCTCCTGTCAGTACACAGGCCAGCCGGGGCGCTAACGAGCTAGCCTCTCTGCTGACATAAGGATGCCCTTGAGCCACAGAGCCGGTTTCAATGACTCCCAGCACCTGCCTCCCACCTCCGGAGCCCAGAACTCCCCCCGCCACCGCCACCGTTACCTCCGCTTAAACCGTGTGTGATTAGCTCACAATGAGAGATGAAGCTGAGTAAACTGCTTCCAAACGCTGGCATATGCTCCCTGTTTCTGTGACGGAGCAGGAAATGCGTTCAACTACTTGTCCAGGTGTGGGGCACATATGCCGATATGACACAAGCAAATGTAAAGCAGCTGATAACAGGAGACCGTCCCATGATGCTCTCTGTCAGGTCAAGTTACCGCAAGACGATGTGCACCTTAAGAGGTGACGATCACACCCTCACACCCCTCGGGGGAGGCGACTGTGTGCAAGAACACTGAATGTGTGAGAGATGGAGGAAGAGATGAAGGGAGAGAAAAATAAATGCTATGAGTTATGAGGTAGGTTGTGGTGGGTGTGATGTTTACTGCCAAATGGATGTGTGTGTATATGTGTGTGTGTGTGTGTGTGTGTGTGGATAAGAAGATGCTTTTTTAATGGTGTTAACTACAGTTCATGTCCACATTTGATTCATCAAGTCTCTGCTCTTCGCTGACTCCAACGTCGACAACTCCCAACAGTTTTTGGAACCATTTTGGCAAAAGGTTTCCTCTTGAACTTGTTACAGTTCTCGTAGAACTGACGCTTGCACTCGTCTCCGACACGCTCGGCTGTTGGGGAGTGTTGAAGTATCCGTTCTTTTATAAATAGTAACAATAATGATGCACTGACACATGTAAGCGTGTGGCTCTACTGCAGCAGTCACAGCTTCTTATGTGTTTAAAGTCAGCAGGGAGAGGTGCCCAGCAGAACTGGCCCAGTTATCAAAGGTGACGTCTGTTCGCACGCACGAAAATGGAATCTACTATGGTCTGAACTGAAAATGTTTGTGAATGTACAAATAAAAACACAAAAATATGCAAGTAAAAGTATTCACTTTTCTACTTCTACTACGCTATTACTTTTAAAAATGTCTAAAAACAATGTGAGCGCAATGCATCATAAAAATGTGGAAAAAAGTGAAAAGCACCTGAAAATAAATCTACCTAAGTACAGTAATGAAGTAAATGTACTTCGTTACATCCGATTACTGCACATCTAAGCCTAATTTCAATTCAAGAGAGATGTTTAATTGGTTCAGGAATAAAATTAACCAAAGAATTTAAAATATGAAACTCAGCGACTGATACAGCAGATAAATGAATCTGTCTTCAGAGAGAATATTTCTTTCCCTGGTTTCTCAGCTCAAGATGTTGAATAATGGAGAACTTCTAATGGAAAAGAATCATTAAGATTTGGCAAATAACACTGAGGACTTTTCCTTTTTTTTCCCAAGCTAATAGGCTAAATGGAGAAGTTGAATTTCTTTCAAGTTCTTCCATCAGAGAACGTACATATATATCATTTATCATTTCGTAAATGGCTCCAGAAAGCACGAGGCTTTTCTCGCTGCGATTCCCAGAGGAGGCTGCAATCAGGCAAAGTAACTGAACGAGTAAAACAAATGTGTGTTCATATTGTTTGCTGTACTCTTCTAATGCATTCTTAATACTATGGTAAATGGAGAATGTCAGCGAGTGAGCCGTGTGCATGTTCATCATCATGCCTGGTTGTTTCTGCCAATTATGTAAAATAATGAAATTCAATCTTGCATGAAGTCATTACAGGGTGATTGTCATTATAATGAGACTTGCTGTTGGATTATTAGAATCATATCGGAGCATGAATACCACGTCCCTCCCCTCGCTCCTCTAACGGAGTTCATGGCACCAGTTGATCTGTGTGGACCTGCGGCCGGTGTTAATAGAAGGATCAGACCGGGGCTCCGGCCTCGCTCACTCACCTCGCTGTCCTCCTGCCACTTGTGCTCCTTCTGAAACTTCTCCGCTTCCGTTGCCAACCGCTGAGAGGAAAAAAGAGAGGGGGGGAGAGTATGTTAGTCCATGTGTAACATTCCTGTAAAAACTTTACGGTCATACAACTCTGATCATCATAATAACAGCATTGACCCCAACATTCGCTCTGAAGATTTCTAACTCCACTGATCTCTGAGTTACGTGCAGCATCTTGTGGGCGGCTGCGGCTCAGGAGGTAGAGCGGGTCGACCACTGCCCAGACAGTCAAAATTTTGATCCCTGAGTTCTCCATTCCACAAGTGTCGTTGTGAATGAATAAGATACCGAACCCAAATTGCCGGCATTAGCCTATGTGAGTGATGTGTGATAGAATAGAAATGTAAATACACGCCGTTTAAAATTGAGCAAATATGAATGATTAAATATCAGAGTTACATGTGAAGCTGCTGATGCAGGAACAGTGCATTTAAGGGAAAATACCTAATTTCCTCTCCACTCTAGCTGGTGTGAATTAGTACCAATGCTGTGACACTAAAATTAGCAAAGCCCTATTCCATCTTTTCCCAGATCTGGTCTTAATGACTAGGTTAATGGGTTTATAATGGGCCCAGCTTTTAATCTGTACCTGGTCCAGATATGCACAGTACTATTAATTTCCCCTGGGAAATCTCCAATATCAAACCCAGCGCTTCCTGCCCGTGTGTGCGGCACAAAGGGCTCCAAGTCAGACAGAGAGGAGATTTGATGGCAGCACAGGAGTAAATTCATTTATGGGAGGAGAAGAGGAGGGGGCTGAAATAATAAATTATTGAATTAATAAGACCGTCACAAGAAGTAGAACAAAGTCTGATCAGTGATAGGGTTTGGTGCAAAATCTGATTTTTAAACATGACACGAAGTCGATATTTCTATTGATATTACTGTGGCCTCATAATAAGATGCACATAGAGATAAAAGTCTGGTGGTCAATACATTACAGAAGTTGTGTGCAAACCTCTGCATAACAGTCCCCTTAAATTAAATCAAGCTGCATACACTCATAGAATCCAGTTCCCTGAATATGTCAGATTTTTAAATTCAGGATCCATGAATCATTCCAAAGTTAAAGAAAGTGATAAAAATATTCCTGAATCCGCCCATTTGTCAGGATCCATGCAACCAACATTTTAAAGGGTTCTTTCTTGACCCGTGTCCCAATATGGCTCCAAACATATAATAGTGAATAAACTGGATATTTCTGCAGAAACGAAGCTGATGGTTATTATCCCTCTGTTCCTCTTTCTTTTAAAAAGTGAAACCCTCACTCTATAATCAATGGGCACAGAGGCAGCGTCTAGATAATGAAATCTTCCTCTCCCTCAGATCTGGCTTCAGATCACACGTTGGACCCGTAACACCACCAGGCCACCCGGAATGCATGCTGGGTGGTGGGAGGTGGGGGTTGGCGGGCTGACACGCATGTGGTCTGCAACACGGTTACGTCCTCGGCAGCCTCAGGTGTGTCTCGTTAGGGTGGAGATTTTGCGTTGGTGGGACCGAGCTGTGTGTCTGTGCGGAGGGAAGCTTCAAGCCACGATGGTGTTGAAAGCCTTTGCAGATGTTGTGTAGTTTCACCCAGCTGCACAAATTTAATGGGAATATACTTTCAGTTTCCAGTCAGGTCATCATTGGTGCAAAGAAAAATTGGGGTGTGTGTGTTTCAATCAATCTTAGTAAACTCGTCATCTGATCCTGTGGTTACAAACCATCAATGTTAATTTACTCTGGAAGCTCAAAGCAGCATCAGAAGAACGGGAGGTTTACGAAGGCAGAACTAAAGCACTCAGCGAAGATCATCATCATTTTCACAGATACGTGCTGATATATTTCCATTGTAACCAGTGGTGCACATGAGTAGAAGTACTTGCTTTCAAATATACTCAAAGTAGTTTTCCATTTCTCAGCCTCTTCTGAATTCATCTCAAGTATTTCTTCATCAGTGATGCTGCTGCAGGAGGCGGAGTCGAATGGTAATTAATGCCTGATTTGGTAAATGAACCAATTCCCCTCGTTATTGATTACTTTGAAAATGACAGATATGTGTAGTGGAGTAAGAGTGAGAAGTACCTGAAAATAAATCGAATCAAGTGCGTGACATGAAAAATGTACTCAAGTTATGTTATTAAGTAAATGTCCTTTTGTTACATCTCACCACTGATGATAACCACATCCAAATAGAACTCCCATGGGCCCACGGGATAATAATGATTACACACGGAGGTGTCATGTGAAAACACACGTCAGCTAATAAGTCCAAATACAACACAAATGCAAACGGAGCTGGAAGTAATTAGGATAAATAAGTACTGTGAAAATACTTGCTAATGAGCTGGCATTAAATGTTATGATGTCAGCAAGCAGCAGCGATGACTAATGAGAGCATATTGAGGTGCTGATAATGAGGAGAATCTGGTGTTTGCTGCTGTGTAGGTCTGAGACTCTCTGGCAATAAAGAATCAGCAGGTTCAGTTTGTGTGTGAGCAACAGGGACACACACACACACAAAAACACACACGCACACGTACACACACACGCACACGTACACATCCATCCACCTGAAAATTATGCATTTCTGTAGAATTTGTCTTAAAATATGAAGATTTTCTTCTGCGTTAGAATAAAAAACAGACTCAATCTGTTTAACTAATAAAACACAAACCACTGTGTTGTTGTTGTTGTTGTTCATACTGAACACAACATTCAAACAGTCTGTCAGTCTGAAAAAGTAATTATGTGGCTTATAGGAGATCAACAACGTAACATGTTTACAGCTGGATCATCTTCTACAAATATGAAGAATGAATAAGAGACTGAAAGTAAAAATGTTTCACTCACACACAAACAAAGAGAACAAAAGTTTCCCTGATGTTTATGTGATGTGAAGACACAGAATAGTGATTTACTGCAGCTCGTCTGACTTTACATTTAGTAGGCAACACACAGAGATGTGCCGTAAATACATGCTTCCTATTGAGACACACGTTCCTGGCAATCTGATTAGAGCATCCAGGCCTGCCAGTACACACACACGCATACACACACACACAGACACACACACACAGACACACGCACACACACACACAGACACACACACACCTGCCATCTTACTGATGTGTGGGGAGGCTCGGGAGAGCAGAGGAAACATGAGCATCTGCTGTTGTGACTGGCAGCACTTTAGTCAGATCTATCCTGCTCAGCCTGTAGGGAGCCGGGAGGAGGGTGGGAAGAGGGGAAAAGGGAGAGCGAGAGCAGAAGACAGGGAGAGAGGGAGATATACATCTGCACTCACACACTCAGACTGGCCATAGAAATAAAACAAGCACAGGCAGGTTGACACGTTAACCCTCTCTACTGTGACCCTGGTCTTTTGTTCAGGAAGTAGCCGTCACCATCTCACCAACTCTGTGGACGTGACACTAGTCTCGCTCTCCACACTTCGACAGCTCATCTCTCCTAAAGCAAACTCCTCCAGCCCAGCAAGCGATCTGTGAGCCAGCTGGCTGCAAACAACTCCCAATTACAGCTGTGGTCGGCCGGCGATGGTGAGACGGTGGCTCTGCACACACACACATATTTACTGTATGTCGCCTGGTCTCAAAGTTGATGCTACACTTTCTATCACCTTATATTTGGCATTTCAAAATCACAGGCCTTCATACTGAGAGGAATGGAAGAAGAGACGCAGCAAGTGGTCGGAACCGAACCTGCAGCTTCTGCAGGAGGCCACAAGCCTCCTTATGCAGGATGGTCACCAGCTTTAAATCACTTCTTAAAGTGATACTGAACACTTTACATGTGTTGAAAACTATATAAAATGACTGTTCTTCAATGAAAATCATAAATGCAGTTTTAAATGCCGTTGGTGGTGCTTCCTTTTACCACCACTTTAAGTGCGATCGAGCTGCAACAGTATTTTGGCAACAATATCTTGAAGAAAGGAATTATTGCCAGCGGTTTACACGCACTCTGATTTGTTTCAGAGTCACTCTCATCACTCTGAGCTGCTGTTGAGCCTGAAAGGACCTAAAAACACATGCACACCCACCATATCTCACAGATTTAACATTCTCCGCAGCATCATATATATCAAATACTCAAATGTGTGTTTGCACATCCTAAAATAATTCCTGCGTTTCAATGCACAAAACTCTTAGAGGTTTATGTTTGGAGCTGCAGGATAAATAATTCAGTTCCATTGTGTTAGTGTAAAAGTTGTCGTGTAGTAAAAACTACAATGTGCCAAACTGTCTGTTTTCTGCGCTCGGCCCCCTCACTGCTAAGTGTCGCTAATGTTGCCTTTTTTACAAATATGGTTGATGATGCGTTTCTGGCCTGGAAATGTGGAGCAGGCCGGCAGACACTTTGGCTCGAGGCCTGTGAAGTATGATCCTGGATCTGTGATTTATACAGAGAAGAGTCGGGGGCCAGGTCAGACAGACATGACCACAGAGAAAACTACAGATCTGGCGTGAAGCCACTCTGCGAAGTGATTAATCAGGATGTATTTATTTCATTTGCTCCATCATCCAAGTCAAGAAAATGTAAATGTAAGAATTACCTGCTTGTCCTCTTACATCATATTAAACTGAATATCTTCAAATGAGCTGCACACTTTCCACAGCTTTCTGATATTTTACTGAATCATTTACTGGATCATAATTCCCACTGAGCTCACTGAGAGGTCCACCCTAGCCCGGGAAACCATCAGCATAACTTAGCTGCCAATAATTACTCCTGCAGATGTGACACGGGCAGAAAATGTACGTTGTTTGTTCAGCAATTTTCAGAAGATGCATTTCAGCGGCACTTCAATGAGAGACACTCCTGGAGGGGACAGAACTGTGTGAAGTGACTGACTTCATGAATGAGCTTTATTCACACAAATAAATGAAGTTGAATAAAAAGTAGTTGGTGCATGTGATGTTTGAGCAAAAGAAGAGAGACTGTTTTTGTTTTATTCTACAACTTAATAAAGTAACGTGTGAGCGAGTGAGCATGTGTGTGTGTGTGGCTGCTCTGTGATTAGGGCTTTAACAGCAGTGTCTAATGACTCACAGCATGTCATCCAGTGTCGGTTTAATAACACACTTCCAGACACTAGAGATCAGTGACTCCTCTGTAATTACGCACCACCACATAACACGACGCCCTAACGAGCTCTACTCAAGTGCTCTCATCCTTTTTAGACAGCATAATGAAAATGAACGCCCCGATTCTGTGTGAAACGCGTCCACGAGGTAGATGATGGTACTTGAATGAATGGTTTTCTCATTTTGCCCAGTGTTGAGTGAAAATCGGGCCGACACAGACCGTGACAGAGAAGTGATTCATTATGGGAGTGAGGAATCTGTTTGTGATGCCTATGTTGCTTAGCGACCAGGGTGTCATGGTAACACGCCGCATCCGTGGTCCACGCACTGCGGAGAGCGAAAGCTCCCATGCGATGGCACCACAAGAGACCCGAAAGATTTTCTTCATTATCTTCCCATTCCCGTCTTCCTCATCTGCAATTAAGGCCCAACTCAAAGCTGCCTCTCTGCGCCGATGCCAACAGCCCACTCATAATTAAGAAAATTTGGTTTTATATCGGTGGAGACGCATGCCGAGTGCGATTTAAACCAACACGAGAGGCCGTGTTTGGAAGGCAACTGTTGTTTTTGTTTCAAAAAAACGCCGATCAATTGTGGCACAGGCTCTGGTGGGCAGCCAAAGCCTTTTGGATTCGCTGCCAAAGTGCTAATGCAATCCCAGGCTTGAAATAACCCTCAACAATCAATATTCAAATAGCTAAGCCCTCTGCTGTCCATTCTCTAGACCTGTCTCATCTCTTCCCCTCAAACTGGGGATGGGAATCAAGAACCTGGCTCCAAATTGTCCGAGCATCGGAATCGAAGACCTCTGAGCTCATCGAGTCCTTAATGTTGTTGTACACGGTGAAGACAACATGTACTACATATACACAGCTGAGGGAGGATTAAAGAAACGGTCCAAGGTGTGAGGGCTTCATCTCCGTGGTTCAAATGTTTGTAAAATGTCAATTTGAAGTGAGAGTGGAGAAATCAGCAACAAGCGGAAACATCTTACACCTGGGCCACGCTGGGTGAGTGTGACATTACCCCCCCCCCCCCGAACTGAGCCTGAGTCACTGCATGCACGTCGTACCACCCGCCAACACCAGTAAATTCTCAACCTGTGAGGAATCCTTTTGCACACATGCACATCCTTTTTTTCTCCCCTGACCCAAACAAAACACTGGTCGTGATGCAGAAAATCTGTGTAAGCCCACTTTTATCCCCTCGTCGCACAGCAAATTGATCAGGAATCTTTAAAGGGAATCAATAAAGAACCACTAATGGCATTGGTCTCTATAAAATGGGATCAATTTACAAGCCCTTCCTCTCTCTCCAGGGTGGGTGGTCTTTTCTCTTTTGATTTTCCTCCAAAAAACAGAATGAAAGAACCTCATTCTCTTTTATTTCCCCATATTCTCGTTTTTATTCTCTCACTTTGATTTTAATCACAACAACCCTCTCTTCGGGTCAGTACGGTCTCCACCGCCTCGGTCTCGGCAGGCCGAGTCCCTTGACTCCCATCAGACGGACTTCCTTAAGGGCGCTGACACAGAATAACCTCCCCCTCGTCCCAACATGTCACTGCTCCTGCTTTGGTTTGAGGTCATCCTGAGACCAGACGCCAGCTAAACCTGATGTCGGCAGCCGATGTGATTCTTCCTCGTGGCTTTTTAATGTCAAAAGTGAAGATTGAGGGGTTTAAATGTCAAAAGGATATAAAAAGGATTTGTGTTGTCTCAGACTTCAGTTTTGAAGCCTCAAGATTAACCATATTTGGACGAGCAGGGGCTGGAGCCTGAGTGAGAGCTGAGAGGATAACACACGCCCACCGACACCTGCAACCTGCACTTGTTGGACAGCACTAACTGTCAATCACATGTTTTATCATACATTTTACAAAAAAACATTATGAAAACATTTTTTTTTTTTAATAGGTGATATATCCTCATCGACTTCGACAGAAACAAAATTTTAAATCGCCCTCTGCTGGTTATTCAGGAGAATACAGGACAATATACAATACACCCAGAATCTATACATTAATTTCTATATACAGCCCATCGAAAGAACCCATTAAATCTTAGGGCAGATCTGACAAAGTGGTGTCTCCAGGGATTTTTATTTTTTCACTTTCACATCAATTTCTCATAGAATAATTCATGGATCTTGAAAAGACGTATTTAGGGGACTGATATCCATGAGTGTGTAGAGTTTGATGCAGCTTCACTGAGTTTAAGGGGACTGTTGGGCCTTGGCAGAGAGTATAGTATAGACTCTGTTGTGGAAAACAGTAAGTGCAATTACCTCGACCTAATTGCACCACTTTTAAGATGAGTTAAGCTTTTAACCTTTAATTTGTCTTTAAAATTAGTTGGTTAGGTGAAAGCTTTGCAGAGTGTGTTGGCTCTGTCACTCATATTCTGTGGAAACGGCTGTGAAATTCTAACCACCACATATTTCTCCCCTGTGTATGATAAATTAACTTATCTGAGATCTGTGCCTATGTGTCACTGTAGGGGGAGAAATGACCTGTCAACCACAGGCCCCATCAAAGAGTATTGGTTAAGAAGAACGGCTCAATAATTGATGAGAGCAGAGCGCGGGCTGGCCTGGATATCGGAGAGAGGCGATCCACCACGCTGTCATGGCAGGTTTAAAAAAAAAAAAAAGAGACGCTCAGGTCAATGTGATTAACAGAATGGACTGAAGGAGTCTGTGTGTGTGTACAATCTGTTCTGATGTGCGAGTTCCCAGTCAAGCAACAGGACACAGCTGCACTGTTGCGAGCAGTTACACAACGCATGTAAGCTGGGGACGGGTAACGACGACAGAGACGACTGGAGCATCATGGTACAGTGGAGGAGGCTCTGAGTCACAGACACAAACAGACAGAAACCGAGAACGGACACAATGCAGGGGAGCAGCATCTGCATCCTGCCGTCAGTTTGTTTTCTGCTAAACTGAGTCAAAAAAATCACAGAGAAAAATGTCTGAACAGAAAACAAGATCATTATACCAAACTATTTAAGAAAATCTTGTACTTTTTATTTTGATTTCGTGGTTTGACCCCTTCCGAAGGTCGTAGGACGGTACCAATGGATCGGGCATACCCACTTTAGTTCAGATGGAACCAACTTCCAAGTCTCTATGACCTTCAGAAAAAAAGTTATTCAAGAATATCTTTATCTCCAATGGGTTCCATCCCTAACCCTAATCACAACCGTAACCCTAATCACAACCCTAACCCTAATTGTAACCCTAACCCTAATTTCAGCCCTTACCCATATCACCTTAGGGTGAATAACTTCGCGCTGCTTGCTCGAAACAAGCTGAAATTTGGTATGGGACCGTGGCAGGCTCCCCTTTATTAATCATGAAATGCCCAAGTCTCTATGACTTTCAGAAAAAAAGTTATTCAAAAATATCTTGTACTTTTTATTTTAGATTTGGTGGTTAGACCCCTTCCGAAGGTCGTAGAAGCTCGGGGACGGTACCAATGGATCGGGCATACCCACTTTAGTCCAGATGGAACCAACTTCCAAGTCTCTATGACCTTCAGAAAAAAAGTTATTCAAGAATATCTTGATCTCCAATGGGTTCCATCCCTAACCCTAATCACAACCCTAACCCTAACCCTAATCACAACCCTAACCCTAACCCTAATTGTAACCCTAACCCTAATTTCAGCCCTTACCCATATCACCTTAGGGTGAATAACTCCGCGCTGCTTGCTCAAAACAAGCTGAAATTCGGTATGGGTGTGTGGCGGGCTCCCCTTTATTAATCATGAAATGCCCAAGTCTCTATGACTTTCAGAAAAAAAGTTATTCAAAAATATCTTGTACCTTTTATTTTAGATTTGGTGGTTTGACCCCTTCCGAAGGTCGTAGAAGCTCGGGGACGGTACCAATGGATCGGGCATACCCACTTTAGTCCAGATGGAACCAACTTCCAAGTCTCTATGACCTTCAGAAAAAAAGTTATTCAAGAATATCTTGATCTCCAATGGGTTCCATCCCTAACCCTAATCACAACCCTAACCCTAACCCTAATCACAACCCTAACCCTAACCCTAACCCTAATTGTAACCCTAACCCTAATTTCAGCCCTTACCCATATCACCTTAGGGTGAATAACTCCGCGCTGCTTGCTCGAAACAAGCTGAAATTCGGTATGGGTGTGTGGCAGGCTCCCCTTTATTAATCATGAAATGCCCAAGTCTCTATGACTCTCAGAAAAAAAGTTATTCAAAAATATCTTGTACTTTTTATTTTAGATTTGGTGGTTAGACCCCTTCCGAAGGTCGTAGAAGCTCGTGGATGGTACCAATGGATCGGGCATACCCACTTTAGTCCAGATGGAACCAACTTCCAAGTCTCTATGACCTTCAGAAAAAAAGTTATTCAAGAATATCTTTATCTCCAATGGGTTCCATCCCTAACCCTAATCACAACCGTAACCCTAATCACAACCCTAACCCTAATTGTAACCCTAACCCTAATTTCAGCCCTTACCCATATCACCTTAGGGTGAATAACTTCGCGCTGCTTGCTCGAAACAAGATGAAATTTGGTATGGGACCGTGGCAGGCTCCCCTTTATTAATCATGAAATGCCCAAGTCTCTATGACTTTCAGAAAAAAAGTTATTCAAAAATATCTTGTACTTTTTATTTTAGATTTGGTGGTTAGACCCCTTCCGAAGGTCGTAGAAGCTCGGGGACGGTACCAATGGATCGGGCATACCCACTTTAGTCCAGATGGAACCAACTTCCAAGTCTCTATGACCTTCAGAAAAAAAGTTATTCAAGAATATCTTGATCTCCAATGGGTTCCATCCCTAACCCTAATCACAACCCTAACCCTAACCCTAATCACAACCCTAACCCTAACCCTAACCCTAATTGTAACCCTAACCCTAATTTCAGCCCTTACCCATATCACCTTAGGGTGAATAACTCCGCGCTGCTTGCTCGAAACAAGCTGAAATTCGGTATGGGTGTGTGGCAGGCTCCCCTTTATTAATCATGAAATGCCCAAGTCTCTATGACTCTCAGAAAAAAAGTTATTCAAAAATATCTTGTACTTTTTATTTTAGATTTGGTGGTTAGACCCCTTCCGAAGGTCGTAGAAGCTCGTGGATGGTACCAATGGATCGGGCATACCCACTTTAGTCCAGATGGAACCAACTTCCAAGTCTCTATGACCTTCAGAAAAAAAGTTATTCAAGAATATCTTAATCTCCAATGGGTTCCATCCCTAACCCTAATCACAACCCTAACCCTAACCCTAATCACAACCCTAACCCTAACCCTAATTGTAACCCTAACCCTAATTTCAGCCCTTACCCATATCACCTTAGGGTGAATAACTTCGCGCTGCTTGCTCGAAACAAGCTGAAATTCGGTATGGGTGTGTGGCGGGCTCCCCTTTATTAATCATGAAATGCCCAAGTCTCTATGACTTTCAGAAAAAAAGTTATTCAAAAATATCTTGTACTTTTTATGTTAGATTTGGTGGTTTGACCCCTTCCGAAGGTCGTAGAAGCTCGGGGACGGTACCAATGGATCGGGCATACCCACTTTAGTCCAGATGGAACCAACTTCCAAGTCTCTATGACCTTCAGAAAAAAAGTTATTCAAGAATATCTTGATCTCCAATGGGTTCCATCCCTAACCCTAATCACAACCCTAACCCTAACCCTAATCACAACCCTAACCCTAACCCTAATTGTAACCCTAACCCTAATTTCAGCCCTTACCCATATCACCTTAGGGTGAATAACTCCGCGCTGCTTGCTCGAAACAAGCTGAAATTCGGTATGGTTGTGTGGCAGGCTCCCCTTTATTAATCATGAAATGCCCAAGTCTCTATGACTTTCAGAAAAAAAGTTATTCAAAAATATCTTGTACTTTTTATTTTAGATTTGGTGGTTTGACCCCTTCCGAAGGTCGTAGAAGCTCGTGGATGGTACCAATGGATCGGGCATACCCACTTTAGTCCAGATGGAACCAACTTCCAAGTCTCTATGACCTTCAGAAAAAAAGTTATTCAAGAATATCTTGATCTCCAATGGGTTCCATCCCTAACCCTAATCACAACCCTAACCCTAACCCTAATCACAACCCTAACCCTAACCCTAACCCTAATTGTAACCCTAACCCTAATTTCAGCCCTTACCCATATCACCTTAGGGTGAATAACTCCGCGCTGCTTGCTCGAAACAAGCTGAAATTCGGTATGGGTGTGTGGCAGGCTCCCCTTTATTAATCATGAAATGCCCAAGTCTCTATGACTCTCAGAAAAAAAGTTATTCAAAAATATCTTGTACTTTTTATTTTAGATTTGGTGGTTAGACCCCTTCCGAAGGTCGTAGAAGCTCGTGGATGGTACCAATGGATCGGGCATACCCACTTTAGTCCAGATGGAACCAACTTCCAAGTCTCTATGACCTTCAGAAAAAAAGTTATTCAAGAATATCTTGATCTCCAATGGGTTCCATCCCTAACCCTAATCACAACCCTAACCCTAACCCTAATTGTAACCCTAACCCTAATTTCAGCCCTTACCCATATCACCTTAGGGTGAATAACTCCGCGCTGCTTGCTCGAAACAAGCTGAAATTCGGTATGGTTGTGTGACAGGCTCCCCTTTATTAATCATGAAATGCCCAAGTCTCTATGTCTTTCAGAAAAAAAGTTATTCAAAAATATCTTGTACTTTTTATTTTAGATTTGGTGGTTTGACCCCTTCCGAAGGTCGTAGAAGCTCGGGGACGGTACCAATGGATCGGGCATACCCACTTTAGTTCAGATGGAACCAACTTCCAAGTCTCTATGACCTTCAGAAAAAAAGTTATTCAAGAATATCTTAATCTCCAATGGGTTCCATCCCTAACCCTAATCACAACCCTAAC
The DNA here is from genome assembly GCF_024713975.1 of Paralichthys olivaceus. NCBI lineage: Eukaryota > Metazoa > Chordata > Actinopteri > Pleuronectiformes > Paralichthyidae > Paralichthys > Paralichthys olivaceus. The sequence continues at coordinate 6,070,030 of NC_091115.1, forward strand.
CCTAACCCTAATCACAACCCTAACCCTAACCCTAATTGTAACCCTAACCCTAATTTCAGCCCTTACCCATATCACCTTAGGGTGAATAACTCCGCGCTGCTTGCTCGAAACAAGCTGAAATTCGGTATGGGTGTGTGGCGGGCTCCCCTTTATTAATCATGAAATGCCCAAGTCTCTATGACTTTCAGAAAAAAAGTTATTCAAAAATATCTTGTACTTTTTATTTTAGATTTGGTGGTTTGACCCCTTCCGAAGGTCGTAGAAGCTCGTGGATGGTACCAATGGATCGGGCATACCCACTTTAGTCCAGATGGAACCAACTTCCAAGTCTCTATGACCTTCAGAAAAAAAGTTATTCAAGAATATCTTGATCTCCAATGGGTTCCATCCCTAACCCTAATCACAACCCTAACCCTAACCCTAATCACAACCCTAACCCTAACCCTAATTGTAACCCTAACCCTAATTTCAGCCCTTACCCATATCACCTTAGGGTGAATAACTCCGCGCTGCTTGCTCGAAACAAGCTGAAATTCGGTATGGGTGTGTGGCGGGCTCCCCTTTATTAATCATGAAATGCCCAAGTCTCTATGACTTTCAGAAAAAAAGTTATTCAAAAATATCTTGTACTTTTTATTTTAGATTTGGTGGTTTGACCCCTTCCGAAGGTCGTAGAAGCTCGTGGATGGTACCAATGGATCGGGCATACCCACTTTAGTCCAGATGGAACCAACTTCCAAGTCTCTATGACCTTCAGAAAAAAAGTTATTCAAGAATATCTTGATCTCCAATGGGTTCCATCCCTAACCCTAATCACAACCCTAACCATAACCCTAATCACAACCCTAACCCTAATTACAACATTAAAAAAAGCCAAATTAACTTCATGTTCAGCTCCTGCATGCAACGTCACCATGGATGAATCATCACTGAAATGATATTTCTTTTGGAGGAAAAGTTAAAACACAGGATGATTCTCAGGCAACTTCTGATGTATTTAGATTAATTCTGCTGATTTAAGGATATTTTAATAAAATTGACATGGCGATAATAAGATCTTGGGAAAGCATAAACAACACTCTTAATCTTAAGAGTGAGTTTCTTATTTTTAATCTAATTCATATTTGAGCCGACACTGAGACTCCTGTCCGAACATAAAGATGTGTGAAGAGTTGCAATTTGATCAAATGAGTTTTCATTATCGCTGTCAGTATTTTTGTCTGTTAAGTATTGTCACATGTGACCACTATGGCAGCAGTGAGGCTGCTTATGCTAAACAAGATGTGATGAAACACTGTTGTTTTTAAAACATCTCTGCATCTTTAATGGACTGAATATCCTGAGGAGGGAAGACGACTCAGAGAGGAAGAGAGAGGAGATCAAATTTTGATGTGAAACATTTCTTCACTTTCAGAAGAATTTATCATCCATATTCAAACACACACACAAGGACACACACGCATGTCTAAAAGGAGAAGAAACACGATGGGACATAAAGGGAGGAAGGAGGAACACAGGGCAAAGAAAGAATGGGAAAATAGGAATGAGGAGTGACAGAGAATCAGGGTGAAGTTATGGGAAAGGAAGTTAGGAGAGAGTTAGTAGCAGAACAGAGAAAAAAACTGGAGAAAAAAAACACCATATGTGACAAGAATGAAGAACAAGAGGAGGAATTTTAAAAAAATGTGAGCAGTGACTAACAAAGGTGATGTACTCATGTCTACATGTGCATATAGAGCCACAAGTGCAGTGTAGTGTGTCTGTGAAGATTCAGCGTCTGTAATCTCCAGAGTTTGTATCCGCAGTGAAACTAATCTACGACAGCACCCGCCTAAAGAAACGGATTAATCTTCTGAAGTATCAAAGAGATGTGGGAGATAATTCTCAGTCTGGCACATGCGGTTCTACACACATCAACATCTCCCTCTGACAAAAAAACTAAATAATCAAGCACAGGTCTCACAATACGGAATATACTGTACGTCCATCAGCACCACTCTGCACACGTCGGCAGCCAATCACAGAGCTGACATATACAACACAAACAACCCTGCACACTCAAACCTACAGGCAATTCACAGACGCCAAATAACCTGCATGTATCTGGACTGTGGACAAAAAGATGGAGCAACCGGAGGGAACCCACACAGCGGGGGGGGTGAAGTGCTACGACACAGAAAGGCCCTCCCCGCCCGGGAGGTTTGAACCCAGAAAAACTCTCGCTGTGAGGGGACGATCATGAGCACTGCTCCACCGTGCCGCCTGTGGCGCGACATGAAAGAGGCAAATTCTTTTGATCGGCCTCGAGTGGAAGGAAAAGAAAATGATCTCCCTAGTCACATCAGCAACGCTTTGTGAACATTAACTTGAAACGGTGGAAACAGACTAGTGTGATGATCCAAACAGAATTTAAATCTGACACCTTCACAGGAGAATCTATTCAGGAGGACAGTAGGTGAAGTAACTGTGCAGGTCTTTGTGTGAACCAGACAAAGCCTTTTTTTATTGTGACAAAAGATTCCTGTGACAGAATGTGAGCACAGGGAGATTCAGTGAGAGGAGAGGAGAGGAGAGGAGAGGAGAGGAGAGGAGAGGAGTGGAGTGGAGTGGAGAGGAGAGGAGTGGAGAGGAGAGGAGAGGAGAGGAGAGGAGAGGAGTGGAGTGGAGAGGAGTGGAGAGGAGAGGAGAGGAGAGGAGAGGAGAGGAGAGGAGTGGAGTGGAGAGGAGAGGAGAGGAGAGGAGAGGAGTGGAGTGGAGTGGAGAGGAGAGGAGAGGAGAGGAGAGGAGAGGAGAGGAGCGGAGAGGAGCGGAGAGGAGCGGAGAGGTGCAAACAAACAAAAAAGAAAGAATCTGTAACTTTACCAAATCTGGCTACTGGTGCAGGCTTAAACTCAACACGACTCTTCAGTGTGTCAGTGTGATTGGTGGAAGATGACTTGATGGATGTGTGTAGCTGTGGTTAAGGAGGTAGAGCGGGCCTCCCACAATGCACAGTGGATGAATATAAACACACCAAAATATGGTGAAAGATCGTAAAGCATCTCTATGTGATACCATACGTTGCATATGGCAGCTCAGAGACTGTCTCGGGAAGTGTGCTTCTTGTTTTGTGCAGAATTATTCCCACTATGAGTCAGACATAAAACTGATCTGTGCCATAAATCGTTTGCCGCGATGAGAAAACCTCTCTCCCTCCGAGTAGCAACAGCTGCCAACATGTGAGAGATTGCATGTCAGGGGAGCACCGGCATCAAAAAGCTGCGATTGAATTGAGGCGACAGGACGGGCAGATGTCAGTTTGACAGACAGCAAATCCAAGCCGGCCCCTGATTAAGTTAATGACAGCAGCCATCATTGTAATGGGACTGTGTTCACTCGGCCTGAACTGTGCAGCTAGAGGAGCTAATACAAAAGATCTTAGTGGGTTTAAGTGCTCTGGTACGTTTTAAAGTATTCATCCAACAAGGTTCTGGGTTCAAACCTGATGGTTTCTGATGGGTGGGGAGTTTGCATGTTCCCAGTGTGACTGCGTGGGTTTTCTCTGGGTGGAACCGGCTTCCTCCCACAGTCCAAAAACATGCAAGTTAGGTTGGATAAGTGGAGAATCAAAATTGGCTGTGAATGTGAGTGTGAATGTTTGTCACTATGTCGGAACTGTGCTGGCGACCCGTGTGGGGGGTGTACCCAACCTCTCGTCCACTGTCAGCTGGGAAGGGCTCCAGATCCCCCAGAGGAGTTATAGATAATGGATGGAAATAAGCTGATCGCTAGAAGAGTATCTTTATTTTTGAATCTTTGCATCTGTTCTGTTTTTGTTATCTTCTATTGACGCAGTGACGCAGCTGAAATGTTGAAGTGCTGCAGTGTGAAAAAAGCACAGAGCTGCCTGTTGAATTGTGCACTAAGAGGCTAAGATCCCAACAGACAGGAGAACTGCGATAGACAATCTCGTCTTTTGTGTGCTGCCTCATGGGAGGTGTGGCTTCATGCACTTGTGGACTTCCTACTACTCTCCCTCCCTATTCCACTCGTCATTTTTCTCTCATACTCATCAGGCCATTCTAAAAGGAACGGAGGATAAACAGAGGGAGAGATGAAACACAGAGCAGAAAGAGAACATGATAGGAAACAGGGAGGAGGAAGGATGCTGATGGTGGTGAGTCAACAGGAGGGTTTCATTGCCACTGAATAAAATTAGTGCTGAGAAATAGTACGAGAGGAGCGTTGGTCGGGTCAAGAACATAACGGATGCTGCAGTCGTCCTTACCCCACTTCCATTTCAGTTCACGATTCAGCTAAGTGCACCCTGCGACTATTTATGGTAACTTGCATAAATCGATTAGCATAAAGCTGGCTCAATTCCACTTCATTACACAGAACGCCATTTACAGTCCATACCACACCACCATGAGACGCCTCCTCTGTAACGCCCATGCAATGACAAGAAAATAGACTTTTTGAAAACAAAAAAGAACATCGGCATATGGTGTTCGGCAAAAAAAACATATCATCTTCCCTCGCTGCATTCACGTTCCCAGCAAAGAGCAAAGAAAGTGTTATTAACTCGCGCAGGTGAAATACACAGCAGATGGTGTTGATAAAAAAAGTAAGAGCAGAGCCTGTAGTGTAACATCTCCATTCTGCTGCCATCAATTCTCTGAGCAGTTGTTCCTCTCCCACGGTGCAACGCAACAACACCAAATCTAATTGTCCCCTCATCCCCTGGTAGTTATTGGGATGTAAGGAAAAACAAAACGCTCGGTTGGATTGATGGGGAAATCAATGAGAGGGTAACTATGGCAACAGGTTGTCAGGACTTAATGGGATATTTCTGACTCTCTGAGGCAGACTGATCGAGAAGGGGAGTGCCCAGAGACTAATTTAGCGTGCCAGACAAACCGAGGAACAGTTAAAGGTTAAATGGATCAATTAACTTGTGACCTTTGCATTTTATTGTATTTAAGGTTCAAAACAAATGAAGTTATTATTATTGTTCCATTATTGTTGGGAGTCCATAGCCTCAGTTTAGTTATGTACTGGATAAATTATATTTTGACCTGACAAAGGTCTTCTGTCTGGACAAAGCTCCCTGGCAATCCTCCAAATACTTCAGTTATTTTAATCTCACAGACTCAACTGATGAACATTACAATCCAGTGCTGTCATGGCTTATAAATGTTAAGTGACTTTTTTTCAACACAGCAAAAAGTGATACAACACAAACACTGTGGTATTTTCAATCGTTATTTGGCATTTAGCACCCCAGACTGGTAACTTTGAATAAGTCATCTGACCGGAGGATGTCTGCTTGTATTGGATCAGTGTATGGCCTGAAGCAGTGGCTGTGTTCCAGTGTTGGTTGTGACGTGAAACGAGTAGAAGCAGATTCTTTCTGTGTCTCCTTGGGCTCTGGCTACAGTGGGACACACACTGGACCAGATGTCCCATCTCAAAATACAAAAATCGACAGCTCTTAAGGGTCAAGTCAATTGAAAACTCACACCACAATGACCAAAGAGGCAACAAAAAAACTTCATCTTTCAATTTAGTTTTCGCAGAAGGAGCCAGAGAATAATTATGTGTAAGGAGACCATACTGACCATTAGGGCTTGGGAGCGATTGGCCAGCAGTTTCTCTATGTTCCCAGCAGCCGTCGACACCAGTTCCCCTGCATTGTTCGATTCCACACTGAAGTGAGCTTTGTGTGTTTTATATATCTGAGACAATCACAGAGGAAAAAACGTGGGTCAGAGATAAGCAGAAATGAAAACTTACAACATGCAAATATGTCCCTAGGAGGTGGACCAGTGCTAGTTGGTTATCATAGAGGCTGAAAGGTCTTAATGCTAACATTGGCTTTGTAGCAATAGCAAAAAGTTACATCTTTAACACTGAATGTTTTTTTAAATGGGTTTTGGGGTGTTGTATCACTTTCCCTAGACGTGACCTTATCAGGATGAAACCTCAGCTTTCAAGTTAAGTAAGATCACAGGATAAGCAGATGAAGTCATTGCATACAAATATGCTGTGTAGACGTGACAAGTTGTCATAAATCTTTTAGTTTTCTCTGAGTGTGTAAATTTACTGTATCTGAAAATTCTTCACTGGATCTCACTGACCACATCACACTGATTAAAGAAGGAAGTGACATGTCCACTGATTGAATTGCACTGTCAGGTTATGCAAGAGGACCACTCACTGTGCTGCGGAATATGTTCTAGCAAAAGATATCAAAAAAAGGACATGCACAAATGCCAAACAGCCAATTATTTAGCAGCCTTGAGGGATTCTGTTGTCCGACATTCAAACCACACAACTGAGGCGCGTGCATGTGTCCTCGTCCTCTAGGCGTCTGATGGAATTTGTTTTCATGCAAGAGAAATACTAAAGGGTAATCCTACTACTTTTTTAGATTTGGGTTATGTTGCAATAAAGGACGCACAACTATTTTCATGCATTTTTCGATCTACTCTGTATGTTGGGACTAAACTGTAGATGTTAAAATATGTCTTCTATTTACAATATTTGAAGAAGAATAAGAAGAATGCATTATGTCCATTAATGTAAAACATAAAGTCATCTACTCCTCCTAGTGAGCTCATGTGTGAGTGAGTGCAGGACACTGTGTCTGTGACGTTGATCTCATCTGATCGTATATAGGGTTGTCAGAGTGAAATGATTCACCATTATGTCTAATAAAAAGCTACTATATATTTACTGTAGCTTGGTGATGCGTTGTGACAACTGAGGTCGAGCAAGGAGGAATAATATCTGTGAGAGAAGTGACCAAAGATCAATAATGAATCTGTGTAACAGGTTTTATTAAAACTGACATTAAAAGTCATTCTGCAAAGAAAGCAGGTGTACGTTTTGATTAGTGCACTTATTGGCTTCAATAATAATTGAGCATACTTGATATGAGGATGAGGTTACAGAACTCCACTGAGCTGTGAGTTTCATCGCTATAATGCAAAAGGTGTAGGCTCGGACAAACATTTCATTTTCTGAGTGAATGCCAGTTGGCTCAGGGTTTCTGGTCTAAATACAATACAATGGTTCCTTCAAAATGTTAATGGAGTAAAGGGACAGAAGAAGAAACAACAAATATGTTTCCATTGGACCCAAAAAAGCAACGACCCTGGCAATGCTTAGTGAAGTTATTGAAGCCTGCTACTGGTCAGTGGTGATGGAACTGCACAAAGCATTGACCTACAGCCAGTTTGCAAGCGTGTTTCTGTATTTGCACTTTGTTCTGCTCTCTCTGCCACCATGGATTTATCCCTCTTTGAAAAATATACCTAATATTTGCAGTATCATCATAGTACATTTCTTTTTCAACAAGTGAGAAACCATTGCTACAACAGTTAAAATCAGTTTGTGTGCATAAGGTTGTGTTTACCTGTATTAGGTCCTCCAAGCCACTGGTTGTGTCCGTTAACGTGATCAAATCATTTTGCATCTGGTCGACCCATTCCTTTATCCTGAGAACACAAAAACCAATCCATTAGTCATTCGTACCCCCTCCGATGGAAATCACACATTGCACATTTCCTTCAGTTTGAATACAGCCCATGTGAACACATGACCTGTGCTTTACTTCTTACTGTAACAATATGCTAAACAGCACAGGGAGAGGAAGCATGAAATAATAATGTTAAGCCAAGTGAAAACATTGTTCAACTCCACATGAGCTGTGCATTATGGCGTTAGCTATTCATAGTTCTCAGCATGAGAATGTCACGTCCTCTGGGTTGAGATACTGGTTAATGTATTATGATGAAAAAGATCAGTCAGGAAGGGAAAGAGAAAAGAGAAAGAGAAAGAGAAATGCTCATTTATTATGGTTTGGACTTTGTTTTACAAGAGTTAAACCAACTTGAGTGAGATCAGAACCTATCCAAGAGTTCTTTAATCAAGTGGAAATCAATAGTTTCTGTATTTCAAATCAGTATCAGTACAACCAGTTGTGTTCTATGACCTCACTGAGATGCACATGTCCATAAACACATCAAAGCATGTGAAAACTGTTGAAAATCTGATTTACACCCTGTAATTTAGCCATTAGGGCTTTAAGGACAATGGTTCCTTATATGCAAAACTTCACATTCAGTTCAGTTCAGGTTCTGTGTGCTTGTACACGAATGTGCATGTAATATGAGACCATCCCCACTATTCCCCGAACTGTCAAAACCAATTAATCTCTTTAAATGGCAGATGTGATATGATACGGCTACATGGCCCTATTCATGTTTATTTTTAAAATGAATGCGGTAGACGACTTCCTTTATTTAGGCAGTAACAAAACTGTTTTAGAAATGTTGAAGGTAGATGTCGAAGAACAGGATGCTACCAAGCGGACCAATTGCAGCTCTTGTGGTTACATCTTCCACACTGTAAGTACACCTACAAACCCTGCACCTGCTCCTTTCCAACACAAAAATAAAAAATACATGATCCATAATGAAAATTGCCTTTTCTCCCCCACAGTGAGAATTAACCTCCTCACCTTCCACAGCTCTGACATATGAACCCCGTCTATGTTATCTTATTTAAAAAATACAGTGTAACGTGATCAGGAGTTAGCTCACGCTGGAAATGTGTGGCATAGTGGCCGTGCAGTATATTTAGCCTTGTGAGAGACAGCTGCTGGTCGCTGAGGGCAGATACAGGATGTGTGTACTGTCAGCACATAACTTTTACCCCCAAGTCACACTTATATCCGCAAACACACACATATAGTGTGAGAAAATAAGGACATCATCTCTTCCAGATGGCTTTAAAGAAGGCTTTATGTGTGTCAGAGCCATGGTTGGACATGTTTGCCGACTGCTGTACACGCAGAGCCAGCTCCAGGGTCAAGATAAGGTCCACTGACCATAGCAAGCAGGTGTCTATTGTGGTTGTTCTGCATGTGACTTTTCCAAATGAACCCAGTTGTCCATAAGCAAGAGGGGTGGGTTTTCCAACAGGTGTCTGATGGGAAAACGGTGAGTATGTGAATATGTGAGTGTGTGTGTGTGTGTGTGTGTGTGTGTGTGAGTGTGAGTGTGAGTGTGAGTGTGTGTGTGTGTGTGTGTGTGTGTGTTGTGTGTTGTTGTGTTGTGCTCCATCAAAACAGAGATGAGGTCAAGGCTGGACAACAAGACAACATCCATAGCATTTTATAAAAGGTTTTAGTATACGGTGATATATTGCTTTCATTCAGCACAGTGAGGAGGTGTCACACATAATTAAACTACCTCAGATTTGCAAAATATTCTTCATCTATCAATCCTTTGTCATTCTCTTCCCCTAAAGAAGAGTTTAAAACCACCAACTTCATTCAGGAGTAACAATCTGTCTTAAAACGACTTCAAATAACAAAACTTTATCATGGTCATACTGAGCCCCAAAAGTCCTGACAGGGGAAGTTTTCTTGTTTTGCACAAGATATTACTATATATATATATATACGATATAAGTAAATGTACAGTATGTGCAGGAAATAGTTCCTGCTCATGTCAAAAGGTAGTTAGGTTTGAGCGAGTTAGTTCTGCAGAACACATCCTACAGTAACCAGCTCATCCAAGTTCAGTATTTCATTTCTAGATCCAGACAGCTCGGACTAATTCTGTGTTTGCAGAGCTTCTTTGCTGAGCCCAAACAAGGAGAGGACAGTTACAACAATAAAACATGATCCAGGGAAGGTGTCTAATTACAGTGGTTGTGGTTAAAAGTGATTAGCTCCCTCACTTGTCTGTAACAGCTTAGACGAGGTCAGCCTGTAACACAAAACTCAAAATGTCTGGGTTTAATAAGAGCTGTTGTGATTAGCTGACTTACTAATAACAATCTCTTTATCAGTGACATGCATAAATTCCCTAAAGAACCCCAGAGTGTGCAGCTTCCTCCTGAGTGAAGACAGATGTTGTTGCATGTTTCATGAAGAATAGAGGCCGAAGGACATTGTTTTAACAATGAAGCATGTGCTGCATTTGACGAGAAGATGGAAACTTGGAGAAGGACATGGAAAAATTAGATAGCATCATCCACTCCCATTATTCTGCCCCCCCCCCCTTACTCCCTCTGTCCTGCTCCTTGGGGAAATCTGAGGTGGGAGAGGTGAGAGCGGGGTGAGGGGTGGTCGACGAGGAGAGGACGGAAGCCTCCAAAATGGCTGGTGAGCCATGTAGCGCTGAAATGAGAGGAGCTAAGTAAAAGATCAGCCAAGTGTGAGACCTGATGACATCACAAGCCTCGTCTCTCTCACACGTCTCACTGAGTCACTAATATCAGCCATTTATGGAGCAGGCTGTTTTTCTCTGACAGGCAATTGCTGAAACTGATTTTTGTCTTCTTCTTTACTTATTTTTGGTAGCTGGAGTCTGTGTGGCTCACAGTCCCCCTCTTCTGAAACCACATGTAAATTCACTGGATCCTGATTACTTACAAACAAACAACAAGCAAGCTGACAGTGAAACACAACATCTTTAAATACAGACTATGGTTGGAGTTTAATGTTGAGCTACAGCGATGGACTGAAGTAAAGATGCACTGCACTGATTTTACACATTGAGTTCAGTTCACTTGTCACAGGGGATAATACTCAGCTTGTAACAGCAGTTGTACGATGTGTTTAGTTGAAGCTTCACGAGTCTACCAGCTCTACAGAGTTCACTCGACTGTACCAGACATGGAAGGTCATGACCTTTGCTCAAGACGTAAAAGTGAGAACATATCAGGTTCTTCTTCTGACGTATGGAGCTGCAGTTTCTGGTCAGAATGTTTTCTGTCACCACTTTCTTTAGCAACTGCTCTGAAACCATTTAATAAAATTAAAAATTTCTACAAGATGCTCAAGTAACAAAAGAGAGAATTTGTTCCTTGCGGCAACAGAATCTAAATTTTCTAAATTTTGATTCTGCTCATCGAGTACTGTGTGAACGGGATCGATACAAGAAATCCTTTAGGACCTTGGAGCCTCTGAACCCCCCCGGTCTTAATTTAGACCAGTGAAATGAAGCCAGTGTGTAAGATACATGATATTGAGAATGTCTATAGCATAAAAATATATCTGTGAAGATTCTCTGTATGATAAAATCTATATCATTCAGGTCAAGGTCTTTAGTAAATGTTGTTTACATGGCAATGTCGGGATAATATCAGAACATTGGTATCCATGTAAAAGTGTCTAGTGTTTTAGGGAACATCAATCAGACTGGACATCACTTCCCTCAGCAGCTCTTGCAGTCACTTGCAATATCCATGTTTTACCGTGTGACACCACACACACATTCACCGGTATTGAACTTGAAAATGAGCCACACACACACACACTGGGTTGTTGGGACCGTGAGATCATCACAGGTTCAGACTTTGAACAGTTGGTGACGCACTTGGTCGGAGTTTGAATGAAAAAATCGGCTCTAAAGAGATTAGATGGAGATTTCATCCTCTCGTTGTCAGTCACAAGCACAAGTTTTGCCAGTGAGTTGGACGGTGTGAGGCTCTGGTGAGTGGTGTCAATGATATAACACCACATTACATCACAGCTCCATACTTGATGTAGACAAACAAGCAGAACACACACACGAGACTCTCTCTCTACTAATTTAGCCCATTCTTCTACTAAACCAGTGAGCATGTATCTTAATTTGTGCTTGACCCCTCGGCCTTAAGCACAGAGGCTCATGGGTAGAGGGCCTCTCCCTTTCCTTTAATGACTGGAAGAGAAGCTGCCTCTGTAAAGGCAGCTGTCGTGTTTGTGTGTGTACGCCTACGTGTTTGTGCATGTGTGTGTCAACGCTCGTGTGTAACCAGAGCACCGGGTCCCTCGGAGGGCAGCGGGGGGTGGGCCTGGGTCAGAGGTCACCAGGACAGGTGCAGCTCTTTTGAAGGAGCTTTTACTGTAATGAGTGGGTGTGATCCCATTTGTCCGTGTGTGTGTGTGTGTGGGATCAGTGTCACACAGTGTAATTCAGTATTTAGAGTGACGGACTGAAACATGAAAATACACTGAGAGCAGCAGCTACTGTATAACTTTACATGTTAAACCTAATTATAAAAATATGGCTGTGTGTAATGTAACAAGTGAAAAACCACAGACTCAGCTTGCATTGAGCAGCAGTGACACACACACTGAACCAATCGACAGTCACGTTGTCAGAAGTCGACAAATTCTGCTACTCATTTTAGCATCTTTCAGCTCATTGCTTTGTTTTCACCTGTGAAGCATTAAGGTTAATAAGAGCCACATTGCAGTACAGTGGCAGGTTGTGAATGTAGGTGAAATTTACAGGCACGAAAGCAGGAGCACTAGAAACCGACGACAGGGAGCTAAACTGAAGCGAGAGGAAAACGAGGGATGTGAATGGACGAACCGACAAAAGAGACTGAGACGCACAGAGACCAAACACACAAGGGAGGCCGAGATAATTAGGCACAGATGAAACAAAGCCGGGCGGGGCAGAGAATCACAGGAGCTGGAATACTAATCCAAAGATCAAAATCCACTGAACTGAAATGCAAACAACACAAACAGGCCAAACAGAAAGTTTGAAGAGGTCCAGAAAGCATTTTAGGTCCTGATTCAAACTTTACTGTTATGGTTCAACAAACTACAAATCAAATGTGAATAAACATAATAGAAAATGTGACAGAACATGTAATTGCAGCTCGTTTCTGCTGCTCCTAAATGGATGAAAAAATAAAATGCTGCAGGATTTATTTAGTGTGTAGGCTTGTGATCAAATCGTTTCTGAGGTAGTGAAATAGTTGTGATGCAAAGTCTGCTGTTACAGAACGACTGTAAATGACGAAGAACATTTTTTAATTTCTAATATTCAAGAAAAAATCATCCCTGTCCTCCAGCCGGGAGCAGACATCCAATCCAAACACAGGGAAGTGGACACAGGCCCAGAATAGAGAGCATGACTCAGCACGAAGGCTGTACCTTCTCACTTCAGACTACATTTACCCCTCTGGCCGAGCTGTGTGACTGTGGGAGAGGCTGTTTGTCTCCTCCTCTCCCTCAGACCATTAGCTGTGCAGCTGTGTATCACATTGTGAAGACACTTGTAGGACAATCAGCTCGGAGAGTAAACACACTTCAGGGTTTAGAAACTATGATAATAAAAATCTGTTGGGTTCAATAAATCAGGAAAACTTTGAGGTTGAAGGATTCAAGAGATATAAACTATGAGATCAACACAGATGACAAAACAAAAGTTAAACAGTACAATGATTACACTGACATTGCAAGTGGCTGGTTCAAGAACACGCTTTCAATATGTACTGGTGTTAAAAGTCTAAAAGTGTTGAGTTCTTCCATCTATAATTTAATGACAACTTGGGGAAGTGTGATTGTGAGATGAAAGCAGCTTGACGTCACATTGTTTTTGTGGCTTACCAGAGATTTCTGCAGTAAACATCCATCACAGTTTATAGACTGGCTTCCTGCTTTTACTGAGCTACTTGCACATTGTTTCTGTATTTCCTGTTTTCCTGCTCATTTAAACGTGGTTTAGATAATCTGATACCCTGCTGTCTTGTTCACAAACACACTCCGTACTACCATTGTCAACAGGTTTGCAGCATAGACTGTACAGATGAACCCTGTATCTCCACTTTGTCCCACTATCCATAAATGAAGCCGTATCCTGGATACGAACGGTGCTATCTTCTGCATTTACAGCCAGAGTCCTTCAATAAATGCAGTGAACCAAATGCGTGCTCAAGCAAACACACAAGAATTAGCAATTACCCCTCGTATATTCATATGTTTGCTATCTAAGACAACAAAAATCATCTGTGTGAAACATTTAGACCATGTCCCATCTACTAAAATGGAGGAAATGGAGTTCATGACCAATACCTGCAGTTAAGGTTTCACTTCACACCTCTTCCATCTGTCTGATTTGCAGATTTAATCTGTACAATGTTGACACAGACACCGTTTTAAAGGAAAATAACCTCGAATTGACTTTGACAAAAACTTTTGTTTCGTTTTCATTAGTTTCTCCTTTAGTCATGGTGATTCACTTTCAAGGTTTTGAAAAGATAAATCATTCATGACGAGTTTGTGAAAAGCTGGTTCCCAGATGGAGTTCATTGGAGGAAAGATTGGGAAGGCTACCTTCAAGCTTCTGCTGCCGAGTCCTGTGGGAACTTTCATATCACAATTATTTCCATGTCCTCACTCAAAGAGAAAGCAGCAGCGCAACTTTAAATAAATACCCCATAGACTCTATGCTTTGGGCTGTCAAAATATTGGGACAGTTTGTCATAGAAAATATCTTCACATCCCGCTGGTTAGCAGACAGTCGCTGCTTCACGTCGCCTCATATCAACTGAAACTCCTGTTATTAACGGCACCATTTCATGCCGAGCGAGGGAAACATCCTCGATCAACAAGGGAAGAGAAAGACAAGATAACCTTACTCTGTCATTCAGCATCGCAGGTTTTCACCCGGATTATTTTCACGGCTTTATAACTGGTATGTTAAGTCTCTGCATCCCTTCATTTTAACCAATGGCATAAACCTCACACTGAGTAACCACACTGAGCTGGGTGAAAGCCTCGGAATATACATCCAGAGATTTTGGATGCTCCATCATTCCGACTGAATCACCATAGAGTGAACCTCGTGCCATCTCGAAAGGCCCAAAACGCCTGTGTTCGAGCAACCGAGAGAATCCAGGGCTCAATATCCAATCACAGAGTTTCCACTCCAGCACCTTCTCGTCTTGTAAACATCCTCATGTGTTTAATACCCAGAACCCAGTCTGTGGATCCACATTTGATCTCCAAATACCATCAATACTGTCACAGAGGAAGCACCCGGCAGCATTGGGAGACACTTTGAAACCTTAAATCCTCCTCTAATGATAGTAATTTGGTTTTCTAATGTGTTCTTGGAGAGAGACGAGGGTGACACCATTAGGAGGAAAGAGAAGAGGTGCACAAAAAGAGATATGGATGTTTGAGAAGCAGCGTGGATGTAATTGAGCCACCGGGGGCTATAGCTAATAAGAGCTTTGACTATGAAGCAGAGCATCTAATAAACAGCGAGAATCTCTGAGCTTTGTAGAAGGAAAACAGTCACTTTCCACCCATTTATCACTTCTTTCAACCTTCGTCCATTCTCTCCTTGATTTGTTTTTATTCCCTCTTTCTTCCACCTTTCATGTCGGCGTTCTGTGTATAAGAAATGTTTGCTTTGTTGTGTTTCCACAAATTTCAATTGTCATATCTGCCATAACTGAGATTCACATAAATTCACATAAAAAATCCAGATCTAGTGGATTTAAATGTGGTTTCATAAGGGACTGCAGGGCCTTAATGGAGGTGAGTTGATGTTTTGCATGTTTAATTAATAATCGCTACATAATAAATAGTTCTATTTCCTACCTTTTGCTTCCTTATTTATCGAAATGCACAAATTTGAATGTCAGTGTTATTAATTGTTATAATTCCCTTCCTTTGTCCTTCTCTCTCCCTCCTTTCGTATTGGTATCATCACACAGCACAAGGAGACAAGTGATGATATCTTCTCCTTTACTGAGGTCAATAACACAATAATTGCCGGCTTTGTAAATGTCTTCCAGCCTCATTAAATCTACGGCGAGGTGTTATTGATGTTTCTGCCGCTCTGCTGTCGTTTCCCTTCTTTGCACGTCTGTCAGGGTATTTTACCACGTTCCCCCTTACCTGGATCTGACGAGCAGTGTTTAAGTGAAGCCTCAACAACAGTAGCTCCATCGTGCAATCATGAGATCATTAGCAAATGGCGGGGTGGTGCTGGAGGGCAATGATGCACAGACAGAGCAGGTGTGTGTTACAGGAAGGTGCTTCCACTGGGATTGATTTAACAGGTGACACAAACACACATATTGACTTCTAAGCTACAGTACATGCAGTTAGAAATGATTCCACCGTACTTTACAAATAACAACTTTAAAGTGAGCTTGATAATTTGTTGGTTACTCAGATACATTTCCTACTTTACCATAAATAACTATAAATACAAAGAAAACATAAATACAACCAAATTCATATAAAGGTTTGTTTTATTCAGGCAAATAACTTTCTGTTTTAGGAACATTGACAGGTGTGACTGTGAAAGGGAATTTTTTATCGTTCAGCCGATATATAAGTTGTTAGTTGAAGTTGCAGATGAGTAACTAACATCTCCTTACTGTGCAAATTTGTGTCTAAAAATATAATCATCGTCATAGTCTTTCTGAACACAAATGCAAAAAATTCTTTACTTGCATTAAAAATAAGAATTAAAAAGTGTGTCTGAGAAAAATAATCAGTTCTACGTGAGCAGAATGATCCACATAGAACCTGGGAAGATTGAATGAAAATGTGCATACCCACCCACCATCATCTGCTTTCCTGTCACTTCTCAACTTCTTTGTACATTTTACATTTATAAAAACTCAAACTTTTGAAAGACAAAGTAACCTCAGAGAACCACGCGTCACATGAGGCCATGTGGACATCTGAGCACCGCACCACAGTGTGTCCACTGGCAACATGAGACTGCCAGAGAGCCGGGGGACGGTCTATCTTCCTACCCTTGCCCATGTTTGACCTCACACCCTGGACCACGACTGACTCGCCGTCCCCCTGGCACCTTGTCCGTCTCGTCTGCACCCTCCATGTCATACGGCATACACGTCCTGACAGAACTAACAGCTCCCATTGTATCACCTCTCCCTAAAGGTGTCTGGACACATTAAGTCAGGGGAAACCGAATTGTTGTGACACCTGCAAGTGTTTGCACTCGCTGCAGAGCAATCACACCTGCTGGTGTGAATCCAGTATGATAGTAGACCAGAGAAAATCAACACCAAATCAATTAATATAATACTTCATGTGTGCACGTGCAATTTTGTGACAGACATAATAGCAAATGGGCCAAATTAAATTTATATGGGTTTAAATATGAAATGTTTGCAATAGAATGTTAAATTAACTGTTGAGCAATGGATCAAAATTATAATCTTTAACACTTGTGAAGATGCTCTGGATAGAGCTGGTGCAGATCTATACAGGTAGATTCAGCCTAATTTGAATGTGCATCTTCTTTTCAGTCCCTCATATTAACAATCAAAAATACTACATTTTTATTCTATTTGGCAAATTCACTGTGTTTTCCTCCTCTTGCTCATCCTCGCCCCTCTAGCTGTTTTTCTCCCTGCTACATGTCATTTTGAACTCTGCTCAAATGACTAAACCTCTACATCCCTGTCACCTTCACACTTTCTGAGCAAACTTACCCATCCATACATCAGCCCAACCCCTCCGCCTCACTGCACACACACATGCACACAACCACACACAATATCCGACAATGTGTATAAATAGAGAAATTAGATCATGAAGTTGTGACCATTGGCGTTGTTGGAGTACGGCTACTGTCCAATGTGGTCCGAGCACTGACATTAACAGCAATTACCCTCAAGAGGAGCCATCACAGGCCATGATGGGTCCACTTTTCTCTGCATCTCAAAATATTACACACCAGAAGAGCTCATTTTACCACTTCCCACATTTCTGGATATCTACAGGAAGTTTCTGAATAAAACTTAACTAGTGGACACTCACAGATCCACAATTACTAGTTTTTTTGGGAATGCCAAGAGCTGGAGGAAAAGATCAATACCACTCTAATATCCAACACTAAATATGAGGCTAGAACTTTGGAACTATCTCAACTGAAGGTGTCACTATGTCAAGACAATTCATGCTGCCTTTTTGAAAGACCCACATTAGCAGTTTCCCATGTATCCAGTCTTGAAGTGAAGCTATAAACTAGTGTTCCTGAAAAGTGCTGGTGTTATCTAAACCCTCAGATAAATGCGTGGTCATGAACTTCCAAGACAAAGAGATGACAGCCACAAAAACACGGTGTGACAACAGGCATGAGCCACAGGGTTTGATTTTCAACCGTCAGTCTCTACAAGCTCTTTCCTCTAACACTCTCTAAACCTGTACAGCCTGCTCCTCTTTATTCTCTTATTATAACTCTTGTTATCTTTTTTTGCCTCTTTGTATTTTACGATGCTGTGTATCTATTAATAACTATTGATTGGTTTCAGGCCATTTTCCTGTATTGTCCTTTCAGGCATATGCTGATAAGTGTTTATCATATGTGATAAACACTTATGAATAAATAAACCTTGATATACGAAACGAGTGGCACATGCGCGATTTACAATGCAGCCTTAAAAGTACACTCCCCATGTTTTATATTAGGGTACACAGATGTGCGTACTGTACCTAACAGGGCTCTCATCCACACAGCTGGTAGCTATTCCCAAGGTTGCCCAGGAAACGCCGGAATGGAAAATTCTTGGGAATTTCCATGTGGCAAAGTGTGATTGTGGGGAGGAAGTACAAGACAGTGGGGAAAAACTCTGATCAGAAAGTTAAACCAGACACTGAAGCAACTCCCAGAGGCCTCGAATAAGCAAGGGGCTCCACAAAATATCAGTGGAGAAGCCGAGGTGGAGATTTATGGAAAGCCCCCTGTAACCTTGCCCCCTTCCAGCCTGTATCTTTACCTACATCTGAGTCAGGACACTCAACGCCCCTTCCCCAAAGGCTTTCCTAAATATAGCCAAAGCTGATATGGGAGGCAAAGGGGATTGGGTGGGAGAGAAGAGGGGGGGAAAGAGCGAAAGGTGAGGGAAAGGAACTGTGAGAGAGTGAAAAAAGATTTTGTTAGTCTAGAAAGCCAACATTATCTATGAGCAAAGATCATCCACTCTTGCATGTGTGTGTGTTACAGATATAGCCTGTCAGCTACTTGACTATAGGCAAGAGCAAGCCTCCTGAAATATACCGAGCATCACATCCCTCAGGGCAAAGGGCCGCAAATCTCAGCCAAGGAAGGAAACCCTAGACGACCCTGAGCCGATTATTTCCACCCTCTTCAAAACCCCCCAACATCAGTGTCATGCTCCAAAGTTGGATTTAAAACCAGAATAATAGTTTTAGGTGGAATCTAATTTATCAACTGTTTTCTTTAATTCCTAGTTTGAATAAGATGAGACATTGTTAATCTTACAGTCCGAGGCTGCGTGATTCAATCAAGAAACAAAGCCTGGAGCTTTTCTCACTGACAAAACCTGAATTTGTTGAAATAATGATAAAGGACTAACATGTTGGACGCTGTGACTGTGGCCAGGGATATTTATGCATATTTCTCGGTTCACATCTCCTGATGCTATAATGATGTCAAGCGAGTAAGGATGTGAGAGAATTATAGAGTTTTCTGTGCTGCGAGCCAACTTTTAAATCATGACTGGAGTGTTCACGTGATCACAGCACGGCAGATTCAAGTCAAGATTGGCTTCTTTATCTTTATATTTCAGAGAGATTTTATCACTGCACCGCTTTACATTTTATGATTGATTGTTCAGTAGCATTGAGCTCAGGCATCTGGGATCCAGAGGAAGCCTGGTGATGACATAAGATGCATATGGGTGGTTTCAAGTGGGAACTGAGCCATATTCATTACAGACGATTTGTCTCTGTCAGTGACCTGACACTGAGACAAATACATCATGCAAAACACATTATGGCAGCAAACTGAATTACTAGCGACAGAATTAACCTCAAGTCAAGAAAATTCACAGATGGACTGAAAAGATGAAATCCTGACCTTTACAACAGACTTTCTTGCTTGTTTTAAGAATGAAATGACAGGAAAATTTGCATTTTAGGAAAATTGTTCCAGCGATTTAGATGAGAAGATTGATACCACTCTTGAATCTGTTATGCTATGTCGGGTATGCACTGTATGAATTTGGACACAGCTGCAAGCAGCTAGCAGCAAAATGTTCCTGTTGTTGTGAACACACCTGACGCTTATAATCTGTCGCACTCTTCCTATGTCAAAAGCAAACTTAGGAAAATGCCTGGACCCAATTTCCCAGTGTAAATCTTTACACTCCCCTGGCTTGCACACAGCTGCCCATGTTGCTCTGTATTTGAATAAAGTGCCTCCTCACATTATGTCCACTGATTGGCACGAACGCAAGAAGCCTGGCTCTTTAGCTGGTCGAGCATGAAATCTATTTATCCTTTTAAAAAAAAGCAGCAAGTGAGAGAGGGAGAGACGGAGCAGAGGGTGACAGAAACTGTGGAAAAAGGGAGGACGGAGATAAAATATGTCACAAAATATGTCTGTTGGCGACTGAGGCGATAAACGCAGAGGAACATATGATAACGTCTTGGGTTGGACAGTTGAAATTCAACAAGGGATGTAAAAGGCAAAGTATGGACTTTCTTGTTGTCCCTCTTGTTTTTTCTCTCCATCTCCATCTTTTCTTTTTTATCTCTTCTGATCCTGCAGTGTGTTCGCTGGCGCCGGGATCTCTGGGGCACAGTCTATGACATCAGACTTTGCATTTCAGATTCGATGATGATAATCATCTGCCTTCAGGCAACGGGCGAAAAAGAAGAGTGGAGAGAGAGAGAGATCAAGAGATGTATATCGGAAGCCGGACGGGAAGGAGATGGACAGGGGGTGAAGAAGACAGAAGAGGAAGACGGATTAAGGGTAGATTAGGGGATGGAGAGAAAGAGAGGGGATGTGAAGATCTGAAGTAAACAGATGCTGATGGAGTCCAGAGACGTAAGGAAAGAAATTGAGCACTTCAAGACACAGGGAGGTGAGAGAGAGGGAAGGAAGGAAGGACATCAGGAAGGGAAAGAAGAGAACAGACATAGATAAGGAAGGAAGGAGACTGAAGGAAGAAAGGGGGAGAGAGACAGACAGAAAGAAAGAACACTTGCTCTAAAGGTTTATGTGTTTAGTCACTGAGCTACCTAGGACCTTGCTTATCCTTCTCTCCATCCTTTCCTCTCTCTCTTTCTCTGTCTCCCTCTGACTGGCACCTTTAGGTGTCACTCAGAATCACCATCACCACATGTAGAAGCACACACAGACTAAGAGCGGCTGTGGTTAAAGACGACAATGTTTGGCTGCTTTTGCACTTGAACCTCCTTGAATCACAGAAAGAGACTTTTTCTAGTTTTCCTAATTCCAAAAGGAAGAACTCCCTCTTGGTCGATGTAACTGTGAGATTTACTGCTGTTTTTCCTGTCCGCCTGTCGATTGCGCTGTCAGGGGAGGAGGGCCTGCCGCTCGCCCCGGGCCTGTGTGAATATCATGTACACAACCCACAGATCAATCCACTTAGTGCCCATGAAATATAGGGAGTGGGCAGGCCGCTCTGCTAGTCTGACATCATTGTGCTCGGCCATTAGGCTGAGTGCCATCATGGCTCACAACGTCTCCGGGGGACTGGACTTGGGCTGGAGTCAAAAACCAAACGCTGTCGTCCTGCAGAACCATCAACTGAAGACCTGTTGATGAAGTGTGAGGAGCAGATTGGAAGCTGTAGACTCACCACCCTGTTTAATTTGGGAACTGTAATCCTGTATATTTATTAATGCTGCGCTGCAAATTTAAATAGACTGAAGCAGCCATACCTCAACTGAGCTATTGATATCTCCACCAGCCTCCTGCAGCATCAGGAGAGGCTTTCCAGTTCACATCGTAAAATCTACTGGGATGAATAACAAGAGGAAAAACCTGAACTACTGGCCTGCATTTTGGAAATAGTAAATATGGAAGTGGAGTATTACATAGTTTGGGACATGTGAGCACACTGGCAAAACCATAGTTTTCCATAAAAGGAGACTTAGAGTTAGAGACGGAACGAAGAGACACAGTCACACATAAGGATGGGAGGAAGGAGGGAAAGAGGAAGGGAAGGAAAGAAGGAAAGAAAGAAGGTAATAATAATAAAGGTTAGCACCTTTCATGCAGCTCAAAGTGCTCAAAGGAAGGAAGGAGCACATGAAGGAACAAGGAAAGACAGGTGGGGGGGCATAAAGTAAAGTAAATAAGGAAGGAAAAACAGACATAAGTATAGAAGGAAGGAGGGGACGAAGACAGGGATCTGCAGCAAGTCAATCAGACTCAGGAACACAAATCCTCTGAAATATGATGAACTCCAAACAAACTATGGTTTTCTGTGTGTGTGTATGTGTGTTGGGAAAAGTTGTGGCACCACAGTCAGACCTCAGTCCACCTTCCAGGGGGAAGATTCATGTGACAGCAGAGCCACATGTCAGCAGACAGACAGACAGCAACAGCAGCAGCTTTAAATATCCACATGAAGTTGTGTCCAAAAAGCAAAATGCAAACATCATCACTTCATGTAAGGAACAATAAAATGCTTCTGTTCCACCAAATGCAAGTTAGAGCCGAATGTGAACCAGAGTTGGAAACGATTAAAACAGAAATACAGACTAATTGAAAGTGAATTGTGTACTCTGATAACAGACCATGGTGTGATTTCTGCAACACACCCTGCAAACCCCGGACTTTCCAAAGCCAACAGGCTGGATACTCACATGTGCGCTGTGGGGAATTGTCCTGTGGACACCGACGACACGGTGGCCAAGAGTAAAAGTAGACAGACTGGGTAATCCATAGCTTTTCCTTGTGTCCCCCCCTTTCAAACACAATCCACACAGCGAGAGAGAAAAACAAAAATTAAAGCTCCACTGTTCCACCGCGCCGTGCGTACTTCTCAGCCAAACGCCTCACACCGCCATCGGTGCGCGTTTGGAAACAAATCTCATCTGGTGCGTTCGCCGTGTCTCCTTCACCCCACCCCCACCGGTGGAGTTGAGGACTGGGCTTTTTTTTTTTTGGTTTCAGAAGCTTGTGTGTGTGTGTGTGTTGGGTGAGTCTCTCAAAGTGCGATGGGCTTTTGGAGCGGATCTATGGCGTGAGTCAAAAAAAGGGGGTGGGCGCATTCAGATCCTCAGCTCCAGGCCGGCGGAGCGGTGCCACACTGCAAAAAATGTCGCCACTTTCAAATTCAACACCGAGCTTCTTGCAGCGAACACGTGGTATAAAGAGCGTTAAAGTGCGTGAGCTGTCTCCGTAGACGTGCGTGTTTGATCACTTGTCATTCCAAAAGACAGATTAAGACAAATCGTTCTGTAAGAATCTCGTTAAAAGTGAAAAAAACAAAACACATTAATGTCGAATTTTAATCTTCAACTTAAAAGCATATCCACGGAAATAACATTTGATTACACAATTTGGACACTTTTTGGATCACTGTTGTTTTTCAGTGTTTGTGTTCCTGACGCACAAACGTGTTTCCGGGTGCCCTCTCCAAACAACGCGCAGCAGCCTTCACGCACGGTTCTCACGCCGCTGGAGTCTTATCAAGCACCGGACACTTGGCACAAACACCTTTCTGTCTGTGAGGAGGTGTGAGTCTGATTAACGGGCAGGTCTCTCTCTATTAATCTGATGATCACAATACAGCCACAGCATTAACTGCCTCTGTAAGTCATAATGAGAAACGTAGTATCTCAAAATTATGACTCAATATTTCAGATTAATTACTTAATATCTCGAATAATCACTTGATGTTTCGCAAAATAATGACTTAGTTTCTCAAATAATGATTTTAATTAGCATCTCAAAATAATTGAGTATCTAAAATAATGAGTACACCTTCTCAAAATAATTACATAATGTCTCAAAATAATAACTTATGCTTCTATGTGAAAGTAATGAGCTACTATCCCAAAATAACGATGTTATACTTATTGTTTGACCACACAGGCAATTGGCTGCAACGTTATTGTTCACGTACTTGCTTAGGTACTTACTGAAGGATTCCTGTAGAGGGCACTCCACAGAACTCAGACTAAAGATGGCAGAGCGCTCCGCTGTATAATCATTGACCGAGTGCGTTAAACATAAAAAAAGATGGCAACACTCGATGAGATAAACATGTCTGCCATTTCTGTCGCTGATGACCTGCCCATTGACCCTTAAGGACTCGCTATAAAATCTTGTGTATATGCATCGTGGTAATCTTGGGCCTACATATGTGAGTATCTCACAATTAGAACGTAGTAACTCAAAATAATGACTTACTATTTCATGATTTCCACCATTTAATAATTCAGATTTTGCAATCTCATAATTTTGATTAGGCGTTCATCTTGCAAACCTGACTTCAGTTGGCCTTCCTCTCCCTCCTCTTCATCCTCGATCACAAGAATACATCACAGACCAGATGGGACTTGCGAGTGCACATCAGGACAGGTTTGAAGCTGTGAGCGTTTCCTGGTCCTCCGAGCGATTGCCGCCGTCCATGTCAGCTTCAGTGAATCACCAGATCTGTTTTATTATGTATATCATTATAAGCCCTCATTTAATTTGCCACAGTGCAGAGCATGTGCTTATGCATAAATGTGATAACAAATTCTCTTGCTCCGAGGGCCGTGGCAGACTTAATATGATGTGACATTTGCTCTGCTGGGACAATCAGCAAGGTAAATACCAAAAGAATATACTGTACTTTCGAATGAGTTTCTCCCAAAAGCCCCTTGTCAGATACAAAACTAATCTCTGACTCATTTCCTCAGAGCACCTCACCCCCAAAGTTATTATTTTCTTTCATTTCTATCTGCGTGTTGGTGTATGTGTGTTCATACAATAGGTGCGTGTGCCTGGTGTTTGCCGTAGAGCGTCACAGCAGACAAACAAGGCAAAGTGCTGCTCACCTGCAACCATCTCAATAGATTCACTGTGCAAATAGACGTCCATGTAGGTTCTCCTAACTCTGGTTTCACCATAAGTCATACAAAAGCTGGGGGGGGGGGGGGGGGGGGGGGGTATTTACAGAGCGACGGTGAGGAGGCGGAGCAGGTTAGAGTAACAGCCAGACAGAAAATGGAGAGATGATATGCAAGTTTATGGACGTAAGAGAGGAAGACATTGGTTAAACGTCAGCCTGTTTGAAAATGATTAATTCTCAAGATGTTTTCTGCAAGGGAAATTTAAAAAAAGACAAATAATCCATCTCCAATCCCTCACGCTGCTTCTGTTTTTGAACCAGGCGAGCAAATGCAACACTCTCTTAAACAGGATTATGTGGGATTTTTCACAGGGATTAGTTTTGTTTAGCAAAAGCCACAAGAACGGCAAATGCAGTTTGACTAAATATGTCTAATTTGCGTAAATTATCAGATCACAGTAACTATAGCTTTCATCCTCACAGCCGCTGCAATCAATATTATTCATGGCAACAATAGAACAACCGGCTGTGTTTAATAAGGGATTATATCGATAACTATCCCTCAACTCTGCAGTCACGCGTCGCTGTCTTTCAGCTCATTATGTTTTTGATTTAACAGCTAAACTTTAAACCTCTGTGTGTAACCTTTACAAAGTTACCATCTCAACTTTGAGCACAGAGAAGCTTTTGGGCAACTAAAGATAAAACATTAGAGTAAATTGAGATTACCAGAGTTTAAAGGAGAGTGAATACTGGACCTTTCACAAAGACAACACAATTTTAGATTCAGGGCCGTCACACAAAGGTTATGTGTTTCTCACTTGTCCAGTTCACTGCGCTTTGGTTTGAACCTGTTGACCACTAAGGTGCAGTTTACTTTGGGTCATGTGTCCAGAAAAGAGCAGCAGCAGAGGTGAAATCAAAGAGTGCAAGTGTCCGTGTAACAGGAAGCGACAGGGAGGGTTGATGTAAAGGTTGTTTCTGTGTGAGTTAAGAATCTGTGTGTGTGTGTGTGTGTGTGTGTGTGTGTGTGTGTGGCTGGCAGCAGGTGTGGCCTCTATCACCAGCTCCCCACCCCACCCACCTGCACAGGGAATTGCCACGGCCACCGTCGCCTGGCAACCTCATCGCCGTCTCCACGCCGGCTCCTCGCAGCCGAGCCACAAGGCTGTTGTTTTCCCAACCAGTGAGTGCACATCATAAAGTGTTGTCTCATGCTGGGAGCGGCACAGAGAGGGACGAACAGGAGAGAATTAATACTCAGTTTAACAAAGAGGACACAAAACCAAACGAATTAAGCTGCTGGGAAAATAAAAAAACAGTTTGTGAGATTTTACTTTAAATTTTAAACACACACTTTTCGGCTTGTCATTTACACCACATCGTTTTTACTGTTTACTCTCCACTGAGAAACTATAACACCCTGTATCTAGTGTTGAGTTAAACTCTGATAAGCAGAGATGAAGACGTAGGGCCTAAAATAATTTAAAAATTAATTTTTCATGCAGCAGCTCATTAAAACATCTTTACGGGGCAAAAAGTGTCTGCATTTTATTCAAATGCCATTCGAAATTCTGCCTTGGCCATTTTTCCACATCAAATTAGACTTTCAAGTCAAGTAAAGACGACACTCGCTGTTTTCTTTTCGCCAACTCCTGCATTTATGATTATTTTTAAGTTTACAGCCATTTACTTATCAGTGGAGCAAAACGAATGTTGTAAGCACATTGAGAGCAGTCCAATTCACATGATACGACGATGCATCTGTCAAATCTGACTCCTGTCACTGTCACATCCTCTCATGCAGAAACTGCTGAGCCGTCACTCAAGAGGAAAGTTCAAGAAACTACATCCATGCATTATACTGTAATCACTCTTCCCCTGGGCGGGTGAGTGCATTACCCTGGCAACAAATGATTTCCAAGTTAAAATCTTAATCACAGCGTCGTCCCTGCACAGTGTCTTCCTGGCAGAGATGACAGGACATGTGTTTCATCTCCACATAAGCCGGAGTGGATACAGTCTTCATTGTCAGATCCAACTTCTTAATAGAGAGGAGACATGGAACATGATGCTGGATGGAAACAAATCCTGACAGGAGATTTGAACGTGATTTAGATCATGTCTTCTTAATGTCTTTAGATCAATATTGAGCGTATGTCTAAGCTAGCTCGTGTTGGACATCGTCGTCGCTGTCAGCCATGACACACTTGGCTCTTGTAGGTCACCACACACACAAAAACCCCACAAATGTTTTCTCGCACCACACTCCCCTCCGTGGTTTTGGTAGCCATGGTTGCGTCTAGTTGACTCAGTGAAAGAGGAGTGATGGCGAGTGTGTGTGTGATATGATGTCTCACTCGGGACAGGGGCAGCCTCAGTCCCCTCTGTGCACTGACTGATCACATTACTATTAGTGAAAGCTATTCTGTCAGGAGGAGAAGTTATGGCCCAGCAAAGGATGGGGGCCTCAGGGTGAAACGGGCATCCAGTGACAGCAAGTCGGCTGCAGGGGGCATTTGAGGTGATTGGACTTGAAGGGTCTTGCTGTCATGGTCAATTTTTTTTACGTAGAAAATCTTGTTTACTTCCTATAAAATTATATTTTCGCTTCTGTGAGAGGTGACAAGATACAAAGTATGGTCCCTGGTTTAACCACTGTATCGTAGTAAAGTCTCATATGTAACAGGTGGGTCTGTCTGCATCGTCTGTAACCACACTTCCCAAACATCTTGATCCAAAGCTTTGTCTTTTGACATTTTCCAGGCTCACGTTTATGTTCTTAGCTTCTGGCTGCATCTCATGTCAAGACAGAGATATTAGTCACTGGTTAGTGTTGAGTGTCCTTATCTGTGGACAGTTCCAGATGTCCATTTTAGACCAAGACAGGAAACAGGAAAAAGGATCTGGATATTAAATCAAAGTCCAGATGCCCTACTTTTCTACATATCTCTGATTTTTTCGGGATGTCAAATAGTTTGGTACCTCTAGTATTTTACCAGTTGAACCAAAAAGCTAAATATTCTGTAACGCAAGAAAGCAGCCATGCTAGTAGCTGTATTTCAATTCAGGGGCCTGCATTTGAAGGCAGATTGCGTAACAACAGTGTTACTAGGTGGCCCCAGTTCAAAGTCACCTTCAAATGTGGCCAACAAATCTATCCTTCCATTCTAGAGCAATGAGGATTCAACAGGTGGGGCAAACCCATCATGGAGGTGACCAAGGTAATGAGTGAGCTTCTGGGTGGAGCTAAAGTAAGTGCAGCTGGTCAAAGTAGCCAACAATGCAACAGCAACAAGCTGGTGATGCGATAGGAATAGGAAATCTTCCATTGAATTGGGTAACAGCTTGTGTTTGGACACAGGTTGGCTTTAGGCTAAATGTGAAGAAAAGCATGCTACTATGCACAATGACTAACATTCTGATAATGTAGCTATAATGTTCACTATGTTCCATATCTCAGTTGACTCTTTGGAGAGAAAGCCATGGTTGATGGATGTGTGACCCACGTCTAACCTTCAATAAGATGATACATCCAGCAACGTCACCTGGTGTGGCCTCGCCAGCTCTCATTCTTTCCTCATCCATCTTGATCAGCCTCACAGCTGAGTGAATCACAGACACAGGGTGACAGCGGCACGTTTCCAGGCCCCTGTCTGATGCAGGCCACATCTTTGAAGCCAAAAAACGGGAACAAACACCCTCAGAAGTGAAGGATCTGAGGGATCCATCAGAGAAAAACTGAGAGGGAGAACAGAGGGAGAGTTTATTGCAGAGGGATGGAGAGGGCGAATAAGAGACATAACACAGGGAATATTAAACGAGAGTCTGGCAAACTGTGATCAAACTGAGTGTTTTCAAGTGGAAGCACATGCAAAGTCAACCAAGCCATTAACATCCTGCTCACATGAACACAACAATATCTAGAGTTACACAAACAGCTACTTCTCAGACATTACTTTACAGTACTTTAAAGATACAAAATATTTTCTTTACCTTCAGACCGCAGACAGTACAATACAGATCGTCAACATGACATCTCCCAAAAGGTCAAGCCAAAGTGGCTCGATTGCACCCTGGGGGCTGGCTGCACTATAGGTCATAAACTGTGCCTCCTCCATGTCACCAAATGGGACATGGGCCAAACTGAATAATTCAATTATTACTACACTGACTCCGGCTCCAAATGATTTCAAAAGCATGTTGTCCATCAAAACACAGCCTGGCTTGACTCTGTCTCCTAGCATGTTAGCTTACCTTTACATGGACACTGGGAACAGAGAGAAAAGCATACATTGAACTAGTCTGGACAGCAACTGTGAATAATTTTGTGTCTTTAATTTTGTGTGATAAGTCTTTGAATTTCTGAAAACAGTCACATGTCAAACTTTCCAGCCCTCGTCTATATTTAAAACGTTTCCCTGTTTAAAAATACAGACGCCGCTGCTGCTCACAGATCCACATGAGGCTACCCCAGGCGTTTATGGCGTCTGTTTATGGTTAATGCAAAAGAAAGATGATTAGATCATCAACATGAGGAAGTCCCCCCGCTGGTCCTCATCAGGCCTCACATAACAAATTGTTTGATGAGAATCTACACAGCAGTGGTTGAAGTTTAGTTATATAGAGACTAAATATTGTATTAATTCAAGTTCATCTTTTATTACAGACCTTTTAATACTTTACTGTATTTCTTATCTATTTTATTTCTACAGAACACACACACCCACACACACACACACACACACACACACACACACACACAGTGGGGTACAACAGGTCCAAAAGTAGAAATCCGCAGGAGAAACATCATTGGGTAACTATGTAAAAAAAGTGTCTCACTCCCCCTGCTGGTAGAATGTTATAAATGCTGGCATCCCCCCTCAGCATTGGCCCCATGAGATCATGTGGTGAAGGACAACATGGCTTCGTGTCAGTGAAGGCCTTGTAAATAGTGTGAAATGAGTGTCTGACCATTAAATCCATTCAACGTCAACCATTAAAAGAACTTGGACAAACTGTGAAATATTCAGAACAGTTATAAAATGCACAATTTCGTGTTGACTTACAGGGACTCGGATGGAAGAGAGCCATTGTTAATGTAAAAAGAATTAGGCCTATTGTAACCAGAGCAGTTAGAAACACAAGCAGGTTTGATCTTATAGAATTCACATCTTACCTCTTACTGGGAGTTTCTCTTCTCTCCGGGAGGTAAGATAGAGCCATGTCACAGGAGAGGGGAGCTGTCAATCAAACACACCATACACACCCACACAGTCCAGGTCCAATCAATCTGTGGACTTTTGGGGATTTCTTAAATGACCAGTTAAACCTCCAACACTGCTTGAACCTTCCAAAAGACCTCGATGATCTAAAGGATATTCTTAAAGATCCTGAAAACCAACACAATCAGCACCAGCACAATAAACAACCTTCTTTATATTCGTAAAACATCAAATGTACCAAGTATTTCCTTTCATTTGTTTGACAACCAAAAACAAATGCTACCATCTTGTGGTCAGATTCTGGTACTTCATTGGTATCACTTCATCTGCAAACCAGCTGCGATGACTCTTCAGTTTTAAACGTAATAATGACTCTAATAAAGAAAATACACAGTATGTGAAAACACAACAACACTTCATTTGTACTGATATTTAATATTTAGACATGGGGCAACAGCCATTTTTACAGCACAATTTGCATAATTTATCAATACCTCCTGTATACAATCACAAAACCATGACATTAGATTTTTTTTTCTGTTTACTTACAAGTGAAAAACCAGACAGGTTTTACAAGCATAATCTTTGTACAGTCAGCATACATCATTGATAATTTTAATATACGTTTTCTTCATAGTTCTCCCCCCCCCATAACATTTTTGTTCTATATCTCTTTCTCTCTACCTCATTTGTTTTTTTTCTTCTTTAGTAATATCTGGACACAAAAATAGTATGAACCACCAACGAAACATGCAACATCCAGTGTGAGCACATTTAAATTCTCCTGCAACTACTTGAGCTGTTAAGATAGACGATAGTCCGTGTCGTTAGACTCTGGTAAACCTTCAGTGTTTTGGTGTAAAGGGTTCGGGTCAAAGTTTGTCCGTATAGACAGACGTCAGGTCATTTCTCAGTCTGCCCACTGTACACTGATCAAGAGAAAAACAACGTCCTGTTACTTCTATGATCACACACCTTTCTTTTTTAATACGTCTGCTAAAAGACCTATTGCTCCCTCAAACCCCAGTATAAAAAGCTATGTATTTACAAGGTTGGAAATAGAGAGATGGCATCTGTGTGTTTGAGTGTGAGCGCGTGTGTGCGATTCTTTGTGTGTGTAGCTAGATTTTAAAGTTGATATCTTTAGACGGACGACACTTTAACGAAGGGATATGCGTCAGAACCGGTGACATGCATGGACTTGGCGTGAGGACGCTGCACAAACAAGCACATGGATATAAAAATAAGAAAAGAGAAATAACACCATAGTGACCTCAAAACTACTAATGTTGTGATTTCATGTCCTTTCTCAAACACGTACTGGGGAGAATCACGTAGAAAGATGGAAATCGTTTGATTAGCAATGTTATTTTTTTCATATTTTGATTCGCAACTAAGTGAAATTGAGGATCTCAACGTGGGGATCTCCATTTGTGAGTGTGTGATCGTGCACAAGGGCATAAATGTTGTTTCTCTGAGTTTCAGGCCCTCTAAACGTTGTAAACAAGCACTACATTGTGTATAAAAACAAAACTCTCAACATTATTTTTTATGTACACCTGATATGTACTGTAAACAAATATAATACAACATATGAAATAGTCTCACAGGCAATACACGATACACAAGATTTGTACGGCGATACAAAACAATATGTGAAATTAAATAAAAAGAAAACATATTAAAGCAGTAACCATTCAACGGATGTGAAAACACAGCAGTGCAAAAAAAAAAGAAAAAACAGTTTGTTTCCTCTCCCCAAAAAGTGTCACACTTCTGGAAAGTCAAGATGCAGTTACCACCTTCACACAGTAGACGTTGCATAGAAATCACTCAGATATCAAGTGTCGCTTCGCTGCTGAGTTTGAGTGAGAATGTCAAATGAACCCGCTGAGCTGCTTCTTGACTTCCAGACACACGACGACCTTCCCCAGGACGTGATAAATATCAGAAGACGCAACATCACGGTTTGACGTGTAGTCGGTAATATCGAGACAACACACAGAAAAGCTTGGACGACACATCGGACATGCTACTGTCATAGCATTGTCGATTCTAAGAATGATAATAGTGATGTTTGGTTTTTTTTCCAAGGATAGTTTGCGGCATTTCCTCGTGTTGTCATCCCTTGTTTTTTCTCCCTCACCTCTCTACTTCCTCACCTCGAAAAAAAGAACGAATATCTCGACAGGTTTTACATTCTAAGCGGGAAAAAGTGCAAAATACCACAGAAAGCGTGCGTCGTTGAGTTGACTCGTACAAGATTTGCGATGTGCTTGGATCTCACGAACAAAAGACGAGAAACGCTCGAATCTCAAAACGGTAAACGTCACATTCTAAGGGGCGTCATGGATAAATAAAAGCTCTATGTCACAATCATTAAGACTCGATTGTCTGTGATAAAGATATCTATATATCTAAATATGTTATATTCATTTCCAGCTATGACACTTCACTATTTACAAAGTGAACCTTAGAGGTGATTTTTTTCTGTGCATACCAATAGATAGAGTCATGCGCACAATATATAGTGTCCAATCTGATATATAATAATATTTATCATTTATCAAATAATATATTAAAGGTGGGAAAATGTGGGGGGACAATTATTAAATGCTTTTGTTAATAAATCCAAAAACATGCTTGCTGCGATTCTTTTTTTTCTCTCTTAAACCGGAGTGATAGGTAGTGTGTTATAAAATATACTATGCTTCCTTCCCAGGATACAATTGAAAATAATCGTGGAGAAGACAAATGATAGAGCTTCTATGCTAATCTCATAATACAAAAATAAATACGAGGCCTCCGTCGGGGGAGTCTTCAATTTATCGTTCTCAAAAATGCTCTTTTTGTAAATCAATAAAACTCTGCACATCATAATAATAAAGACGATGATGAGGGGAAAAAACTTTTTGTGGATAAAGATCATAAATAAAATTACAATCTGCAAGTGTGTCCATTCCCTGTATCTGTTTAAATGATTCAAAGATTTCTCAGCTGTGTGAATGATTATGTGCAAAATTGTGTGCATGTGTGTGTGAATGAAAGAGTGTAATACCTGGTTGATTCCGCACCTGACCTCTGAACTCAACACTTCCTCTCGGCCCTGGCTCCACTACTGTATACCATGTACGTCCTGTAAACGTGTTCATGTCCTGTAAACGCGTAAATTCTTCTTCTCCTCTCAGAGATCATCACCAGAAATCTTTTGTCACCCACCTGAACTCAAGCTAAAGACTTACAAAGAAATATTTTACCCCTTTTTCACCGTACGCACAAACTCCCCCTCAAACTAGAGTGGATCAGTGTCCGGACCGAGGTGTCCCTACATGTCAGAAACCTCCTCAGGTCTTGTTTCATCCTTTTTCTACGAGTGGATCTGGGCGGTGCTGGCGAGCAGCTTGTGCCAGCTCACCACTCGCTTGCGGAGGTCGACTTTGTCCAGCCAAACGTAGGCCTCCCCGATCAGGGTCTTCTTCATAAACTTGCCACCGTTGGACACGAGGAACAGCTGGACCAGAAAGTAACACGACCACCAGGTTACATATGGTTGGAATAATACAAATAAATAAATAAGAAGCTAGCCGGGTGATTATCTGAAAGTCTTAGAATTGAAATACTGTATGTAGCTATCATCATTTTGTAAGCGTGAGCTACTGAGGGGTGGGAGTACCTGTAGCGAGTGTCCGGTGGGGTTCATACAGAAGCGGAAGGTTTCGTTGAAAGATGGTTCACGGTCGTGACGACACACTCTGGTCTTTTTCTTGATGATCCGTTTCTGGGTGGCGATGTTCACCACGTAGAGCTTCACGTAAAGATCTGTGGGAGGACACACACACACACACACACACACATTTATGTTAAGTTATCTAACTTGTTCATAGTGTTTGAAATAAATACTGCCTACATGATAACAGAGAAGCTGGATTTTAGTTATTACTATTAGATCACATTTCATGTTTTCCTGCAGCCGGCCACTGGAGGGCGACAAATGCGCTGTAACTCCAAAGAATGAGCAGAAAGGAAAACACCAAAGATCCAATAACCGTAACAAGTACAGGGGACATCACCAGATATTAAATATTAAAACATACTGAAGTGTTAACGTTAAAGGTTGATGAGGCAGATTTTTACTGCAGAACAAACATAGACTGTGAATAGGAATAAAGATTTGTGTGCAGATCCCAGAGGGAAAATCAAACAAGCAGCAGGAAGCCTGGATACCAGGATGTAAATATGACGAGGGGGAGGTGGAAGAGAAGTGTGATTTGACTGCGACACACACGTCCAGTATTTATAAAGGTGGCTTCACATCTAGTATAAAGATATCACTGCTCAGTTACCACCACAGTTCAAGGTGCTGCTGTTTCCATTCCTACAGTAATTATAGTGATAATCATACTATCATTAAATGCTGATTTTCAGTTATGTGTTCACGTGTGAGCGACCCTCGTCTTAATGGTTTCTGTATCCGTGCACATACATTCTGTATTATGAAATATTATGAAGTCAGTTAATATATTCCTAATGTTGGCTGGAAACACTGACGCAACACGTGTGTCACAGCACCGAGAAAAAAAACCTGGCAAAGATGTGATGGTATGTCAGATGCCAATCCCGCCGTGTTTGTGTGGGTTTCCCAGCTGTCAAATATAAAAAATGATACAGAATCATGTAAAAGTATCTGTGAAGACCGTGAAGAGACGTTCGGGGGAAAAGTAAGTGACACCAGGAGGTAATAAATCTGAGTTTGCTGTTTGTTACGTCAACCAGGTCAGTTTCTGTGTGTGTTCGATAAAACGTCTGCTCATCTGTTACCAGGCAGGTGGTCTGGACTCTTGAACTTGTAGGTGATGTTACGACATTGAAGAATCTCAAGGACCAGGTGCTCCCCCTCCGTCTTCATTTCCTTCTTCAGAGCGATCTTTATCTCACCCATTACCTGGGATTTACCTGATTATACACACACACACACACACACACACACACACACACACACACACACACACACACACATCACGTTATACAGATTGAAGCAGTATAGAGGATGGATGGGATTTGTTTCATCACTAGACAGATTCCATCAATTTGTGTTTTCCTTTGCTGCTCTGAGACCGCCCTCTACTGGACACTTAGTGCACTGACATGATGAGTAATAAAAACATGGCCTGCAAGCGACTGCTTTTATTTGTTTAACAAGGATGAGGAGAAGTTATGAGCAGCTCTGCCTGACCTGTAGTTGCCGTGGCAACTGAGCGGACGTGACAGTTTTTAAAGCTGGGTCAACAAGAACTCCGTCAGGGAAGCCTGTGTGTGTGTGTGTGTGTGTTACAGAGACACACACAAAGAGCCGGAGAGCAGATGATAAAATGATAGGGAGATGAAGGAAGAGTGCAGATGAGTGTAAACGTGTTAATCCGTGTGTGTGTTTTACTGAGCTCCAGTCGTTGCTGTAAGGAGAGCGATAGCGAACCTCGGGTCTTTCTAGCTCTTTAAGGTAATTTGTGCTCCTCTGCATTAGTCACAGTAACATGAGTCACAGCGTCACAGGCAGGAGGGAGCGGTCAGGAAAATTAGACAAGACATAATGATGAAAATAACCTGTAAATGGGTCTAGATACAAAATAAGGATTATTCAGGACTTTTATAATCTACTTGTAATAAAAGTAGATTATACATACAAAGAAAAATGTATTTCTATTTATTAAAAAAAGAATATATATTTAACGATTTGATAAATGAATGAATGGTTCACCGAATTTACCAGAAACTTGAACACACACCTTCAGCATCACCGTGTCCCAGAGAAGATTTCATCGGGTCAGTGCCGTTTGGAATCTTTCCACTGAAATGACAAGGAACAAAATCAGAGAAATTATACAAAAGGTTTAATTTGCATCGAAGGTTTGAAAGGTTAAGCATCATCTAAACATTCATATATAATATAAATTTGAAGTAAAAGTCTTTGCGGACTCACAATCGGGGCACCTGGAAGATGGCACTGTCCACCTCATTTGACTCCGCCTCTTCGTCCAATAAGCTGTAGGCGCTGCCACTCAGGCCGCTGTCCAGCGAGGCCGCTGTGACCGGGGCGTCGCCGGATCTGTAGCTTGAACGAGCTGTGCAGAGATACGACCGCATCCATCACGACAAGACAAGGACAAAAGACAGGAAGGAGAAAGAAAAAAAAAACAGAGTTGCACCTCTGCCACCTCCAGGGAAGTAAAAAGCTGGGGCCAAGAAGCATCAGTTAATATCTGCAGAGGCTAAAATTCACCGTATTCAACTTTTAATGCTCACAGAACTGAATTGTAATGAATTGCACACAAACACTGAAGACTAGCAGGAAGCATATGGACGAACAATGTGTCTTTCTCTTAGACGAAGACAAGACGGTAATCATCCACATATAAAGCTTCAACGTGAGACACACAAACAAATCCAGAGAGATATCACACAGATATGTTTATGCAAGACCACACAAGAGGCACGTAGACCCTAGTGACGTTGTTAGTTTATTATATGAACTATTTAAATCCATCTAATATCTTAGTCTGCGCTGGTTTACATAAAAAAGTTAAGATCACATGATTACAGCTTCATATCAAGAAGAGTTTAAAGGATCTTTTTAAACACAACATGTTTAGGATTAACAGCTGATCAGGTCGTGTGAGAGGAGAGTATGAATGACATGTGTGGATGTGGTGCAGAACAAGATCCATGCAGACACATTTTTCTTTTTCTTTCCTTCAGGCCACGAGCTCACTGATACCAGTTCAATGAAGCAGCGGGGGAGTCGTGACGCAGCAGATGTTAACTCTCGGTGAATCACACCACAAGACTGAGACATTCGTTTCCTGGTATTAGTGAACTGTGTCGGTGGCCGTGAAGGAAGTGTGCCTCGCTGCATGAATCTCTGGTGACGTGGTGTGAGTGAGTGCGAATCTCTCTCTCTCTCTGACTTCCTGTCTCTCTCATTAGCTTTAAAGACCCCCCCCCCTCTCTCTCTCTTTCTGCAGGTGTGCGTTAGTAGCATTGCATCCTCTCTTTCTCTCACTCTCTCCCTCCTTTGCTCCATCAGTGCTTCAGTCACACGACAGAGAGGAGACTCGTGGGGCAAACGCTCACCTCCGGTGCTCTGCGGCCTCTCTTCTGACATGGCTTTCCTGAGGGTCAGGTGTCGGCCGTCCGCTCGGCCCCCTGTGGCAGACACGGCCGACGGCAGGGCGGGCAGCCAATCGGACTGGGCTCTCTGAATGGTGAGCACGCCCACTACGCTGTGTCTCTGGTGCCTCAGTGAGAGGCGGCCTCTTTGGCCTGTTTGTTTTTTTCGCAGGCGCAGGTCAGGTGTCGGGAGGGGGGAGGGGGGGGGGTCAACGCCAGGAGACAAAGGTCATGGGGGTCGAAGTTCAAGATGGAAGGAGGGGGAGGAGGAGGAGGAGCGAGATGGAGATTCAGAGAGCAGTTTATCTTCACCATGGCAACCAGCTTGACTGTCAATCACATGCAGCCACAGTGTGCAGGTGCACATTCGCCCCTCCTGCATGTCATGAAGGGGGCGGGGTGTGCAGCATCGACTGAGTTGCATTGTGGGTCAGGTTGGGGGGGGGAAGTTAGCGGACTGCATGCTCAGCCATCTCAGTGGAGGAGCTTCAGAAAAGCTGGTTATTGATTATTGATAAACAGAAAATAAAAAAAACAAAAATCCAAAATAGAAAATCAAAATAGTAAAAGAGGTTAATGATATTTTGAGGAGGGGGTTGGGATCGCGACTTTCTTCAGTTTTAATTGGTTGGATGAATCAATCCAAACCAAACGCTACCTGTCCACCTACTCACTAACTGAACTTGTAGCAATAACGTTTATATTTGGTCATAAATATCTGCTCATTTAATCGAGCTGGGGACGACACATTGATTCGACATTAAGTGACAGATTTACTGATTTGTTCCTTGAGATTATCACCTTCAACTCTTCTGTATTTTTCTGTTTTTGATGCTGTCACACTCAAGTTTATCATTCAAAACAGTAAAACTTCATCTTGAACCTCGATAAAAAAAGATTAATGTTTAATTTCCTTTAACTTGTATTTGAAAATAAGCCTCATACTGTATATAGCCTCTTAGCTGTATTTAATGGTGACGTGATTTTAATCAGTAAGTACTGTCCTTTCTACGAGCAACCACTACGCCTCTGTAGGTCCGATGAAAGGGCTTCAAACTCAGGTCAAAGGTCAAACACAGTGTGCTACAGTACAGGTGAGGTGCTGGCGCTACACACTACAGAGTACACACAGAAGGGAAGCGGTGGGAGACTGACAAACTGTGATCGCGACGAGGAAGAGGACCAGAGGGTGTGAGTAAGAAGTGAGGGAAACCAGGAACTGAAAAGGAAACGAAAAGAATAGGAAAAAAGAAACTCAACAGAAGGAAGCACAGATGAGTGCGAGGAGGCCATGCTGCGTAGGCTTTATTTGCGTCTTGGTTTACTTGGTTGGAGGCGTTGCGGCGGCGGCGGATGCTGTTGCGACTGCTGTGGGGCATCGGGGCCCGTTGCTATGGCAGCGCCTCCGCTGCTTCCAGTGCCGCCTTCTGGATGGTGTTGCCGCGCTGCGCTTTTGCTGGAGCGCGAAGCGCCGTGCGAGCGAGAGTGTTGGCTGTGTCCATGGCTGTGGCTGTGGCCCTCGGACGGGGAAGGCTTCGATGTGCCAGGGCTACTGTGAGATTTCTCGATAGTGGGCACCTGCGTGTCTAAAACAACCAGATTCACCATATTACACAAAAAAAATCTATCTTTTACTTTGGTGAACTGAGGCTGTTACCTTTGGTGTAACACCTGAGGGGAATGAGCTCCTGGCTACTGATATACTGCTTCTAGCCAGCAGGGTAACCACCTTAATGTTTCTATTATGGCCGAGCACCATTAAATTTGATGATTATTTTTCTGAATGAATTCAAAGCCTTCCACGGCCATGTTGCCCTCTGTGTTAGGGGACAGAAGCTTAGGCTAGGCCTCTGAGCTGGGTGGCATCATGGCAACCAAGAATACAGACCATGAGAAAGCAAAAAGCATGAAGCTGCTGAAGCTACGATGGGTGTACAAGAATGGGCAGAGGAAGGAAGGTGCTGGTTATTTGCAGAGAAAGAAAAAACAGGTGGACACTGAGGAAAATAAAGAAGTGAGAGGAAGAGAGTGCAGTGTGGAGAATAAAGAAGAAGAAAGGATGAATAAAGAGGGAAGCAGAAGAGCAGAAGGGTTGTTTGGGGATGAGGGTGATAGAGTTGAGCAGGGGAGGGGAAACAGAACGTGTCCTACCCTTCGCCGGGTCTGGAAAGATCCCGTGGCTTCGGCTCTTGATCACAGACGATTTTGGCGAGTCCAGATTATCGTGCGAGGAGCTGGTTTTCGGGGAGGAGTGCTGCGAGGAGGGTTTAGAGGATCCGTGTCGGCTCTGGCCAGAGTGGGAGCGCCGGTGGTGGTCGCCCTCGCTCTGCTCCTTCAGAGGGAGCCAGCGCGGGACATTGTCCAGCTGGGCCGTGTTGGACAGGTCGATGAGGACCTGGCAACGAGCGGCAGTTGAATTGGGATATGCACAAAAAGCTGCAGGGACGACTCTGAGAAGAAACTGTCACAGAAGTTTACCTCTCCCAAGAAATCATTAGAGGAGCACTTGTCGTAGTCCCACACGCTGACCTCCAGCGTCTTCTTCCTCAGCTGGAACACACAGGGAAAGAGTCATATTCACAAGAGTGTATTTTAACTTTAGAATGGGAAAAGAAAAAAATGTGCAGTCATTTAGGAAGCTTTAAAAAAAGAATGTTGCTATGATTGTTATGGGTCCAACAAATCTACAATATGATCTAAAATGGTTTAATTAAATCCCAGGGGCATATCCATCTGCTCCACTAAAACCAACGGCCTCAATATAAGTCAGCATGCCAGCAGAGACGAGACAGTGTTTTATTTCCTTTTAACAAACTGAGCCATTTGGTTCCTGTTTCCATTTATTCACTAGAAAGAATACTTCTGTGCTTAATCTTTAAAGGTGCATTTGCAAAAGTGTATTTTACCACTTAGCCCAACCAGGAGCAGATTTCATGTTACTAAGATAATAGTCTGGCTGACGTTATTGTCCTGCACATGTAAATACACAGCCGGGGGACCGTTCTGGAGCTCATTGGAAAGGTGAGGAGGGACCTGGAGGTTGTAATCGTTCAAATTCTCACGTTTTGACAACATAAGCAAAAATGTATGATGCTGCACGTGTGGCACCGGAGTGTGCACGTGTCTCTGAGCACGAACGCACCTGCTCCAGGTGGATGTTCTTGTAGATGACAGTCTGGTTCCACTCGGGGTTGAGACTCTTGCCGGCATGTTTAGACCTCCTCTTGTTTTCAGCACTGTGTGTGGGTGGGGGGGGAGACATAAATCGCAAGCACCGGTCACAGACGTGTGCACTGCAGGTTATAGTGGACCAGCACAAGGCAGAGAGCACAACATACTGGAGCAGGACACAATGTGACAGTAGAGGGGAGAGAATGAAAGTGATGCACATTGTTTGGACGGTATGGAGAGCAGGGTATGATTTCAGGCTGGGCTGCAAAAAAGTCCATTTTGACGTCTATCAAGTCATTTTAAATTTAAATGTCCTAAAACAGGTGGAAATGTTTGTCAGTAAGAAAAATAATTTCTCAGTTAAATTTTTCTCAGTTAAATTTAAAGTTGCTCCATGATCTGACTTCAATGACCTTTTATGTCAGTTGGTTTAAGAAATAAAATATCATTACATCACAGTAGCATCACTGGAAAAGAATGAATGACTTGTTAAGATGGATGTTTTTTGCAGTGTGTCAGGCTTTAAGATTGTAGATTCATGAGTGCGTCTGTAGGAGTTAGTTTTCCGGAGAGACAAGGACAATCTACTATGTGTTGGGGAATAATGGGATGAATAAGGACTGCAGAGCAAAAATAATGGGAGTGTGTATTAAATGTGGCGTCGAGGGCACAGTACGATGTCGGGGGCACGATGGGGGACGTAACTGGGGGGGGGGGATTTTCACCACAAAACAGGGACAAACTAAAGGGTGTCGGGTTCGATGTTAGGAAACAGAAACAGACCATCAACCAGGAAAACACAACAGTTAGCTGGGAAACGTTAATCGTCAACACAGAGGTCAATATGTTTCTAAGTGTTATGTTAAAGACATGGTTAGATGTTATTTAGGTTTTTTTTTTGTAAATGCAATGTAAAGACACTGAGCCTGCAGGTGAGGGGGGGACATCATGAGAATATGGGGACGAGGGGGGGAAAGATGCGGAATCGTTCCAGGGTGAAGGGACTTTGTGGGACGGAGCGTAGCGACTGGTATCGATCAAAGCCTCCGATTGGTTCAAGTTTCAGTTACCTTCACCAAACTGACAACCAAATTTGAAAAAGTGCCAAAGTGGGCAAGTCACATACCTGGCGTTCTGGACAACCATGACCTGACTGAGGGGGGTCCAGCATGCATTAAATATAAAGAACAACATACAGAAAGAATAGTCAGAGGGAGGGTGGGGGTCAGAGTGTCTGTGGACTGTGGACTGTGAGTGCGTATGTGGAAGGCGGGGGGGGGGGGGGGATCACTGTAGTCTGAGGCGAAGTGTGTGAGTCATTAATTGTGTGTTCAGGGGCAGGAGCAGGAGCAGGGAGCTGTGGTTGTAGCTGCAGTGGGTGGACTGAACTTGTGCTTTAGTGTCTGATGGATTTCATGTATGTGTGTAAACAGGGCTTTCAGGTGATGTTACGCATCCTTTGGCAAACTTAGTGGAGATCTGCTGCAGAGACATAAGAAATTGGAAGTGGCCAAACCCAATTTTTGGATACAGAAACCTTGCAACCTAAGCCAGAATTATGCCTCAATGGACACATGCATAATCATATTTGTGAACCTAAGCTCAGGACACACACCTTCCAGATTTCCTGCTCTTCAAAACGCAGTGGAAACCTGCACATCACATCAGATCTTCAACAAATGATCTTTAACCAGAACATAAGAAACTAAAGTCCTCCTCAAGTCACTTATTATAGCTCCAGGGTTCTGTGGACTGAGTCCTGCAGTCGGTCTCAATTACTGCAGGTCACTTTTACAGTCCCGCAAACAAAACTGCAACCAGCTTCACCTCAGGCCAAACAGGTTTACACTTTTTTTTCTTTAAATCGTGATTTGTTCAACGTGACGCTGACACTTGTTTTAGAAACCCAATCTGTACAAGTATAGAAGAAACACATCCACTCAACATCTGTGTACGTTCACTAACATACAGCACCAAGAAGCATAATTCCAGCTTTATTCACACTGACACATCCCTCTTTGCTGTGTATTCAATTCTTATTTGACACCATCAAACACGCTGCAGGACCTCCATGTAGTTTACAGTAGATCTGTGATGCATCTGAAAAGCCTCTGATAACTGTGAAATTGAACCATGTATACACATGTAGCATATACAGTGTGTGCACACATGCGCTTAAACAAATGTGCAAAATGTTTCTGTAAGCACTTCCTGTAGCGTGGCTGCTGCGTGGGAGCCACCCCTACTGTGACTTTAGCATAATCTCAACCCTCTCTAAAATCCACTGTGGTGTTTGCATCTGCTCTGTGAAACGCAAAAAAGCCCACAGCCATACATCTCTGCTTGTATCTGAAACGATCACGGGGAGAAAAAAACACAAACACTCTCTCGAGGGAGCTGGTACAGCAGAGAGGGTGGGAGAGTCAATTACATTAAAGCACAATCACAGTTCGCAGGGAGCTGTGGATGTAAGAGCGAGTGCAGATTGTATTTCAAGTAAATATGAGAGCTATTGATTCTGACTGCACTCACACCTACAGGAGAGCACCCATCAACAGAGGCAACAACAACTCAAGTACACTGGATCTCATTCACATGATGTTTATGTTGTTCGGCAGCGATAAGGTGGCGGAGGAGTCCCGCAACAGGAGCAAGAAGCTGGGACGGTATAAATTGAACATTTGACGGACCTGGTGTGCACTGTAGGTTCTGTGGAGGTGATGCATAAGAGAGGCCATGTGCTGCACATTGATAGATGTCATGGTAAGCCAAAATCAATTGTAAATCGATTTGGAAATGAATGGAAATCAGGTTTGAGCTTAACAAAGTGGCTGCCTGCAGAGCCTGGATGTGAATGCGAAAACACTCAAATTCCCTTCTCCTGAAAAAGTGGCTGAAAAAGACGGCAAACGATGAAAAACTGTACACACATCGGTTTAAATCAGTCGACCTACACAAGTTTGTTCTCATTTTGTATCATTAATCCTAAACTGGCCTTGTTCCTTTTCTGAACTATTTCAGTTGTGCTTGCAGGTTCCACACCCTCGACTCACCCTCTCCCTGGCAGCAGATACACTTTAACAAACGGGTCGGAGTAGCCATTGTTGTCCCGCGGGATGAGGTTTCTGGCCTGCAGGACGTGAACGATCAAGTTTCCCAGCTGCTTGTCATAGTGGATTTGTAGCTGCAGAACGAAAGCACAGTGAAAAGGGAGTTATTCACATGCATTTGGACAGAGCACGAGAAACCATGTTAAATTTAAATTTAAGATGACAGAATTAATCTTTTCTTTCGCCAGACCTGTATGTCTCCAGAGACGGGGTGAGACTGGGTCTTCGTCCCCTCTGCCGTCTGGAAGAGTTAAAAGCAACATGTTAAGCTCCTGCTGGAAAGAATCTGTAGGTGGAGGTCTCATGGTTACTGGTGGGTGTTCGTTGTGTACACTGTGTACTGTGCTGCTCTTCATGCTGTGCTTGAACTGTGAGTTATTGATGCATCTGTGTGCATAAGCATATGATGCTTAGGAAACATTGGTTAAGCTACAACCAGTTTTACAGCTGTTCTGCTTTTTAGAAAATGTTCTGATTAGACAGTTTCTTTATTATGCCTCATTTAATTAGTGCTACCAGGCATTTTCCTTTATTGTCTTTATAATTCCTCATTTTCATTATTAAGAACTCAGTACATGTTATAAGAGAGGAAACTTATGGAACTTATTGCGATAATTCAGATCACCGTATATGAAGGAACAGTGACTGAACACATTTTCTCAGGGTCCCCCCTGCATGGTCACTTTTTCCCACTAGCTTGCCACACTATATCCTTCAGGGAAG
Source organism: Paralichthys olivaceus (assembly GCF_024713975.1). NCBI lineage: Eukaryota > Metazoa > Chordata > Actinopteri > Pleuronectiformes > Paralichthyidae > Paralichthys > Paralichthys olivaceus. Next base: position 6,114,041 of record NC_091115.1, read on the forward strand.
CAAAGCTAATTTTGGAAAACTTGGAAAACAGTACTGTAAAGAAATATATTCCAAAATTTGGATTTAAAGTTAGTTGTAAATGTAGTTTTAGAGTTTTAGAGTGCCAGCTCTTAAGAAATGCTTTACAATGTGAAAGTCTGGTCTCCCTCTGCAGATTTATGTCTAACCACAAAGCGACTGGATCAGCAAATGTCACAACTTTGTGACCAGAACAATCCTCTCAACTCAACAATTCACTGTAAAATGGGAACGCGGTAACTCACCTTGCTGCTGTGGCGTTTCTTGCTGACGGACGGTGAACCCGGCTGAGCGGGACTGGAGGTCACTGAGCTGGTGGCAGGCAGACCTGAGGAGGAGGCGGATGAGGGAGCCTGCTGCTGTGACACTTTCTGCAGCTCGGCCGCCAGCTGCTTGGGGTCAACACCCGGAGACCTGGGAGGTCTGTCACCTACAGGGTGCATTCGTACAGACATAAGTACTAATCATCATCATCATCATCATCATACCTACACAGTCCCATGCATTTTCTAGCTGCTTCTTATGAAGGGAAAGTTGCATGTTACACCAACAGGATTGAAACTTTTGTTCACCAATTCCATAAAAAAGCCGGCGACAGAAACCGTGAACACAAAAATCATAGAGACGTTAATTCAGAGAATACAGAGGAGGCAGAGATGGAGGAGAGGAAGTGAGAAGCAGCAAAAGAACGTTGGAGTTATTTATAAAAACAAATGTAAAGTACCTTTGCTGTGATCCTGGAAATCCAGATGCTGGGAACCCTCAGAATCAGCAAGCATGTTGAGATCACTGAAAAAAACACATCGTTTCATACATATGGAAGAAAATAAATACAAATAAAAATGAGGATATGAAGAAAAGGAAAAGTGAAGTATGATATAGATGAAGATATAATCGGACTGGTCGGTTACAGACTTAATCAAGTACAGCTAGCTCGTTCCCTCAAGGCGTTCTTGAAAACAAAGTCCCTCCTGCCACTGTCAGTCATGGAGAAAAACAGCCCTGGAATATATGCTACAATTATAAGTGGGAGAGAAAGTTACTCACAGTCTGACACAGACTTCTGCATCATTACACGGCTGCCCGACGAGCCCCTGTACTTCCTCATACGTCTTCCCCGTCAGAAGAACACTGTTCCACTCCAGGACTTGCATTCCTACACACAATGTGTGCAAAGAAGAAACTGTTAAAAATACAGTGTTCTGCAGATTCCACACAAACATTTCATTTGACACCAAGAAGAGAAAACCTTGAAGCGAGAGGCTCTGTGAATGAATAAATGGATCAATTCATCTTAATTCGACTCACAGCGAATGATCGTGAGAAGAAAACTTGGCATACTTTGATTCTTGCACTGGGAGAGCATGCACATCAGAGCTGGAGAGATAAATGCTGGTGACAACCCAAACAGTGGCTGTGTGACAAAGCTGCTCAAAGACCAAAACAGGACTAAAGATGAACTCCAAAACGGCCTTGTGTTATTTGAGCTTCAAAACTAGGATTCGCAGGATAACACTTCAAACATGATGCATTATCGACTGGAAAGAAATACAGAATGTAATCTCCAGTCCACTGCAGCGATGACCAATGTCTGGTAGACGGAAGTGGCCATTTATCCTAATTAAAATTCAGCAGAGAGAGTTGATTTGAATCCACACAGCACAGCAAACCCAACGCATCCTCCAAAACACACAGACCCTGCACGCCGGCAGGACTTACACAGGTTGAAACAGCTCATCAGGAGGGTCCTCTGTTTGCGGGGATACTCTCTGGCTGCATGTGTGAGTGACAGGGAAGGTGTGCTGTAGTTTCACTTTGATATTATTCAACAAATTGGTCCCATTGTGATTCAGCAACAGACAAAAAAAGTATGCATTCCTACACACACACACACACACACACACACACGCACACACACACACACACACACACACACACACACACACACACACACACACACACACACACACACACACACACACTGTGGTTCTGTGTCAAGCCTCTTCATCTGTTGGATCTGACAACATTTCCTCCATATTCACACGGCAGCGAGCGAGACGCCGTGTTCCCACTGACTGTTGATGACAGGGTTCTGGGTGTTATCATGGTCCAGTGTTCCTAGTGGCTAACAACACCACAGATGCATCCTGACTCTTGGACTCCGAGCAGTCTTCATCTGCTTCAACCACAGACTTCTACTGTGCGTAGAGCTGAACCACGACGGATCAGTGGGATCGCTAATATGAAGAACTAGCGGTGTAAAGTTCTTGAGTATTTACGTTATAGGAAGCATTTGCCATAAGGAACTGTTACGTGGAATTAAAAACTTAGGGTCGCTTATGTTTTGGAGATTTGTAGCAGGATCGATTCCCTGCACTCTGAGCTCAAGCACCCTCTGGCTGGCTTCATGACTGACAGCTGAGACTGACTCATGATTGGTCGAGAGTGTGTATCGACTGGGCTAATTTTCCAGTACATTTAAATTTAAGCTAACTTAAGTTGACCCCCATTTCTCCCTCAAATTTTCACAGTTAAATTTTTTAGTATCTTCATCTTTTTATTATGCAGTTCAGTTTTTCACCAGAACTGTTTCTGAATGTTCTGATGAAGACAAACAGAATGAAGAAATAAACAGGAAATGGAAGAAGACTTGCCCACGCTCAAACACCAACACATCCACAGAGCTCAGACAGATGGACTGCACCCGATACACAGGTCTGAGTTGGCAGTGTTTCTCCCTCACTATCTCTCGCCATCCATAGATCACCAGAGTGGCAGCTTCAAAAAGACTCGGCTTCACCAATTGTCCGACACATTCAACTCGCCTCGACGCGGAGATTAAAGGGGACTGGGAGTGGACGGATGGACTGAGAGGGCGAGAGGGTTAACTGCTCCCTGACTCCCTCATGTGAAATCAATAAGGCCTCATGAAATGTGCTCCTGTAAATACAACGCCACAACAATTCATCCTCAGGTGGCGTCAGTGAGAGGTATGTAAGGGTGAAACCACAGGTCATATAGCTGCTGGGTAGTGCATTTTATTTACATCGTGACTCGGTGACATATCTGACTGTGGCTCCTCCCATATGACACTTACTTTTAATCGTGTATCTGATGACATTTTAGAGGAAAATTAACCCAAAACACATTATTAATGAAAGAAGAAGACACATTTCTTTGGTCATAATCATTGAAGAACATCTCAAAATACAGGAGGTGATAAAACTAATGAAAGATGTAGCTAAACGTGAGTCGCATGGCTGCGAATCTTAAGGTTCAGGATGGACCCATTTCACCTAAATCATACACACTGGACCTTTAAATGAATAGTTTTACCCTTTATTTTAGGGAATACGATAATTCACTTTCTATCTCATGTTTAGATGAGGAGGTAAATATCAGGCTTAACTCTTAAGCTGCAGTTTGTTAAACCACAAAAACTAAAAAGAGGAAAAAACAACTAGACCAGCTCTTTTCAATGGTACATTTTCTTTTTTGAAATAACAATAAATAAATAAATAATGTTAAATTTTTCATCCTATCCTTTAATCTAGACTTTAGCAAGTGCTGGAGAGGCATAAAAGTACATTTGTTCTATTACTAAATGTTTTTGCACAAGAGGAATTTTAATCATACCTTCAAGAATCTTTCCTGTCTGTTCTGCAGCTCCACCAGGTAGCACTTTGGCAACATAAGCTCCGATGTCTCCATTACTGCCGGGGACCTCTTTCCCTCCAACCACACGGATACCCAGACCATTTCCTGTTCACGTTCAAAGACAAGGACTGGTGAGTGCCTTACAGTGGAATCGAACATCTTCACCTTCTATTGGATGTCAACACACATAAACTCAGTCAAAATGCTATGGAAACAAACGTGTGTAAAACTGAATTAGACTTTGGGGAATCAGCTTTGCTGTTTGAATAATTATTATGGTCTGTAAATGGAAAATCACCGGGATGTAAAACATATTTAAATGTTCTAAATTGAAATGATTAATTTCTTACTGATTTCTATATACTGTAAATATTAGTTGACATTAAGTTTATTTTTCTGTAAAGGAAAATATTTCGAGGGGACAAGAAAAGTGAAGAAAACACATTTATTTTCATTTTCAACACTGGGTTTAACCTGCTTTTTTAAACCTTGTGTGGGTTCAATGGCAGCTACTTAATCAACGTAAACAGGCATAAAATGAATGGAATAACTGTTTCTGTTGCATAGTTTACTGTCCAGCTCAAAGGCTTTCAGTCATTCTGTGGTTGCTGCATGTGTAACGAGATACATGCCAACTTGTGTGCTGCCTATCCAAAAAACATACAAGGATCTATTATATTCCTCCACAGGTCACACATAAAGGAAGGCCTTCACCTACACAGAATCATTTTTCAGTACCAAACACTCAAACGTGTTGCAGCGAGAACAAAAGGACTGAGGCAAAAATGACTCAGCACCGGGCCCTTGTGAACAAAACCCTTCCTTTGTGGGCTGTTTGTTAATTGCGTGAGATAATCCTGAGTGTGAAGGATACGCCATTTTGAGCACGGCAATGACTGATGAGCATGGAGAAGAGCCAAATCAAAGGGGAGGCCAGGAAATGAAATGTCTGCCTGCTTTGAGCCTGGAGGAATGGTGTGATGGAACGTAATGGCAGGGGAAGAGACTTGCCAGTTTGTTGAGGTTTGGCCTGAATATCGAGTAAATAAAACGCATGAAGCACACTAGTCATGCTCAATAAACCCAAATCCACAATAATGTGCACAATTTATTGACTTTCTTCTTTATGAATAATTTGAAATCCATTGTATCATCGTTAAAATCCAATTAAAGGAAAAGAATATCTGTGCTGTAAACAGTGCATAGCGGATGCAGTTATTAAGCAATGGGGCCAATGAAATCTAAATCATGCATTAGCTTTTAGTGCATGCCTCTTTGAATATACACACAACTACTACACAAACAGTAGCATGCGGATGTTAGTGAATGAAATGTAGTAAACTGTGGTACTTTACCTGAGACACTGCGGTCTTTGGGATCCCTCTGCAGTTTGACCCTGAGGTGAGGGAAGGGGTAGTATGGGACTTTTCCCTGTGGTCCATACACAATGGTGAGATGACATGTATGAACAAGGTAAATGGGAAATAGGTAAATATGGATTCTTTGCAACATGAACATACTGTATAAGTGGCATTTCATTTAATATGGGTACATACTGACATCCAGGGTGCATGCTTTATATTTCTGCTCGGATGTGATATATACGGTACACGTGAGAACTTTAATATAAAGTGTTTGTGTGCAGTAGGTATGTGTGTCTTTTTGTCTTTCCTGTTTCACCTGTCTCTTGTCTTGTGCGTTCTCCAAACGTCCATCTCTCGGTTTGTCAAACCAGTCCGTCTCCTCTCGTCTAAGGTGGTAGGCTTCAGGGATAAAAACAAGCACTACTTTAAAACCAATCTGACAACCTGGACTTTTTCATCCTATTGGAGAGGATGACTTGTAATTCAAAGGTGATTCAATACCATTAAGCAAAAATGTATATTCATGAAAAGCAAATACTCATTAGACGCTGGGGTAAAAATATGAGGAAGGCACAAAAGAAAGCTGATTTATTATTTCACTGGGAAACTGATGCTGAGAAACACAACATTTTCGCAGGTACTGTAAACTAATAACGCCGCAGCTTGAACAGTATGAGTAAAATATGAATCTTAGTAAGCAGCGTAATCTATAATCTATAGAGTAATTTCCTATGACTGTTAATGTTGGGTTTGTACATTTTGTCCCATTATTCTCCAGTCGTTAGGATTATGAATCTATTTTTCCCAAACATGTATAGATTTTTAAAACTGCATGTGCAAACATTAAAGAAATCAAAGTTAATGTGATATTTATTTGCAATTTTACCAGTGTCTTCAACCTCCCCAACATTTAGTCATCATTTTATGGAGTATTGCATTTGACTTGTGGTGCAGGTTAATGTGTTAGCTTATGAATGACTAAAGAACTGAACTAATACTCTACCATTGGTTGCATCGTCTCTGTTCATCAGGGAATCACTTAGGGCTGGAATCAAGGCAAACGAGTTTACATTGCAAGATTATGAGATCCATATGAATTTAATCAAAAAGTGGTTATGGTGCATTCAAGACAAATCACAAGCTGGATCTTTAAACTTTTAAACCAAAAGAAGAGAGTACATAATAACACCTTCATCAGAATCCGCATTTTCAATCATATCTCAAGAAAACATCGTCCTCCGCCTAGAAACTGATTGCAGCTAACTGAGATTTACCTAACTTGTAAGCTCTCTCTAACATATCAACTGCCTTATTGGAATAAGATAATGTTTAATTAATTTCCAGAACTGGGCCCTCTCAGTGATGACAGCTCAGAATATAGTCTGCTTTCCGTCAAACATTATTTTTCAGTGGTATTTCTACTCTAAGACTCTAAGATTATTTCCTTTTTACAGTCAAACATACAGAAAATTATGGGCCATGCCTATACTATGTTCTTTTTAATTAAAGTGATACCTTTAAAAAAATGAATATGAAGAAACTTCAGAGAAAGATTATCAGGCATAAATGTATTCCATGCAATATAAAATCACAGATGCATCACAACACATAACAAGCAAGTATTCACGACAAGACATGCAAGGTAAAGTTTTAAATTTATTACACACAGGTTCGAATTTCAAACATGAAAATAATCATGCTACTTTTACTGTAATGACAACATGCTTTAAACCATTATTATTATTATTTAACTGGAGTAAAGTATTCTTCTTGCCTACAGTTCGGTATCGTAATAACAGAACCACACGTGATTATGAAATACACCAACAGTATCTCCTATTCACATGACACATCAAAAAATATATAATTTATATATTGTATATAATTTGCTGCTGGGTGGAAGATTTAGCTGATAATTAGCAAATAATTAAAATACTTTTGGAGGACTGGTTCAATTGAATGAATTCTGGACCAGTTGTGTAAACTTATCATGTGGGGAGGCACTTTTTCAGGGTTTCATTTGTGAAGTGATAAAGTTTTCTAAATAGGAAATAAGTTCTTTGATTGTAGCTCAAGTCTTGTATACTTGAATGTTAGATTTGAGAAACTTGAAATTAATCTTCTGTACGACTTGAAACAGCTACAATTGACCGTTTTGTCCAAATGAAACACGGATTGCCACAAGCGCTAACCTCCCACATAATGTATCTGTGATGGAAAGTTAGAAAGTAAGATCTCACTCAGTAAATAAAATAGCAGAAAGCCTGAAATATCTGAAACACAGAAAGAAAGACAGTACATGCATCCTATACGACAGAGTTACATATACAAAGGTATGCATGCACACCAGATCTCAACAGAGTGACCAAATGTACTGACACCAGAAAAAGAAAAGACGATACAGTGCATTCACCAAAGTTACGGTTGAACATGAAAACAGGAAAATGACACACACATGCAAGCTTTCAGTAAATACAAAACAGCTAAATATTATCCACATTAGTAATACATGCATGCAAGACAAAACATAACAACACATGCTCAAGGATGAAATATTAAATAGGAAAAGATTGACAGTGTAATAGGTCTTTTTTTACCTTCACTATCTGACATGGTGCCCTGAAGGTCATCCAGAAGCACATAACCCCTACCCCTGGTGGGCTCTTCCCTGATATGTTGCTGTTGCTGGGAGTCCTGCAACGACAGGCAGGAACCATACTGGTCCCTTGAATCAGCTGAAATGGGTGGCAGAGGTCCTGCTGATGCCCGGGCCATACCCATAGGCTGTCCAACGGGGCTCAAGGGACTCTCCTCCTCTGAGTTCTGGGCCACTATGGGTATCCGGCCACGTCCACTTTGCACAATAGGAAGGCTGGTAGGTTTGGTGCGACCAGAGGGGGTTTGATAGCTTGGTCCATCTCCTGATGCTTCTCCATCCCCTTTAAGTCTAAGTGAAGAGCTTGAAGGGTCCCTTTTCATAGACAAATCCAGGCCATAGCAAGATGTGGGCCTGGATGAGGGTCTTGAGCGACTACCACTAGGATAAGCAGAGTCCAAACCTAAGCTCTGGCCCAAATTTAGTGATCCAGCCAAGTTGGCCCCCAAGGTCGACCCAAGGTACTTTTGCTGCTCAGCAATATTCTTACGAAGGCCAAAGGTAATCTCATCCTGCATAAGTCGGCTGGATCTTGGAGATGCACTGGTAGAGCCCAGATAGCTGGTATAGTCTGTTTCCAGAGCTCTGCTGTCTGACATAGAGGAATACTTGGACGAGATTTTAGGATCTATCAGCGGAGTCTTATGTTTTTGGTACAACATAGATGCTGGGAGATTTTTAGCAGCCTGCTTCTCTAGAGTAAGTCGACTGATGCTATACTTGTCTGACTTTGGATAGTGTCTTTGGGAGTAACTAGAGACAGCAGTGTTAGGGGTATAGTAGTCCTGGGAGAGGCCTGTCAGTAAGTTTTCTGTCCCACCTGTGCTTCTCCTAAATTCTTGCTTGAGCTGCTGCTTCAGGAGTTTCAGTTCATATGGTTCCTCCATTGTATCCTCTTCATCAGGGGTCTTTCCAAATGTATGGAGTCTGGAGGTGGAGCCCAGATAGTCAGTAGACCCCAGATCCGCAGCACTCCTTCGCAGCAGCTTCTCTGCCTTAGCTAGCTCCCTCTCAGCCAGACTATATGATGACGACAGACCTGTGGAGCTCTTAGCTAGTTCTGCAGCATCTTCCAGCAGCATGTAACTCCGAGGTGTATGGTGATCTACATCTGTGTAATAGGAATCAGAGACAGCTGACATGGGGCTGCTTGCTATACTTCCAACATCCAAGGCTCTGAGATCCAGATGGTTGCCATATTTGTCATACTTCACTCCTAGATAAGCTGATGATGTGGGATCCGGCTGGCGACTAATTACTTCATATTTAGTTGCATCCAGCTCTGAGAGTAGCGCTGCTTGTCTCGCAGCTTTCTGCTGCAACAATAGCATCTGATGGTAACTCTGCTGCTGTGAGCTCGTGAGCGAGGGGACAGAGGAATAGATGGAATGAGACTGGTAGGACTGGGGAGTCTGGTAGAGAGTCTGCTGGTATTGGCTTTGAGAGTATTGATACTGGGAGTATTTTCCATACTCATGTTTGGTTTGAGGTGGGACAAAGTCATCCAATTCTGACTGAGGAGCTGTCCTGGGACGTTCAAGACCATGACTTTCAATCTCTTCATCTTCACCAACTCCACGCCCACCTCTAGTCTCTCGGATGTTACTAACCTCACTGTCTGACATGTAGTCTCTGTCTTCAGCAACACTCTGTAAGTAGGCCCTTTCTCTCTTCTCTCTCTCTATCAGAAGTGCATCTTTTCTCCGATTAATGCCCATCTCTAAGTACCTCAGCTTGGCATCAATCTCTTTTTCCTCCTCATCTAGCTCTGCTTGTCTTTTCCGGAGCTTGGATGACTCACGCTCCACCATATCCAGTTCACGATCAATGTCTTGTAGGATCTTGGCACGTGCCATGTTGGAATTGCGGCACATTCTTCGACGGGCTGAACCAGTGCTGTATGCTGTCTGGCCACTGGTTGTTGACTCATCCTCTGATGGTGGATTGGGGAGGGTCCTCTTTACCTTCTTTTGAGTGCCTGTTGGTGTGCTGCCTGAACCTTTCCCCTGTAGAAAAAAACAGAAATGATTACCCCTGAAAGAATTCTATTTAACAGGTTTCTCAATCCATCAAACAGATGAGTCAGCTAGAAAAGCAGCCTCAAGAATTTGAAAAATGTCCCTCAAAAAAGAAAAAAGATTTCTCCTTTTCTGGTCTCTGTGTTGTTAAGGACATGAACATGGTGTATTTAAATGTATGATGGGTTATTGGAAAACACAGCTTATTGATCACCTTTTGAGCATCCAAATAAAATGATTCTTAATACTTCCAAAGCCAAAGTCTCAAAATAAGCAATTTATTCACATTAAGTCTCTATGGATCTCTGACAGCTCAATATTTTCCTGCAATCTCAGCTTATTTTCCATCCTTTTATGTATGTATGAGATTCTCAGCATGAATTGCCCAAGCAGAAAACTGACTTCCATAATCCCAAGAGGGCCTGGAGCAGTTTATGGAGTCTACCTACGGAGTCTAAGGTACTGTATGTCAGAAATAAAATAAAAAAATTACAGCTTTGCACATTAATTAGAATGTTTCATCACAAATGATACAGAATTTAGATAGAAATGCATGATATTATTCTTAAAGTTATATAGAGCAGAATTTTAAAGAGAAGCTTCAGTGTATGTATGGGTATAAACATTCAATGGGCAACTTCGCCTAGGTATCTGAAACCAGAATGTGGATGGAATGTTATCCAAAGCATTAGAATAATTTGAGTATATGTATTTGTGTGCAAAGCTAAGAGAAACAGTTTATGAATCCACAAAGTCTATTCTATTTAACAGCCATTCTATTCCACCACTCATAATAATAATCCAACTGTTGAGCAGCATTAAGCAGCCATACAGCGGCTCCTTGGAAGAAATGCCACAGTGGTAGCAGCAGTGCCTAGCGTGCATGGCATACAGAATGATATGTAAGCTTCTTCATGCAAACATGAGGAGTGCATGCATTTTGCTGTGGGGGCAGGAACCGCTGAGCCATCACGTTACTTGTGCATGACATGAAAAAAGAAGATTGTTGACGTCAAAAGAGTCTTGATTTATGGATGTTTTATATGGAGCAGCAATTCTTCAACTGTATTAATCCACAGGAATAATATCTAAATACTGTTGAGTGTAGGTATAAAGTGAGCTTATCTTTTATCTTGTTTGCACTGGACTAATATTTATTTTTTGTGACTGAAACTGCAAAACTCTGTAGGAGGTAGTGGATCACAACAGTTTAAATAGCCTAATAGGAGACTACTACAATCGGCACTATTACTATGGCATTTTAACAAGAAATGTTATCAAGTTAGAAATCCACCACAAACAGCTGGACAGTTAATTAAAGTGATACATTTAGTACTTACAGCATAGCTATCACCAAACTGGGTACCAGAAGTTGCCTGTTCGTCTCCTGTTGGACTCATAGGCTTTGGGTCCGACATGGATCTCTGCATTGCTTTTGGTCCCCTTGGACTCGCAGGAGAGGCTTTTGATGGCTCTGTACTTCCTCTTAGCTTTTGTGGGCTTGTATCACCCAGTGATTTCTCATAGGAAACAAACTCAAGGGACTTGCTAGGGGATATGACTGGGGATATGGGGGAGTAGAGCACTTTTGGAGATTTTGGAGGAGCTTGAAGTGTAGAGGAATCAACTTTGAGGTTAGAGGATTGGCCTATTTCTAACGGAGTAGGTCTTTTCTTTGGCGAGGTCCTTTCAGAGTCAGACAGCTCCATCCTGGTGTCCATTCTGATGTTCCCCTCTTTATCTGTTTGTATAGAAATTTCAGTATGGGCTTGAAGAGACATCTCTGACTGCCCTCCCCTATCACCCCTAGCTGTACGTGGCCGGCTTTGTCTGCTTCTGTTCTGAGCTTCCCATTCCTCTTGATCCTCATCATCAGTCTGCACACAACTGTCTACACTCTTTTTAGCACTTCTCTTTTTTCTCCCTGCTGTGTAAGCTTTGCTGACTGTCTCATCCTCTTCATCTGTCTGGCATCCACTATCTGTGATTTTTCTGGCCAACACTGTGCCATCTGGTCCTAAGACAACTGCCTCCTGCACACCTTGCCCTATCTCTCCACCTGGATACATCTGACGAAACTTTTGCTCTTCCAGTTGCAAACGCAGTTGCTCTTGAAGCCGCTGAATCTGCTCAAGCTGCTGCTGTTGTTGGGCATAGGTTTCTTTCTGCATCATTAGATGAGCCTGTCTTTCTTCTTCTTGCTGTGCCAGGATGTGCTGCTTCATGGCCTGCAGCTCCTCCAGTTCTTTCTGTACCAGGAGCTGTTCTTGCTCACGGAACCGCTGTATTTCATGGCGCTCCCACTCTAATTCCTCAGCCAGGCGCTGTTGCTTGAGTTTCTCCATCGCTAACCTCTCTCGCTCTACCTGATATTGGCCATCCCCAGGAACCATGGGTGAAGACAGAGCTTCCAGTGAAGCAGCTATGGCCTCCAGGGATGCATCAGTGTAGGTGTCAAGGGTCAAAGAGGCTGTTGCTGTGGTGAAAGCATCATTAGCAGTAGTACCCCCTCTGGAGATCTCCAGATTGAGGGGGGCTTCTCCTTGTTCTTCTGTTGCAGTAGTGGAGATAGTGGACAGGAAACTGTGGGACCGTGTTAGTGGCAAGTTCTGGAGGTTGGACAGGGAAGGCATGGTGTCACTGGTATGCATACCTGACAGGGTGTTGTATGTCGTACTAAAGATGGATCCTGGTTGGGTGGTAATGGCATACGTAGATGGGATTGGTGCTGCAACAGAGGAATACACCACCCCATTTGAGGACCTCAAGACAGTGCTTGTACCAAAGAGTGTACCAACAGCACTTGTAACTCTGGCTTGAGAATAGGGTGGAATTGTCATTCCTGCATAAGTCCCTTTCTTGGAGTAATCAACAGCTTCACCTGTCAAAAGTCAAAAATATCAGTTGAGTCCAATAATGTACACTTATTTAATGTTGAAGTAAGCCATGCCTTATCCAAATCATGAAAAAATGTTGAAAAGGAAAAAAATCCAATGTTGAGAGGTGCAACAAGCATATACAAGATGTACAGAAACAGCATGCAGGCACATGCAAAAGTATTATGATGAAAGAAAAAAGAATAAAAAAGAAACAAAAAAATTGTCCATGCTAAACGAAACCAAAAAGCAACAAAAAAGGTTCGCCACGTTAGCCATGAATGAGTCGAAGCAGCTCAAATTGACACTTAAGTGACAGATCAGCAACGTCACACCACTGACCTGCATCAGAAATCTTTGTTGAAGTAAGATCTACTGCACCCTCTGTGGTGCCACTGAAATTATAGCTGTTCTTACTCTTATAGAAGAACAAGCCAGCTTCTGCTAGGTTAGTGTCTGACATCGATGGTTTGATTCCACCAAACCCCCTCATTCCATAAGGGGATCGGTCATACTGGTAATGGTCATCACGATATCCAAAACGGTCTTCAGGCAGAGGTGTAGAAGTTTGCTGAGTAGTGCAGCTTCCGGCAAAAGGGAGCTTATATACAACATCACAGCATACCGCTCTTTTTCCTGCAGTGAGATCCACTGGTTTGCCATCATCGTCTGTGATTACAGCTGTGACCACATCTGCTGAAGCACCATCCACTGTTACCATAGTGTTGAAAGGTTTGGTTGTGCTAAGATCTACAGCTCCTGCCACTGTGGTTGTACCTGTAGTTAATCCATTGGCAACATAATTTGAGACAGAAGTTGGTGCAATTGTGACAGGGGTGGTCTGGAAAGTTCCTACACTTGATCCAACTGTGAGGTTGATAGGGATCTCTGTACTAACATGAGTGGAGGGCTGAGAATCAATTGGCCGATATACAATTTGAGAAAGAGGCTCAAAAACTTTATTTTTAGTCAGTTGAAGGGGCACCGGAGTTTCTTGAGAGGTTTCTACATTGTCATATTGCTGGATTGTTGCAGCACAGGTCACAATGGTGATACTATCAGTCACAATAGAAACAGTAGATGACTCAGAACTAAGGTTGACCACAGATGACTGCACTGCACTGTTTTGACGACTAACATCAGTCACAAAGGACTGACGTCTTGAGTCAGGACCAGCAGACAGATCTACTCCATTCATGTCTGATTCTGGATCCACCTTCATAGTCCTAAGATCTACCACCTCAGAAGGTAGGACGACCTGTCCATTCTGTGCAGGCAATTGGGGCTTGGGTTTCTCCATTGAGATTGGTACACCATTTGCCCTCGGAGCTGGCACTGGTGGTGGTGTCCTTTCATGAACAACAGAAACAGTTGTCCTTTGGACCTCTGTGGTTACCACTTGAGAGATGAGGTTGGGCATAACAACAGGAGGCTGAGCTGAGGCAGATATAGCCTCAATTATGTGACAAGAACTAGATACATGTTTCTCTGAGTCACAAATTTCTTGATTTTCAATAGATTCTGTGAATTTTGTGTATGCCAGAGGCACCCTGGTCGTTTGTGGAGGGGTTGGCTGTGGATGCTGCCGTGGAAATGATTGAGGTTGAGGCTGTGGTTGGTGATAACTTTGGGGCTGAGCTTGATGTGAAGGGGATACTGGGCCAGGGCTAGAGGGAGCTTGAGTTGAGATACTGTCAACTGGAGAGCTGGGCTGAGATGGGAGTGTGATGACCACATATGTGTCACGAAGATTGCTGGCATATCTTGGAGAAGAAGGTGACTTTGGTGAGGGTTGAAATGGCTTGCTCTCACTAGAGGGGCTCAGATTTAGGGCTATGTCAGTATGACCAGTTGGAAGAACAGTGGGTCTTGGTGGATGTGGGGCATGGGCAGGTGAAGAAGGCTGTGAGCCAGGCTTTGGTGCAATTGGTGGTTTAACACTATGTCCTTGTCTGTGAGTATCGCCAATCCCAGCAGGAACTGATGGTTTTGGCGGAACAGGAGGGGGAACATGAGGTTTGTACGTCGGTGTAACTGCTTGTCTTGTAGACGGTCCTTGGGTTGTAGTCATAGCCACTGTCTCTGGTCGGATTGGAGTTGCTGAAGCCTGAGGTGGAAGTGGAACTGGGGGTTTCCTTGGAAAAACAGTAGGTTTAGGTGGGGTGGGTGGAGGCAGTGGTGGTGCAACAGGTACTTCTGCTTTTTCCTGAGAATTAGCCCTACGCAATACGTTTGGCTTAGGGGGCACAGGCGGGGCAGTTGACACTACACTTGTAATGCCAGGTGTGTACTGGGGGACTGTAGGTAAGGGTGATACACTCGCAATCACAGGAGTTGACATTCTTGGGAGTTCACCTGATAAGTCCACAACATCAGCCTCCGATGCTACAATTGTGGTGTGAGGCTGCTCCAAAGGGGATAATGGAGGAGACTCAGATATCACAACAAATGTCTCCGTGTCTTTTGCTGATGTTGTGTCTGATGCTGCTGTTATGTCCTCTTCTTTTTTGAACATACTCTCGTCATCAGATGACAACTCTCCTGAAGAACACTGTGTCACTTTTAAGTCAGGGATGGGGTGGAGTGCCCGTCTTGATGCAGTGGCTTCCACCTCTGGCTCCTGCTGAGTTGGACTTGTTCCAGGAGTCAGCACTCTTTTCATTAGCTCCTCATAGGCAGCTTCAGCATCCAACAATGGCTTTCCATCTTTGCTCAATGTTACTGGACCGATTTTTGAGAGGGTATTTTCAGCCGGTTGCAACACAATCTCTGGAGTAGTACTGTTCTGTTTTGGCTGCATCTTTTGATATTCCTGCTCCAGCTTCATGAATTCTTTCCTCTTCTTGATCATGTCTTCATAAACTTCATCTGGTGATCTCAATATTTTGGGCTGACCGGGAATAATAATCTTCTCTGGCTCACCCATATCAGCGGTTGAATTGTCAATAAGAGATGTATAGGCATAGTCTTCAATGAGCATGCCTCCATAAAGGGATTCCTTTTCTGGTCGAATCTCACCTTTGTCGATTGTTGGTGACTTAGCCCTCAGCAATATTTCCTCATAAGCCTCATCAGCAGATTTAAGAGTTTTTTTCTGTGGGTTATCAGTATTTTGATCGTCTGTTGGAGAGTGAAGAGATACCGATAATGGCAGTTGATATGTTTTCTGGACTGCTGCGATCTTTGAAGCATGGATTTCAAACCCTTCAGGGTCTGATTCAATACTGGGGGAGAAATCAGAGCAGGATGATCGTCTGATCTCCTCCATTTCAGCTTCTTGCCTCAGTTCTTCAGTTGGTGAGGCATCTTCAATAGGAGACAGGTTGCTTGGTGGTGTCTTTGGACGCTCTCGCCTCCTCTGGGCTCGAATCTCCTCTTTGTCTTTCTTGGATTTTTTCCCGGAGCCCCTCTGTTTTTCTTGCTCTCTGAGCAGCTCTTCTTCTTCCCGTAACTCTTCCTCCTCAGAAGAGTCTTCAATAGTTGGCAGCATTTGTCCAGGTTGTCTGTGTTTGGCTTTCCTGTGTTGTTTACCCTCATCAGAACGGATATTACCGGGGCTGCTACTGTCACTGTCTTCATCCAGTGATGAGAGGGATGTTGGGGATGTCCCAGGAGTGAAGCTGGATGCATGTAGACTAGATGACCCCTCACCTCTCGATTTATCATCTGGAGAGTCTGTAAGGCATTCCATTTCAGGTTCTTTATCATCATTATTTATGCGCACAGGGCTGCTAGTTGCATTCAGCTCCATACTTTGGAATTTGCGAACTGCAGTACCAATTTGATGCTCTACTTCTTTTAGTTGTGGCTCCTCCTCTTTGTCTATATCAGGTTTATCCAATGAGCCATGGAGTTGCTTTTCTTCATCATCTGGACTTATACTGCTTTTCTTGGTAAGTCGCCTGGCTTTTCCCGATGTGCTCCTTTCTATACCCTCTGTTCTCTTCTGTTCCATTTTTTTCTTTTCATCCTCTCTGATCTTTCGCCGGATTAGGTTTTCCTCATCAGATGGGGAAGCGTCCTCGTTCTCGCTCATTTCCATTATTTGTTTTCGGATAAAGTCCTCATCGTCTCCTGACATTGGACTTTCTTTTCCAAAACTTTCACTGCTGTCGTCCAAGG
This sequence comes from Paralichthys olivaceus, assembly GCF_024713975.1. Taxonomy (NCBI): domain Eukaryota; kingdom Metazoa; phylum Chordata; class Actinopteri; order Pleuronectiformes; family Paralichthyidae; genus Paralichthys; species Paralichthys olivaceus. Next base: position 6,130,752 of record NC_091115.1, read on the forward strand.
AATCTGCCCTGATATCCATGGGCACAAGGAGCTTTCTCTTTGGGGTACCTTGGGTATTTTTCTCAGAAAGTTCTCTGTCATCTTCTGAGCTAGGAGATTCTGGTGAGAGAGGAATCACTTCTAATTTACGTCTGGCCTTTAGTGTGTCTGTTAGTTTCTCTTCCTCATCCTTTAGTTGCATGTTCGCCTGGGCCTCAAGAATGGGAAGGACAGTATTTTCCAGCTTTGCTATGTCCGATGGGCTGGTGGGGCTGCCCTCTTTTGTAGCCATATCTTTCTCTCCAAAGGCCTCCACCGTTTTTACCTGTTAGATTGATATAAAACAGAAATATTATTTTCCTTTAGATGTTGGAAATAAAAACAACATTTCAACAGGAATCCTTGAGCTTGAACATGATATTTAGGTATTTCATTTTTATGTATATAATTTTTTTGTTAAATACAGCAGAAATAAAGCAAAGGACGTAGAAAGATATTCATAAAATCTACTACTATGTGGGCTTCATACTACGGTCACCTCAGCGACTGCATCTTCCTCCCTGGGCTTTCCCAGAGTCTGATCTTTTGCCTCTTTGTTCTCCTCCACGTTAGTTTTCTCCTCTTTTGGATGTTTGTCCTGCTCACTAACTACAGAGGCTGGGGTTTCAGGTTTTTCTAAAGGGACCAAAGCTACTGACAGAGATTCACCTCCATTATCAAAACATGTCTCTGATACTTCATTCTTTGATATTGTGCTCTCTCCTACATCAGACTGTGCAGAGCCATTTGTGTCACAGATTGTGTCTTCCTCTGATAATGAAATTCTTTCCCGGATGTTTCCAGCAACAGTTTGTGACTCATCCTCTTTTTTGTCAAGTTTTGTTTCCTTCTCTTTGAATGACAGCTCTGTAAGTTCCTCACACTGTTTCTCATTACTGAGTGTTAGAGTTAACGTCTCTAACGTCGCTACCTCATGTGGATTTTCAGCGATACACTTGGCCTTTTGTGTAACAGCTTCTGTCTCATCCAGAATGTGTTCATCTTCTTTATCTCTGATTTGTGTCTCACTATCAACAGCAGCAGATGTTGTCATCTCTGTAATTTGCACCAAGTCCTTAACACTGACCCCCTTTTGATCATTAGACTCAGGAGATGGGAGAACAGACATAGTCACAGCTTCCTGCTCCACTACTGCTTCAAATTCATTGTCTTCTTTTGACATAGTATCGATAAGTTTCTGCTCTTTCTCTTTCTGCGCTTCAATCTCTGCTTTGATCACAGGCTCTGTCATCTCCTCTGATTTATCTGTCAGTGATACTGTCTCAACAAGCCTTTCCTCGGACTGTGATGGTTTATTGTTTGTTCCTGGTTCTTTTTCTACAGATATCTCATCTTTTGGCATTTTCTCAGCATCACTCTCTTGCTCCTTTACTGTTTTTGATACTTGCTTCTCTGTTTCAGGACAAACATTCTCTGTTTTGGTAAACGAGGGGGCTCGAACCAATTCTGCTTTATTAAGCTCCTCCTCTAGAGATTTCTGGTCATTTGCCTTCCCAGCTGTGTCCTGTGCAATTGCCTCTTCTTCAAAAGATTTCCCTGCGTCAGCGTTTACCTCTGGCGCCCTCCCTGCAGCTGCATCCTTCTCACCTGCTGCATCTTCACAGGCTTTGCCATCAGATGATTTATTCTCAATGTCCACCTTCTCTACAAGCCTCTCTTCAACAGTGTCTTTTTTAACAACTTCCTCAGCACTGTCCTCTATTGCTTCCCCCCCAGCCTTCTCATGTATTTCAATAACTTTCTCAATAACCCTTTCCTCAACAGTTTTCTTTTCATTTTCTTGAACCAGAGCTACAGGGAGTGACTCATCTGCTGGCACAGGCTCTGTTTCCTTTTCTATGTGTTTGTTTTCCACTTTTTGAGACTGACTTTTCTCATCAGAAGTTGAGTCGGGACGCTTCTCTGACACTGATGAACTTTCGGATTCTATGCATTTTGCTGGCTCTTGCCTTAATTCTATCTGGGTCTCGTCAAGTTTAGGAACCTCAGCATGGTCTACAGAAGATATTTGTTCTTCAGCCTCAACCGGAGAATGAGGGGCATCTTGTGTGAGTACTGTTCTCTCTGGTTCTGCCTTTACTTCCACGGTTATTTCACTCTTTGAATTAGACGCTACATTGTCGGCCTCAGGTTTTTCTGTGATGTCTGTTTTCTCCATGTTAGGAGCTGTGTCTACTGTCACTGCAAGAGTATCTTGGGCTTCCTCTAACAAAGGTTTCTCAGTTGGCTTACAAAGTTCTGATTCTATTATTTTCTTTTCAGTAGAATCTGGCTTTGAATCAAGGTTAACTAAAACTTCCTGTGTGACTGCTTCGGGTACCAAGACAGGCTTCGGCTGGAGTGAATTCTCAGTCCCTTCTGGAAGCTTTTCTGTAGTTGGCTCCACTTTCTCATAATCTGTCAGGGGAGCTGCCGCCTCACTTTGAGAAATCTTTGGCTCTGCTTCTACCTCAGCAGGGACTGATGTCTTGTCTAAACCTGTATTAGTCAATAGATTTTCATGTTCTAAAGAGACAGAAAGGTCCTCGCTGGCATTCAGAGAGCTAGTCTGTTGTTGCTGTGCTGCTGGGGAATCACTGACAGGTGCACTCTGTGTTTGTTGAACAGAATTAGAAGGACCCGTCTCAGGTTGAGGAAGGTCCACTGCTATTTTCTCTGTGCTGTTCTGCTGGTGCTCAACTGCAGGGACACTCTCAACTACGCTTTCTAACATTGGAGCTTCTTGTTCAGGATGATTTACTGGCTCAGACACTGGTTCAGCTGCTTGGGCTTGTTTTTGTTCATTTGATTGAGTTTCCTGAGGAATGATTTCAGGGGGAGGGGCACTAACAGGAAGAGAGTTATCATGATCAGGGGGAATTAATGCACAATCAGGTGTGGGAGCGCTTGCAGGTTCTACCTTGGTCTCAGGAGTTGGTGGGGTTAATTCTGCTGCTACTACAGGTTTGCTATCTACAGCAGCAGGGGTAGGGGAGGTGGAGGGAGCAGGAGCATGTGGCTGCTTCTTTGGGGAGGCCATGGATGGAGGTGGCATGTCTCCCAGCTGGCCTGACATGGCTCTTTGGGTCTGACAGCTGAGGCAAAGCCATTCTTTCTGTAAGACAAAGATATGAACAACTTGTTAGTACATAATTACAAAATTGTTTTCTGCAACATGATTTCTACCAATAAATTAGAAAATAAGTAATGGCACAGATATGTTATACAGTATATGTGTAGTCACACTGCGTATATGTGTGACAACACTGCAGATGGATAAGCTGTCTTCATGAATACACCGTTATGTTTCTACGTAGATAAGACGTCACTGTGACACGGCTCCAGTGGAATTTCTTCTATTTCAAAGGAAGCTTTTACATTTATGGGACTTAAGAGACAGGCCCATGCATAATGCATGGTAATGGGACAGAGGTTTACCAAAGCATGTCGGACAGGGTTGGGTGGCCTGTGCAGACATTTCATCTAGCAGACTTAACATAGTATATGTATTTGTGTTTCAATGATTGTATAACTTGGTGTGCCTGGGCATGCATGCTTTAAACTTCACAGCGTAACTGTGCACATATCTTGAAACTGCGTTAAACCTTGGCACTAACAAACATTCAATGTGTAAGTAAATCACAGCTGTTTTTCCCCAGGACTGTGCGCCCTGAACATCGTGTTTAGTTTCAGTAACACCTCTAATCTAATGGTGAAGGCTGATTTAAATAATCTGTGCTGTTTATTCATTGAGTACAATATTTGACCAATATCACCTGGGATGCCTTAACCCAGATATTAAATGTTGCTGCTTGCTGTGCTGAATCTGTCCAATCATGGCTTCTTCAATCTTTTTTGTGTTGCACAGTCCCGGGTTACTCATTTAAACACAGGGCTCCAGAGGAATGCACCAAGGCGGAGGGCCTTGCTGGAGGCTGTAATTCAAAGGCTGCAGCTATTATTGGAGTTTAATATCCAGCAGTTTTGTTTAATGGAAAATTATTGCGATGATAAATAATCATCATGTTGGGATGTGAGGAAAAAATACTTTGGCTATAAATGCAAATGCACACACAAACGCTGATCTGTGTCACATTCACCCCAGAAATGCCTTTGCCTGGCTTAACAGAATGATTTATATTAAAGTCGGGCTTCAGAGATCACAGGCTGCATGTTCAGCCATGAAACAGACAAACCACCTCTCCCACCGTGTCAACTCTCAAGTCACAGTGAGAGAGAAGAACAGCAGGAGGATAGAAGAGGGAGACAGAGACAATGTTGCAGCAGCACAGTCAGAGTAAATAAGGCATGAGCTGCCCGTGTTGTAGTCAATGCCTAAAAAGTCAGAAGCTTAAACTTACGATGACACACCTGCATACAAATCTCTGTGGCATGTACCAAACTATGAGATGTGTACGTGAAGCTGCCTCAGAAGATGAATTAAGTGGTAAATAGAATGACATTATTAGAGACCATAGCTCTGCCAAGGCAGTGTTAAAGAAAGTGATACAAGAAAAAATGTGTGCATCTGCTCCTTTGTCCTGATCCAAACCAAATTTGGCTTCTTTCTAGGCCCATGCCCAATCCTTCCACCAAGTTTCATGGAAATCTTTTCAGATGCCTGTCTTCCTTCCATCTCTCAGGTTTGCTGACGTTACTGAGTTGCCTTCCCAACACGACAGAAATCCATTTAATCCTCAGACATGATGATGGACACAGTACAGATGTGATTGCATTTGCGTGTGCAACATGCACTAACAACATGACCCCTCCCACCCGTCCCTGCTGGGATGACTTAGGTGGGAGTTTCTCCGGCTTGACGGCTCTATCAGTTAAAGCAGAAAAAGCAGGCACTGAGAGCTGCAGAGATGGCCGACGATAGGAAATGCTGAAAAGTCACTCAGTCAGACGATCGGTCAGCCTCCGCTCCTGCAGAGCCAGTCATCACCGATGTTATCAGCACATCACAACAGGCACACTTAAAGCTTTTACTGCTGCCTAAAACACTTGGCCACAGCGTTTCTCATGGCTACTTTGCAGACCTCACCCATCCTTTTAAGTAATTTGGAATAACCTCCAGATATGTTAATTTAAATCACTATTGCTAAGCAGCCAAGTCTCCAAAGTATTTCTTACAGAGAGGCCTTGCAGCAATCACCTTGAAAGGCCATCAAGTCATTAACTGTACCTGGCTTTATTGAAAGCTACACAGGGAAGCATTGGCAGCTCTGACTTTAACAGACAGAATTCAATACATTTGAGATGTCTAGACAGAGTAAGTCTGTCTTTACCCTTCAAGATTCCCTGGATCAGGTTATACCTCAGATTATAGAGTAAAATATGACCTGCTCCCTGCTTTCTCTGTCACTGCTGGTAGGGTTTTCAATAGAGATAATTTTGATCAATGGATCAATAGTGGTGCATTAAACTAAATGCTAATAGTAATGATACGTTCACAATCCGTCAAACGAATGAAATCCCTTTAATGCAGCATTGGACAAGGAATGGCAGGTTGGAGCAGTGGGGGTTAACACTGGGGTATGTTTGGCAAGTTAGTCAATAAGACATTTGTGTTTATAGGGTGAGCTCCACTGTTATGTTCTTCCAGAAGAAAACATTCATCCAACAATTGGTAAGATAACTTGCTAAAATAAGAATATTGCAATGTGATTGTGGCACTAGCCAGCGGATCAATAGAGACACTTGGCATCATCATCTGGGGAATTTCTGTACTGATAATTTCATCATTATAATTCATCAAATAGTTGTGACAAAAGGAAACAGATCGAGTGACTTACCAACCAACAGACTATAATTCAATACCTGTCATTTATCAACAGATGAATGGGTACCACAGTTTTAGTCTTTTAGTCATCAGAGGAGATTTCTCAGCACATCCATGACAAATTTCATTTACAGAGTGAATCCACAGAGTCCCACAGGATGGTACGCTCATCTCAACACTGCACTAACGAGAAAGATGTATTTATATAATGTTTATAAATAGCGATCTTTCAAATAAATGTGATACGCCTCCGTGTGATATGAGTTCTGCAAACGACACAGTGGATGATTCATAAAAGCTCAGGACTCATTCCCCCACCTTGCAAAAACGTGTTCTTATATTACATGTGCATAGACACCAAAGAGCAAACACACACCAACACAGACATGAGTTTGTGACAGTGTTGATGACACATAAAGTAGAGAAACACCTTGGAAGGAATTGACAACTCGCTCTGACATGATACTCTTGAACAAACACAAGCTCATACATGAATGAATAACATCAGACTCCAGCGCCAATGCTCCAAACTTTCCATCGTTCCCCAACCTTCTCCAAGGACACAGAGTGGAGACAAACTGAAAACCGCAGACAGCAACCAGATATCGAGACAAGATGGGCTGTAGCCATGTTCGGTTATTGTTTCCAACAGGGAGCTGGAGTGTTGTGAAGGTCAGTGCAGCTCTTTGATTAAGACGAGGGATTCTACAAGGGTTTTACCCAGCTAAAATTAGACAGAGCTTGGCACAGAGAGTGGGCGAGGTAGAGGATCTATAACATGACTATGCAGATAGAAAAGGACAGATGAAAGGATGGAATACAGGGGTTATACGGGGATGTGAGGACGTGAGAAACAGCATAATAATCGTGCGTGAGTCAGGGTCAGAAAAAGCAACAGAATTAACCATAAGACTTCAGATAAAGGCATGATGCAGCGAGGTAGAGGGTGAAGCAGTGGAAGGAGCTTAACAGTTACTGGAGGTGACTCGTCCGCAGTGAGTGCCAACAGGTTTGACTTTATCACCCTTTAAATCTGCAAATCATGAGCTGGGATGTCAGAACAAGCTATCGCTCATGATGATAACATGTTACACTGCAGATTGAAGAGTCAGTTGAGGTCACTTCGTGGCAATGAATTACTTGAATACTTAATTAATTGAGAAACGTTATTTATCAAGAATAAACTGCTTAAATCAATACAATTGGGGTGACATTCTCATTTGCTTTCTTGCAAAGAAAATCAATACTACTCTCATTGCTATGAGCAAGTAACAAAATCCACCTTTTAGCATGCCTGGGCCAAAATAACCCCAAGAAGTTAGTTACTGCTCCCAACAAAAAAAATCCCCAAACCACAATATTAAAATGAAATACAACAAGTTATCCATCAGCTATTTTTAGGAATTAATTTAATTGAAAAAATATGAAAGTGGCATCAATCAAGACCGAAAAATAAGCATATTTTTCTCGACATGTTGTTTTCAATATGCTAATATGCATATCTATAATTGAACATCTTGCTATTTTAACCAGGATAACAAGCAGATTATTCTACACGACATAAGGTTTTGATGATGCATCTGTGGTTAAGACTCATGGGATGTCTTTTTGATGAATGCTTGGAAAGAGAAACATGAAATTCCATTATAACACAATATGGAAATTTGATCCTGATAAAAATTTACAGCCGGGGAAATATTATTTGAAAATTGCTGTTTGCTGACAATGTCCCAAACACTGGATGGATATCATGGATTAGCAACACTGATGAATGGCCATGTTAAGTTAAGGAAAATTCAATATATCCTCATTTAGCTCATTATATTAATAATAACGCTGTTTAAAGGCCAGTGTCCTTTCAGCACCGCTCAATTCACCTTTCAGTGCTGGAGCTCTTGCTAAAATTAAAATCTGTCTGTCGCTGCCCTTCTCTCATTGATGAGTGTTTCTGCCCCGCCAACTTAATTATAATGCACTAGACTGCGAGCAGAACATCAAGGCATCAGCTCCTTTGCAAGCCAAAAAAGATCTTATGTCCTAATAAATGTCCCACTGTTATAGATGTGTCCATATCGGGGCTTCGATCCGCTGCATGCGCGGCCACGTGTCGATGTAATCCTCATTAAAATCATGAAACTGAATAGTTATGTGAGCGGTGAGAGCCTTCGGGTCGGAGAAGTGGGCTTGAAACCATCCCACTGTTGGCTTTAATCCCAGAATAAGCAGCAGAATCTGCGCTGTGAAGACGAATAAATCCAACGCTTCTGTCAAAAGGCCTCTGAGAAAAGTGCTTTTAACCCTCAGCTGCTTGGTAACCTGCACCAGAGGACTGTGGTTGTGCTGGTCAGACTGCAGGAAGAAAGCCCTCTGAGTAAAGTGGGATAGGTGAGGGCTGAGAAAAAGTTAATTATCCAATTCTCTTCACAAATCTGACTCAGACCTGACAGACGACAAACAAGAGCCTGAGTGTTTCTGTTCTCCCTAGACAAGAATGTTGCGATCCATGGTGGATTGATATTCCCCTGGCAGGTGAGTGAAAAACTGAGAGAGCAAGTCTGTTTTTTTAAAGTGGATCTGACGCAAAGGAAGAGGTGTGGGACAGGGCCTATATTTACTCTGAGCCCAGGGATTAAGGAGGGACATTTGTTTCAGGGCATTTTTGGTCTGCATCCATGTTTGTGTATTCACAACCCACCTCATAATCTGAGCACATGTGAGATAGAAATTGAGTCATTTGACATATCATGTGAGACACAACAGGCCACACAGCAAAATAAATGTGTGCATATTTAGTTTGTGGGAATACCTGTTTAAAGCTACACTAAGTATTTTCATTATAATGACTGAGATGTGATATGAAGCAGTCGCACTGATGAAACACTGAAACTTATCACCAAAGTCTGCAGGACTTTTAAGACTCTTATAGTGCAAAGATTTATGGTTCATCACACTCAACTTAGGATACGTATACAGAAACTGAGCCTTCTCTCCGAACTTAGCCTACAGATCAGACAAAACTGACAAAACTGAGCGGAACCGTGATAAATCATAGCGTGTGGCCAATAGTGAGACACAAGGAGGAAATTCAAACAATGGCTGAACTTTTTTGAGGAGAGACTTTGTGAGTAAGTTGTTGATCACTGTTTATAACAGAGGTACATTATCACAACCTCCTCCGCCTTTGCCATGTTTGTAGTTGTCGGAAACTCTCGACTGTGCGCTGCCCTCTAGAGGATGTATTGTTTAACAACCACGCCAACGTAAAGGGCTTAGGGAAGTATGTGGGCGGTGACATGGTTTGAAACAGACATATTGCTTTTCGTGCATAAGAATCTCACATCACACGTCGACTAAAGTCAGGGAAACAGAAAGAGGAGAGAAGAGAGAAGAAACGAGGTGTGGGTGGGGGGTGATGGGGATTCCCACCCACTCCTCCATTCAGTGTAAAGGTTAGGCTTAATGAGCTGTGGGCTCCGGTTATATTGTGTAAAAAGGCAGTGACACTCACAGAGGAGAAGGAGGCTGTGTTTCCATTTATCCATCAAGTAAATGACATGTTAGCATGCTGCAAAACAAACAATGCAAATCACTGTGGCTGAGTTTAAATTAACCGGTGAAATAAAAATCATTGATGTACTTTGCCTGAGCCGTGTACAGTACCCACATGCATGTTTTGTACATGTAAATTCAATGCATGCATGACGGCTGCAGCATCATGCTACAGAGGACCAGTGCTCTTTTGGTGACTTCTTCCTTTATTATTTAAAATCTTGACAGTGAATTCTGCCTATAGGTTCTGATAATGTGACACACAGGCCTGACTCACCAACACTAAAACAAACCACAACAGTCAGGATGTCATGGGCTGCACTGCTCAGGGCAGAATGGGTTAGCGCCCATATCCTTTGTGACACCGCCCCTCCACCCCTCCACCCTCTCACGTCAAGCGCCCCGTTGGGCTCCTCTCTCTCTCTGTCGGCCATTTCTCTGCTCGCTCTGTTCCGAGCCTCCAGTCCATCAAGTCCGCACTCATTATCCGTCTGTGAGCTCGCTACTTGTTTCCAACTCTCTTTCATCTTTTTCTTACACCATTACAATCTACAGTGTGTCAGAGCCTGAGTGATAAACAAAGCAGAAAATGTGTGCATTTATATTTTACATTCAAATGATTCTTGATTCGAGTTCAATATGTGTGTTTTCTTTACAGTCATTAATAATTATTAATTGTATTAATTAAAACTCCATATCAGTTGGACTCTAATGCACAACATGTATACTGATTGTTTTTTCTTCCTGGATCATGTGTTTTTGTTGATTTTGCATTTTACCATTTAATTGGAAATAAATAGAGAAGCCTCAGTCTGCCATAAATATAAACAGCACCACCTTAAATGATGGGAATAAAAAGCTATTCCACTCACCTCCTAGGTGAAGCCATTTTCCTAATCCGGAACTCATGCTGCTGGCCTCACCTGATGCATATCAATTTTTATGGAGGACGTCAGAGTCAGAGAATCCATCCACAAAGCTCAGAGTAGCCCACTCGCTTTTTCACCCCATATCATAGTCTCTCCAGAGCCTATACTAACTAGCTGAGGCCATTGCCAGGATGTGTGTGTGTGTTTGTGTTTGTGTTTTCAAGTGTCTCTGCTGTCTGTCCTTGCCTCTCCGTCACACCACAGCTTCAGTGTTGGCACACGTTGTGTCTTGGCTTTGCTCCCCGTCTAACTTGGCATGAAAGGTCTGGTGGCTAAAATCTGGACCTCTCTAAGCATACAAGCGGCAGTAAATTAGAAAGGGGATAATTGAAAATAATTCTGGAGAGGAGCTGGAGGGGAGTTCTATAAAAAGAAAAGGGATGTTTTTAGGGCCTCAAGGACATTTAATATCAGAGGAAATTCTAAAACAACAGTGAACCACTTGTCATAGCTTGAAAAATGTCCTGGGTTTAGTTTTAAGAGACAAATGCATTTAATATGTGCAATATTTCCATTTTCATGAACCAGCATTTACACTGTCAAACTAGTGAAACTGGCTCTGCAACAGACATATTCTGTCCAAAGCTCTGCACAGACACACATACACCTTAACGTCTAAAAATAATGTCCATTTCATGGCTTCCAAGGTGGCCATGTGGGGGACTCTGTGGGTTGCCTGGGGCAGCAGAGAGACGCTTTTAAAGGAGGAAATATGGAAGAGGGAAAACAAAACAGCGATAAAAGAGACTGGAGAGAGAGAGGGAGAGAGAGAGAGAGCTGCCCTACAGTTGTATGTGTTCTCGCCCTTTGTGTCTCTCTTTTGTGGCAGCGACTATTTTTGCGCCCTCGTGGGCTTGCGATGGCAGAGCTGTGAGGCCACTGGCCTCGTATTAAGCTGCCGATACAGATCAACCTGATCAACACAAACAGGAATCAAGAGACAGATTCCTCTAACAACTGGTTTTGTGATACAGAGAGGAAAAAGGGAATAACACAAGGCCAGAGGATGAGCTCAAGCTGTAGTTGGAAAATATACCAAAGCCTGTAAGCACACACTACTATGTACACATGTGTCCGTACAGTGTGACCACAGAGTGTTTTCATCTGACTCCGGAGGGCTCAGACTGTGGGAGGATTCATGGGCACAGCCACAGAATAACAATGAGGAAGGAGGACACAGGAATCACCACGCAGAGAGTGTGGGCGTATTGAGGATGTGCAGGACCAAAGGAGACAAGCACGCACAACTATGCCTGGTTTGTCTTTTGCAAGGAAACTGAATTAACTTTAAATTCACTCAGTGGCTTCACAGAATCTTTACTATAACTATAACAGAGGCCTAAACCGAATCCTGATGATTGTGTATATTAAAAAACAAGAGATTATCGCAATGCAGCATCACAACAGACCCGTCATCAAAGACGGATCTGGTGACGGGACAATTTAAGATGCAGAACTCTAATCTCATTGGGATACATTACACATGTTATCGTTGGAGGCGGCCAGGCAGGAAATGACTACGCCTGCAAAGAAATAGTCTGACACATCATCCTCTAGTAAAACCACAACGTGCCATTTTTAGCGAGCGTCAGAGGAGCTGGTGGGAACTATCTTAACATATCTGAGTCGTTTTTGTTCCTCAACCTCACCAAACCACAATCGTTCAGTAACTACAATGGGAACAGTATAGCAGACACTCTCATGGTTTGTATATTAGAGTACATGTACTGTACAGCTGGTAAAATACTTAGATAACCAGTCACTTTATAACTTTGTTTATCCATTTTGATTTTGAGGTTTTTACCATGTAGATTCATATAGCCACAATAATGAGGGAGTTTGGAACAAAGCGTTTCAGTTTCTTACCCACAGCCTTCGAGTTTTTAATAATTAAAGACCATCTGATATATTATTGCAAATCACAGTCGTCCAGTGGGTGAAAAACTTTGTGTGATCGTCATAATATCGTGAAAAATAATATCTGACTAAACAAATACACAGATATAAGGTGATATGGTTTTTTTTGGACTTGGACCAGGCTATTCCATGAACCACAGATGATTATGAGGTGTTTGTGGCTCAATATATTTTTGAGTTTGGAAACAAGGATAAAATCTAGTTTTCCTTGGTGGTGTAGCTCACAGCTCACAGTCTCTTATCTGGATTCCTCGATTTGTGCTTGTTAGCAAAGTGGAGCCTCTCCCATTTTTACGTAAGACTTCTCCAACGAGCACACTCATTACCGATAAGGGCAACATGACATGGAGCCTGAGCCACGGCAGCAGCGCTGAGCAGCACTAGACACGAATTCACAGGGAGTCTGACACAAAAAGAAAATTCTGTGTTTGAAAGGAGGATAAGCACCAAAAATACCAAAGGCTTTGCGTGAGTTTCCCCCCATGTCATATAAAAACATTTAGGGGAATAAAGGATGCACAGAAAGACGACATAAAAGAGATGGGATTTTTAAAGATATTCTGGAAAAAAGGTGACAAAGATGGCCGGAGGGGAAGGAAGAAAGGAAGAGGGGCCATTAAGGTGAGTGCTGTTCTCTCTGTGGTGCCTTTTTTCACGACTCATATTGATGTGGATTAAGCGCCGACACCTGAGTCTGGGATCAAGCCTCGATAGGAATGACAGGTTTCCTCTTGCCCTTTAAATCCTTTTAGGAAACAGAGATTACACCTTCACATGCACACGTGACGATAGAGTACACATGCACTCTCACCTTTTCAGTATTTCAGTAGAAAGAAAACTCCTAAATTCTCACGTGGACTCGGACGTATCGTCATGAAAAACCCTTCAGACAAGCACCTACACTTTGAAAGCTCACACCCGCCCGCACGGTTTATCTCATACTCGATAAGTCATCAATCTTTCAAATAAAACATACTGTTCAGTACACAGACACAAGCACACATTCATATACACTCACTCTGACCCACTCACATGCGTCAGCACATGAACCCTTGCTGACGGCCTTTATGACAGCGAATGACACAGAAGCGAGGCACAGTATGTGGGGGGGGGGGTGACTCAACCGTGGTGCTGGGTGTGTACAAGTGTCCCCAACTGAATATTGCAGTAGTTCCCCACTTTGACGTGTTCTCAAGTTCAACCAAATCCTATTATTTTCACTGAATTATTAAAAGTATTTACTCCTGCATGCCTCAAAGAGGGACTCCTCGTTCTCGTACCAGCATCTGGCTCAAACCATCGTTCAAACCAAAGCTGAGCTGACGATCCTGGCTTTTAAAACAACGACCAATCTATAACCAATTAGCACATCAGTGGCACAGCTCTCCAGTATAATTACATTTTCCCCGTGCTTGGCCTAAATGAAGTGATTTGCAGTTCAGCTCCCCATTTTCCAATCAAGCAATTAAGAGCCGCAAGAAAGAGAATCCCCAAACTTCAGAGAAATTCAGTCAGTGCTGTAAACAAACGGCAGACATCTTGTTTTTGGAATGCTACCGAGGGGAAGGGGATATAGTTGAATTCATGACTTAAAATTTTTCTAAAACTGCAACAACACAAGTTTAGAAACATACATTTTCTGACAGAAAAGCTAGATGATAACTCGCTGAGGCTGAGAGATATGACTTCAAATCAATATCACGACTATTTCTAACTTTTACCTATAGATTCTGATTACTGATTATTTTATACCCCCCTCCCAAAAAAATGGAGTTCATCACTCGTAGAACCCAGTTTCATATCTGACTCACACTGAAAGCAAAGTATATATTTCTTAGAAATCAATATTCGTCTTCTAGTTATATTCCTACAACATAAAAGTTGATTTCCATTGAGACTGTCACAGCTTGTGAACATAGCGGTGGTGCAGCAGCTTAGATCTGCTGGCTGCTACAGAATAAGGCTCCTCAGAGAGCCAGAAATACACAGCAGATTATTCAAGACTCACTTAAACCACAAGCCAACACGTGAAGCTGGCTCACATGTGACTCTGTCCTGAATCACATGACCACATCAAGAGGATGTAAGTCAACATTCTACTGTCACTGACCTTTAGCTTTTGTTCGTTTAACCAATGTGTGGCTTCAAGACGGTTATGAGTGACGCAGTGTAGGATTGTACACATAGAATAGTACGTGGGTGTAGTATATATATATTAGTGCTTGGCCTACATGCTGAAGCGGAAGCGCTTTTTGGCCTCTGTTCCCATAGAATCCTGATCGGACTCCCTAGAGAACCATCTGTTCTGTGTGGAACATAATGAAGTAACACAGGCAAACCAGTCCCCCACACCTCAAGTGATAAGCAGGCAATGTTCGGTTTCCATATCATCATTAGGCAAACAAAGACCATGGCACGTTCTCGCAAACACAAACACTCAAGCAATCATTTTGTACGTGCGTTTGCACAGAAACATATCTCCTGATTTCAGAGAGAGAAAATGGGATTGAAGTTGTGTATCTTGTCCACAAAGCAAACACACACACACACTGTACATATACAAAGTACAAGTGTCAAGTGTCCATTCTCTCAAGTGCCCCATTTGATCCTCACATTTCTGGCCGCCCTGTCGACAAAAACCAGCCTGATCGGAATGAGCCTGTCTTGTTAAAATGCTGCGTAATTGACCACAACCATTCTGTCAGTGGACAAATATGTGCAAATGACATTAAACTGTCTATTTGGGGTAAACTAATGCATTTAGTGCAGCTAATAACATGCTATCCTCATTCCAGAGCAGTTTGCTGGATGCTTGTGGGAAAAAACACTCAGCTGAAAACTCCTGATGGTATCTCTTCAGTGACCTATTTCAATGAAACATCTAGAGGATGTTTGCGTTCTATTTATATACGACAGAATGCATAAATTACTGGGAGGTGCAGTGTGTTGGAATCACAGGAAGCTGTGGAACTTGAGAAAAGTGTAACAATAATGAGGCTTCTTACCTCTCCTAAGTGGGGAGTAGGATTGAATCCACACAGATTGCACACTGTCTTCTTGCACTCTGTGCAGAAGCTGTAGTTCGGTGTGTCTGATGATCCCACGTTCAGCTCCACCTGACAGAGAGGGCAGCTTTCCTTGGTAGTTGAGGTCGGGGCAGGTGCCGGTTGCACTGCTGGGGCCTTCTCTTCCTGCTCCACAGAGATGGTTCTGGGGGGTTTCTTGGATCTGGCAGGTGGGGTGTCAGGAGCAGAGTCCGAATCAGGAGGAGATCCAGGCGCAGAGAAGGGGGAGTCAGGAGGGGAACCTGGTCCGGAGTCAGCAGGGGAGTCAGGTGGAGACTCCGCTGCCTTTTCATCCTCCCCCGTGACGAGATTGGTGGCTGAGCTCAAGAGGGACGATCCAAAGCTGAACATCTGAGAAGCAGCAGCAGGAGATTTCGATTCTGTCAAACCTCCAAAACCGCCAAACAACTTCCCAGCCACTGACTCCTCCTGCTTAGGCGGAGCCTGTGCCTGAGGTTTTGATGATTCCATCAAACCGCCAAAACCACCAAACAGTTTCCCTGTAACAGACTCGGTCGCTTGAGAACCAGCCGCAGGAGGTTTAGCCGTATCGGTCAGGCCTCCTAAACTGATACCTCCAAACCCCCCGAAGAAGCTGGACTCCTGTTTGGCCTTAGATGGCGACTGCTGAGGAGTGGTCTTCTGCTGGATGGGACGACCTGTCTTGGGGTCAATTTTGGGTGATCCTGCCGAAGAGGCTGGGGAAAGAGGTCCCGGAGAGGTAGGACCTGGAGATTTCTGCCTCGGCGTGGTTGGCGGTGTTAACCCTTGGTCGGTGGTACTCTGTTGCTTTATCAACAGCTTGCCGGGCTTGCCAGGCGCCTGTCTCTGCGGCGACGGCGGGGCAGAGCCTTGTTTGGGCTTGGTCATGCTGGGGGGATCCATACCTCCCATCGCCCGCTGCATCTGGCAGTTCAGACACAGCCATTCTTTACCCTGTGCATGACACAAAACATGGGTTAGAATTGACTGGAACAAGATTCCTCGTTGTTATGAGCGTGGACATCAATGGCACATTTAATTACAGCATAAACACAGGCAGGCATACAAAATTAAACCCCTAAAATAACCGTTTTCTTTGTGTTTAGCTCACAAACTCAAAGACACGTCCATTAATTAGTGTTTCAAATGATGCTGAATCCTGTTTTCTCCTCTCAAATCGCTCCTTTATACCCAGAGTGAATATAAATCTGGCAACAGTTGCATAACTACTAATAATAATGAATACATTTTAGTGATTTGTCTGTTTTTAATTAACTCAGAATGAAAAAAAATGCTATTTATACACGTCATTATTTTAATCTGACTGCGAGTAGAGAGACAAATGCTTTTCATAAATAAATACTTTTAATTCGCCCCTTTATCATCTCAACTCTAGATAATTAGACCGTAAAGACCTAAATACAGTTGTTTAAAACATTATTTTAACAGAAAGAATGGTTTTATTATTGTGCTTATTATGTAAAGTCAGTTCAACCAACCTAAAAGCAGCTTATACTACTGTAACATGCACTGTGACTGCAAACAGCATGAAGCTTTTTGAGACTTTATTCAGAGTGAACCAGTCACTCTGCTCTGCTCTGCTGATGTCCCATCGGTGAGTGTCCGCGCTGGCTGGCACAGTATCTTCCTGTGGCCATGACATGAGTCACCTTGATCAACATTCCCTGGAACCATATGGTCCCTCTGTTGCTCAAATGGTGTGCCACTCGTATGAGATGCACTCCCTTCTGTCAGGCTCAGAGAATAGAAACCAACAGGCCATAATTGGAATCAACTGTACTGTAACAGTGCCAACAATTATTTGGTCTAATTTTGTTACTGTGTGCTCATTTTTTATATGATGGTTCAGTCAAACCAGTCTTCAATAACTTCCTGTCGTTTCGGACAGATGGTAACTTTATGGTTAACCTTGACACTACATTTCAAGTTATCCCAGAAATTAGATAAGGATGATGTTTTTGAAGTTAAATTGGAACAGAGCAAACTGACTTGATCATTTTATATTTCACACACAGATCATTTAATAATGTGGGACTTTTCCAAACCTCTGCCTCCAAGAACATGAACCGTCTCATGTATGATTAGATAAGTACCAGGCTGAAAGTTTGTATGACCAGATATTTATCATTTGGAGTAAATCTTAATCATACATTTTATCACATTTGAAATAAACTGAAAAAAACTGAAGAAAACAAAAGTATTGAGTCACTTACTGCTGAGTCTGGGGGGCTGAACCCACAGAGGCTGCAGACCTGGTTCTTACACTCAGTGCAGTCACTGTAATTTGGAGGGTCCTTAGACCCAGTGTTCAGCAGGGTGGTCTTACACAGTGGGCAGAGTCCACCTCCAGTCTTTCCAGGCCCCTGCTGAGCGAGTGGCCCTCCACTCTTAGGTGGCTCCCCAGGATGAGCCCCGGGGCCAGGTGGCTCCTGCTGCTTGGGTCCAGACTTCCCTGGTCCTTGTTGTGGAGGGCCACCTTTTTGTGGGGGAGGGCCACCCTGTTTGGCACCTGGACCCGGTGGTCCTTGACCTGGTTTGGGGCCCTGTTGACCTGGGGTTCCTTGACCGGGTTTTGGGCCCTGTTGCCCTGGGGGTCCTTGTCCTGGTGGCCCCTGACCTTGCCTGGGGGCCTGCCCAGGGGGTCCTTGACCAGGTTTGGGGCCCTGCTGACCTGGGGGTCCTTGTCCCGGTGGCCCCTGACTTTGCCTTGGGGCCTGCCCAGGGGGTCCTTGACCAGGTTTGGGGCCCTGTTGCCCTGGGGGTCCCTGACCTGGTTTGGGGCCCTGTTGCCCTGGGGGTCCTTGTCCTGGTGGCCCCTGACCTTGCCTGGGGGCCTGCCCAGGGGGTCCTTGGCCAGGAGGACCCTGGCCTGATTTGGGCCCCTGGCCTGGTGGTGCCTGACCTTGCCTGGGTCCTTGCCCTGGCTTTGGCCCCTGCCCCGGGGGGCCTTGACCTTGTCTCTGGGGTCCACCCTGTTGTGGTCCCTTTGGACCCGGCCCTTGTTGAGGGCCCTTCCCTGGGGGCTTTCCTCCCTGCTTGGACTCAGGTGCTGCGTCTTCCTCCTCCTCCTCATCCCCAAACAGTCCAAACTTGGGCATGTTGACAGAATCGCCCATGGAGGATATGGAGGAGGAGACAGAGGAAGTCATCGATGACACGGCACTGAGGGGGTTGGCCCCGCTGAGGAAGCTGGAGCCAAACATGCCGGGTGACTTGGTCTCAGGGTCCTTTGGCTCCTGCCGGAATCTGGACTCAAAAAGGCTGAGGGATGAAGGGCTGCGGCCCGGCGTGGGCTTGCCAGGTGGGCCCTGGTTGAAGGCGTCTACAGTTCGGCTCTTACTGAGACCTGTCGGGCCCCTGGAGGCCCCTACCTGTTGGGGTCGTTGCTGGGCATCAGATTCTGAAGGTCTGGAAAAGAGAAAACAGAGATAGAATTTGTGAGAATGTAATTAATTTGTGTTTACTGTGGCAGTGTGAGAAAATCTGATGATTGCCAAAAAAATACTAAAAATATTTGGTTTCCATAAAAGATGCTTCAAAAAAACACTGAAAAATAATGGTGAAAGAAAAACAGCTTCTCACTGATGTCTGTTCTGTTTTCAGCCCATTTTCAACTCAATCGTTGCTCGATTTATTAGCCAACTGCGCTGCCTCCACTGTGGCGTCACTGTGCTAATAATAAAACTTGAGACCGTGGCACTGGCTCTCCGGTCCTTTCAACACATCAGTGAACACAAAATGTGTAGCTAGCAGCCCCGGGGTGAAGCTGACAGTAAAGTGAATACCGCTGAATGACACGGAGTGTAGATCATTGAGATAGAGGGGGGGGTGGAATGTGTGCCTCCATTGGGGTAAGTCTTTGTTAGCTCAGGCAGCACACACACACACACACACACAAACTACATGCATGAAAGTCAACTGGACCCTGAGAGGAATGCATCAGCGCACAAACACATTGATTGATATTATTTCTTGTTCCGTGTGTATGCTACATATAGACGTGCTGCTGCAGGCTTCTGTCATTACGTCTCATTTGAATCACCTTCCCGGGCGATAAAGTTTAACACTGTAATGACAGCATCTCATCATTTGTATTTACTATGAGACGATAACAGACAGGGTGAGAGGGAATCGAGCATCAGCACTGTAGAGAGGATTTCAGCACCACGGACAGCGACCAGCCTCATTCACACCAATGTTAAACCATTAAATGAGACTTTTCAACAAAACTGAAAATTAAAAAGCAGCAAGAAATGATTCAACTGCTCCTATTTATAGTCATATTAATATTGATGCACACACCCTCCCCCTACATCTCCAGCTCAGATATAAATAACATCACCCCCCCCCCCCTCAGTTGGTGCCAATTAGCATTTGCCACACATCAAGCCAGTGTATTTGTTATCGAGGAATCTTTGCAGGATTCTGTTTCGGGTTGTGATTATCTATTAATATGTAAATTGAAAATGGAAAAATGAAGATGAATGTGAAGCAGAACGTGCTAACATAAACCTCCTCAAAGGTCCTGTTTTGTACACAAACACAAAGACGTTCACTTAACTCTCATTCGAGGAGCCAAGAAACCAGAAAATAATCACATTTAAGACATTGATATCAGCTGATACTTTTTAAACATTATAAAAACACTTAAGCTGATAAACTGATTATCAAAAATAGTTGGCTGCGATTTTAATCGTCGATTACTGATCGATTAAGCGTTGCAGCCCGATTTATGAGAATCTGTTTGGAAATGTTTGACTCATAATGGCTATGGCAACATATTGTTTTCACCCCATAACACAGCAGGTTTCCAACACAACTCATTAAAATCCAATTCAGAGAAATTCAAGAGTGGTCTGATTGGTAATATCAGAGACCAGCTCATGAAAGTTTATTGGCTGTTAAAGGCTCAATCTGAGAGTGGTGGTGGGGAGAGAAAAACACACACACACACACACACACACATTGGGCACGACACGTTTTTACCCAGCAGGCATTTCGAAAATATCGCACAAATAGTGGAGGTGTGTCTCTAAGTCTGTGATCTCACACAGAGACACACAAGTGACACATCCAGGTTCACTATATTTCCAGGCCTGGAATATTAGCAGCCATTTAAAAACCATGACACACACAATGAGCTGAGGAACAAGACGTGGTCAGACAACACTAGAGCCGGTGTCAGGCTGTTTTCTGAGAAGGGTGCTGGTGTTTCTACCAGATGTGCCAGATGTGGATGTTGATCCATTACACGGGGAGCTGCTGTAAGAAGGGAATGATGGGGCGTGAACGGCTCTCTGCCTCCTCAGAGCATCTTTCTCCAGATGCTGCTGCTGCACACAACACATCCACACGTCCTGTCCCCCCCCCCCCCCCCCACCACCACCACCACCCCCTGCTCTCAAATGCATGGAAATGAATAAATGCTGTTTAAAGAAAGCTCCTGCCTTCGTGCGGCGGCGGCTGCGCCTCCGGGCTGCCTGCCTTGCGCCCTTGACACCGCCGCGGCGAGCTGCCTCCTCTGCTCCTCGCTGAGCTCCGCCAGGTTGACGGGGCTCCCGTCGGAGACCCGCACGAAGCCGCCCTTCCCGTCAGGTGCCAGCCCCTCCGGTAGCCCAGGCGGCGGCCCTTCGCCTCCTTCCAGGCTCGCTTCGTTCCCCATGATCGACCCCTCCCGTCCCCCCCCCCCCTGTACCCTGCTACCCGGATCGATGCGCGATCCCTCGGCGTAATTATCTCCAAAACGCGCGGTGAAGACGCAGTTCCTCGGTGTTTCGGAGCATCTCAGGTGGTTTTGTCTTTATTTCCTCATGTCCCCTCTTTCCATCCCTCTCGTCCCTCGTTGTTTTTCTGTGTCGCGCATCTCTGCAGCTGCACGGTGACCACAGTTTTCCGTCAGGAGCTCTGGTTTACTACTGCTCACAGCCACTGAAGGGGGCTTCCGGTGGGTTTTACAAAATAAAACCCTAATTAACCGGTGTTGGTGTTAATTTGCTTCGCTTTGCTCACAGGCAGCTAATCTGCCCAGCATGCTAAGATTGAACTACAAATCAAAAATGTTCATCTTGCTTCGTACATAGAAGGAGAGGACGTCAACACCCTGAAGTCATATTGAAGTGAAATAATCAAGTCGCTTGATTTTCACCTCAGAAAAATCTAGTCGCTGTCTGGTTGATGTGGTTTTTAAAGATGTTTAACAATTCGAACAATTTGAACAATTTGAACAATTCTAAATTCTGGGAGTCATAATCTTCAGTCTTTATGGACATTTTGTGATTTGTTATTTCCGAATGGGGAAAGAAAGATTTCAGGTTTTCAGCAAACTAATCAATTGAATATGAATATATATATGAATATTTTTCAAAAATGTAAATCCCTCGAGTTGAAAGCTTTAGTAAAATATCTCAAGTTAATGGTTTTAATTGTATTTTAAGAAACAGTGTTGCTGCTATTCTTGGCAGGTGAAATGTTGTTGTCTTACCCCAATGGGACTAAACTGGTGAAATAAAGGCTAATAAACAAATAACCCCAATATCACTTTAAAGCTTTTATGTTGAAATCTAAATGTAGCACTTCCTCTCTTTCCCACCCTGGTTATCTGTCTTCAACAGCCTCTGTGGTCTCTGGCTCCTGTCCACTGCGCATGCTCCGTCCCTGACAGGTGATCAGAAGACATCTGAAGGAAAAAATGGTTTTTAAAGGGAACCTGCTCCACTTAAATAATGTGTCTGGGTTGATTGTTTGTAAAGACTTGAGGCTCAGAGGAGCTGAGAGGACATGAGAGGTTCTGTTACTTTCTTTATTCTGGTTCTAAAGCAGATAAAAGCAGAGGAGACAGCTTTAAACAGTCTTTGTGGGTCAGGAGCTTCTGGCTACAGGCTTGTGGAAGCTCATTTATATTGTATGAACACACTCTCCACCTCAACGTCTCTCAGTACTGTGATATTGCAGGATTAGAACAATGCTTTAAGGCTTTATTTATAATAACTCAGCTGTATGTGTGTGTTCATCCTCTCTGGACTTATCATTCTGTTCACAGCAACAAAATTCCTCGCGGCAGCACAAGTCCAAAATGTCTAATTTTAGAGAAGATGATATCATGAAATATAGAAAAACACAAATAATATGAACGTGAATGGGTTAATATGTCTCGTACCATGAATGACACCTCATATGCTTGTTTTTCTTTTCAGCCAGCAGAGAGACGACGTCTCATTTCAAATCCAACTCTTCATATTCTCGAATATGTTAATGTGCAGTGGCACAGAGGAGAATCAGTTTGTCTGAGGCCAAATAAATCACGATGAATTCTTTATCTCCTCTCCCCTTGTGAAGAATTGATTGCTGCTGTGATCACAATATAGCAAAGCTGAGTAATGAAAAGCCAACAGCGACTGCAGTTTGATGCATATTTGACATAAAACAACATTACACACCCGCACAATGCAAACAAAATAACACAATTGCATTACATCAGCCCACAAAACAAGCCTACAGTACATTGAGCTCCACTGTGCTGACAGTATGCACAGCCAGCGCGTAGGATATTAAAATACGTCAGCTCGACTGTACATCAAGCAGATGTGTTGCAATATGACAGCAAGTGCTCATTTGCTGCGTGTCTGTGGAGCTCTGGGGCAGATGTGTCCTGGAAGCACCCAGCAAACACACTGTAGTACCTGGACAGGGCTGGAGGGGAGGGAGAGGGGGCTGGGGGACTACATTTAGTGCAGAGGGGGGAAAAAAACAAAGACCAGTGCTTCTGCTGTTGTTCTTGATACATGGAAAAGCTTCAGTATAGACATGAATTCTCCATGTGAGATGGCAGGTCCTGTGTGAAGAATGTAAGATACTGCACAGTCTTGATGTCGGGTGTTTTGAAAGGACGACACAGACAATTTCTTTTTCTCATTTTAGTTTCAGCGTAATGGTTTAAAAAGTTTATGCTTTTACATACTGAGCTTTTTTCCTGGAGGAGGAGTCCGGGCAGATCCCTCAAAATCCTACACCCTGTCATTTTTACACTTTTATGTTTTACTATATAATATTTTTAATTAGTGAGCTTTACAGATGTTGAACAGCAGGTTCACACATTTGGTCCATGTGCCTGGCTGAGGAGGAAATGGTGCAGAGCTGCCATCTGTGGGTCTGAATGAATAGAAGTAACAACCGGCTGAATGTTGGTTGGATGTTTGTAGCAGGGCTGAGGTGAGGCCTGGCCATGGTCACCCGATGTTATCTTACACCAAACCTGGTGTAGATGACCTGACTGTGGGTCACGATTCATAAGGGTTCCTTCACTGAGATCTTTTGAAAGTCGACTATTGATCCAAGCTGTTTTTGGGCCTCACTGACCAAGTGTCCCATACGTCAGAGTACCTCGACATGAACAACCAAAACAACCAAAGACAAAAAATGTCTTTTACCAACACACAGTGTCAGACTAGCTGGTTCCCTCCACTTCCAGTCTTTACAGCTGCAGAGTTCAATTCCCAGTCACTGCTCTTTCCTCTTCGTGACCTTGACTCTTCCTTCTCATTCTTCTCCTCCACATCCTTGATTATTTTCTTCTTTCCTACGTCATCTTCTTTATGTAAAAATACTTCTCTCCTCCATCTCCTTCCTCTCCGTCTCCTCCTCCTCTTCACCTCTGAGTATGTGTAGGCAGAGGTGAGGTTTCTGTCTGCAGTGATAAATGATGGTAGTGTAGCGATTGCTCTGCTCCTCTTCTTCTTCCCCACCGATTGCTGAGGCATGGCCTGATTGTCTCTATGCTGTGAGGCGGAAGCATGCTCTCTCTGCCACCCTCTCTCTCTCTCTCTCCCTGTATCTCACCCACATATTCATATGAGCACACTGACAAAAGCATCCAGTCATGCAGAGCAAACATACGGACAGGCAGACAGTCACTCTCACACACACACACACACACACACACACACATGCAGACACATGCAAACACACGCACACACACAAATACACACACACAGGTGTAAATATGCAACATCAAACACAGGCCCGGGGACAAGAGGCTCTTTCTGAAGCATGTGCAAACCCAGCAGTTTATAGACACACACACACACACACACACACACACACACACACACACACACACACACACACACACACACACCTATCACTGCCTTTGAGGTATAGAATATGGTAAATGGAAAGTATCTATACAAACCAATAAGTCTGATTGACAACTCAAAGCCACATTCACACACAATATTTTCAATAAAACTGAAGTAAATCGACTCAAGATAAAAGTAATAAATAATAATTAAAAGGTGCAATATGAAGGTTGAAGTTGCATAAAGTTGGAAATATATTTCATTACTTTCCCCCAGTGACTTCATATGTTTGATTTGCTCCTCTCCTGTACATTAAAAGAGTGTGTGTGTGTTTGTGTGTGTGTGTTTTGTGCTGTGCAGCCTCCCTGTAATCTGAGCTTGGTAACCAGATAACACACACAGAGCTGTGTTCATTAAATTTGAATACTCAGTTGGGGTGCATGAGTGCAAAGATGGAAACAAAAGCAAAATGTCTTTGTCAGTGATGCTGCTAAAACTCAACTGAACTCACACGACTTGATGAAGGTTTACATCATGAGACGACTCAGTAAAGACACATCACAACTTTGAGACTGTACATGTCCCACAACAGCTCTGATCTCCTCTAAAGGTACCCTGCTCTTCTCAGACAGAATTGTTACATACCTTTACTTCCTGTTTGCAGAAGTGTGTATCCTCACTGTGTGATGAGTGTGTATCCTCAGTGTGTGAAGAGGCGCCTCCCAAGTAACGGTGCAGTTGCAAGTGACGTTTAACTCCTGCTACATTAGGACTGAGCCTCTCTCATCCCTCTTAACTACCTGGCACGCGTCTAATTCCACCCTCAACCCCAACTTCCCCCCGAGATACCGAGACACCGTCGACTAAAAATACCTTTAAAGCCACAGAGGCTCGCTTCTCTTCCTTCCCACACATGCACGCGCACAGGCACACTGGTGGGTGTGTCAACGCTACTCACCCTGATGACAAAGAAACACTCATGCACACGCGTAAGAGGCCCACTTGTAATCCTCTTTTCTCCTGAGAGAGAGGCCAATCACACACCGCTCTGTGCCGTAAGCTGGTGGAGTCCTGCCACAACTCTCCGCCGTGCACAGCTGAGGGTCAACTGAACGTACCGGCGACTGACTGCAACAACAACAACACAAAACAAGCAGAAAAAAGGTCTTGAATCAAACATTCATCCCTTGTCAAACTGCGTTTTAGACCACCGAGGCCACAAATGCCAAAAGCTGCACAGAGAAGCCGTGAGGCCTCCACGTGTTGAAGGAGGAGCGCGTCATAGATGCAGCATTTACAGAAAACCTCCGATTCTGCTGATTTCTTTATGTCTATGTTTCATTCACAGAGCGAGGAGACACATTTTTCCTCTCAGCTAAAGTCTTTGTCGCTCCCTGAAGACGCACAAAAGACGTCTGATTCACACTGTGCTCAATGTCAGAGTTACATAAGTCCCTTTGTCTCCTGCAGATACACAGCAGCACAGATACAAAGAGTCCAACATGTATATGTGTTGCAAAAATAACCTCAATTATTTTTTGGGATATTAGATATTTCAAGTAAAACACGACCCAAAAAAGTGAAACCGATATTGATTTAAAAATGTCTCACTGCCAGGAAGGTCTCACTCTTTAGATTTCAGAGATCTTTGTTGAAGTTAAACTAAAATCTGAAATCAGTGCCGATGGGATTTATTGTACTGAGGTTGTTGTGGTGCTCAGGTGAAGGACGTGGGAAGGAGACTTTAATGTTAATAGGATTTACTGGTCGTTGTCTGGGAGCCAATCTCTAAAGCCAGTATGTCAGAGGCTGATTGGGGTAACAGCAGCGTTACCTCGTCGCCAGAGAACAACAGCAATGAGGTAGAAAGACTAAAACAAATAAATCTGGGATACCCTGAATACGATTACATTTCAAACTCAAAGGGATTTTTCACAGATCCTCCCAGAGATCACTCAGATTGTGCGACAGCTGCTCTGATGTCTTCTCCTTTGGAAACTCCGAGTTCTTGTGAAGACACTTTGTCCTTTTTGAAAGAGACCACAAGCTGCTGTGAGAAATGAAAACACACCACTGGAGGATAGAAAAACGACACAAATATAATAATTAAAACATTATATTTTGTTTGTTTAATGTGGTTTTCAACACATTTTGTGCCTCAGTTTCATCCCCTCCTCTTCTACATCATTTTCTCTCCTCTCCAACATCTGCTCCTCTCCATCATTTCCTCAGTCCTCTCCTCTTCTTTTTCATGTCCTCTCCTCTCCGTCTTCCTCCTGTCCTACCTCCTCTCAACACACACACATTTAGAAAGGAATGATGTGGGATTGAATGCCAATCAAGTCGTAAACGCCCCCGCGGCTCATGAATCATTTACAACACACCTGTTGTCAAGGTGCTGCGTCACAGCCGGTGACGTCGAGGTGGTGGGTCCCAAGAGCTCAGCCCGAAACACAAGGATGAGTCACACTGACGACAAATAAAAACACAAAGACATTCAGCTACAGAGCTGACGGCGGGGGGTGTTACATAAAATCCTCCGGAGCCAAGATACTTCTATAAACCTGGAACGTTTCCAAACACTCAGCTTTGATAAAAAAAACTATTTCCTTTGGTTTGTTTGGACCAGAGAGCTGTAAGAGTCCTTGTTGATTCATCAAGTCCTCCAACGTTACCCAGCAGCACGTTGTGAATCACTTTTCTCTTCAGCAGCTGACAGGTCATTGATCACCTCATCAATCCCAAGCAATCAGAGGATGGAGAGTGTATGAGGTCAAACTGCTCAGTGTGTGTGTGTGTGTGTGTGAGTGTGAGTCCCATCTGCACACGCCCGTGCAGCTTTGTGAGGCGTCTCTGTTTACGACTCTCGGCCTTGTAGCTCAGTGTTGAGGAGGTGGGATCGCAGACATAAATCACACAGCTTCTTAACGACAGATGTGGAAACAGCTCTCCCAGAGTGCACTGCCTGTACAGTGAAACCACCCCCCCAAGGAATATAAGAGCAGGGAGACTCTTGGTTACAGTTTGTGGCTGGTATTTGAAAATTAGATGTTGGCAGAGAAGCTTTTATTTAAAATGTGTTGAAATGTAACGGAGTCAATTTTTAATTCTGTGAATAATTTACATTTAAGACCTTTCCAAACATTACTGATACAATGAAAAGTGAACATGATATGTCAAGAACTCCTCGAGGGAATTCTTTCAAATTTGGTACAAATGTTCAATTCAGCTCATGGATGAACTGAATAGATTTTGGTGGTGAAAGGTCAGAGGTCAAGGATATTATTTATTTTATTGGCTTGACTCTGATGTCGGCTTACATGCACACTGCTGCACTGAGTGTTTTCAGTGTGGAGCTATAACAACACAACGCTGCACCTGTAGAACTCTCTCCGCTTCAGTCTTGATGGAAAATGTCATCCATCATCAAGGAGAGCTGCTCTTTATCACATCCCCTCCCGAGTTGCCATGGTTCCTTCTTCCTGCAGCTGCCACTCACCTGCAGGGTTCCTCATTATGGCATCACTTGATGATTAGTGCAATGCTCAGTACAGTGGAGAACATGTATGTGAAGTGAGTGGGATCTGTGCACGCGTGTCTCAGTCTACAGTCAAACTGCAGACGAACGGGTCAGAGCTTCACACGTGTTTTAACAGCAGCCGCAGGGAGAGAGACGACACGGGGAAGAGAGAAAAGAGAGAAGAGAGGGGGAGTTTCTGCAGCCTCCCGGCGTGTGTTGTCCTCCCACTGAACTAAATCACATCTCTCCTTGCCCACAGACTTCATTTCCCACAATCCCCTGAGCTCGCTGCCGGGCAAGACGGAATGAGTCAGAGCTGCAAACTGCTGAAGGGAGCCTAAGATGAAGAGTCGTGACACACACACACACACACACACACACACACACACTCGGACTGATGTGCTCTGAGATGTGAACTGGCTTCTTCATTTAATTCCAATTTAATACGCATTGAAATATTGATTTAAGTTCAATGCAAAAGATTAGTTTGTGTTTAAGTTTATGGTGAAATATTATCTGACCAACTGAAAAAGAAAAGTTAATTTCATATCAGATTTTTGCTTGTCACCATGTGTTTTCAACCAAACACAGATATATAAAGTATATATAATACTGACATTTTAACATCCTTGTCCATGGGTTACCTGATAAAGATCTGGTACCCAAACATCGCAAATACAAATCACAGAGTGTGCAGGACTGTTTTCAATTATTCACTTTTCTCTGATGCAAAGGAAATTATTAGATTATCTTATTCTCTTCTGATTAACTGTGACATAAAAATGTTGTTTCTACAGCTTTATTCTTTTCACATGTATGTTTCCTGAATGATTCCTTCATCAGACACTCCGTCATAGATTCTGAAAGCTGAGGTAAAAACATGAATAAATAATGCACAGAATCATTTGAAGTAACGGCTTCACTGTCTTCAATGAGCCTTTATGAATTCTCTTTATATCTTGTCTGTTGCTGAGTAAAAAATAAAATGTCTGACATGACTCTGCTGGTAAAATATAACATGTTGATGCAAACAGAATTTGTCTGTGGAGACAGTGAAGCTCCCTAAGGCAGAGCACACAGTGATAACACCCTCCTCCACCATAATGGTCAGGACGGCTTCTTTCTTCCTCGTGCATCAGACTGACACACACTCATACACACCGAGTGTGTGTGCGGAACACAGGACATTCAAGGACAGTCGCCATGGCAACAGGACCAACCAGGAAGCAAGGAAGTGTCGCTTTAAGAGAATATTTTGTCTGGAGTGTGGAGGCAAGAGATTTCTGTTATAAAAAAAATAAAAAAAGGGAACACACTGCACGTTCTGATGCTGCAGCCTCGAGGCCTCTGATTGGCTCTGACAGGAAGCAAGGCCGCACAGGGAGCGAGACAACAGCACCCTCTAGTGGCTCTGCAGGAGAATCATCATATTCTATAACAACCAACATCCCACCTTTGGCTCGAGTTTGCACCCGTTTGTTTTTCAGCAGGATTACGCAGAAACTACAGAGTGGATTTCCATGAAACTACTGAGAGGATGTGATACTGAACCCATTAAAAATTGGGGTGGACATGGACAAAGGTGTGGATCCATGAAGTTTTAACTGTCTTTAATATCGTGAGATAATTTAGTACTTTTTAGACATTTTCATCTATTTTTCAGGAAATAATTCATGGAGTTTGATGAAAAATCTTATATACAAATAAAATCTGGATCTAGCAGATTTAAATGTTGCTATTTCACAGGGTTACAAACCTGTAACTACCAGAAATGTGAAGCTGGCATTGTGGGTTTATATGTATCTTGAGGAATTTAAGGAGACTGTTGGGCAAATGTGACAAACAAAACAATAAAATAAAAACAAGAATGGCACTCTGTCCCACTCTGTCAAATTGCTCACACTCATAAATATCTGTCCCCTAAATGTCCCCCTATGATTCTTTTTATCAAGATCAATTATTAGGAACATGTTAATAAAAAAAAATATTCCTGCGTGTTCCCTCTGATCAACTCCTGCTTCATCTTTTCAACAAGTTTCGTGATAATCTGTCCGGCAGTTTTAAGCTGATGTTGCGTTCAATCAGACAAAGCAACACACAGGGGTGAAAACATTACCTCCTTGGCCGCGGGAAAAATCAACAGAGACTGAATTCCATTTACCTGCTGCACTTTCAGGCTCCTGCTGTTGTTTGTGCTTCTTCACTGAACAAACTGAATGTTGGTGATATTCCTAACATGTGTTCTTCTCCTGCTCCGAGTCAAGATATCTCCTGTGAAGAAAAAAAACCTTTTGCAAATGACATTAAACATTTATTAAGAGCAGCCGAGAGCTACGAGCACATCTGAGCAGTTTGTTCTGTTTATTCTCAGGTGGGTGAGGTGGGTCTAAGTTTCGAATAAACCATCTGTGCGATTTTCTGCCTCCAGCACAGACAGACAATAAATGTGAATGGATTCTTGCAGCACGATAAAAATGAACCGTCTCGAGTTTCTGCAGCGGTTTGAGTGGTCGTAGCACAGATGGTACAGAACCAGGACCGTGAGACAGGCTCTGGGCATAAAGTTTGTGACTGAAATAAAAACAGAGAAACGTGTATTTTTTGTAACGGAGATGTTTATTTAGACAACTGAACGCATGCCAGAAAGAGCCGTGTTACAGCAGCGGAAACTCTCAGCTCTCTCGCTTTTTCTAACTCTGAGGGAGAGACCCAAATTAGGGACACACCAAACTTTTTGAGTGCCGGTACAGAACGCTATCCGCTCTAATTTATTGCATTGACACTTTATACTCTTGTCGTGTATTGAGGGGATAAGGAAGACAAGGGGAAGGGGTTACCAGCTTGAATCGGAGATTACTGAGGTTGGATTTCGAACGGCTTTGGCCGGAGTGTCTTGGATCGCTATTAATCACTGTTTTGGCAAAAGTATAATTCACACTTTGCTTTTAAGGAAACTTTACCTCTCACACAAAACACAGAAAGAGAGACGATTAAAAAAGATGCACTTGCTGTAGGTAGCATTCACATGCAGTAATAAGGTGTCTTCTCCTCAGACTAGATTTTACATTTTTCTCCACTATTTCTTACAGAGATTCACAGCTAAGGTTTTTCTCAGATTCGGGGAATTATCTTACACATCATGGCGACTCGATGCATGAACGACATGTCTGGTGGATGTGGGGAAAGGAAAGCGAAGTAAAAAAATCGTCGGTTATGGCAAAAGAGACTAAATTGTGCTTATTAAAGACGGGATTCGGTTAATGACGCAAAACCCCTTTTACTTAATTCACTTTCAAACCCTCTGTGATGTATTTCACTCAGTTGGTCCGTCAAAGTTCATGTAGACGATGTTGCCGTTGTTTCTCCAATGTACTGATGAGCCAGAAATACCATAATATCAAAAATAAATGCAACCCTTTCACAAAACAATGAGCAATAAATAATTATCAAGTGGTGTTCTCGTACTGTATATGTACTGTATATACACAGAGAGTTACGTTTGTTGTATATATGTACACAAAAAACAAGTGGCAGTCTATTTCCGACTGGCTTTTCACGTATTACGCCGACAACCGGAATTCGTGAAATCCCAGAAAAGACGTAATAAGTTACACAGGATCCTCAGAGGCGGAGGGGGGGGGGGGGGGGGGGGGGGGGGGGGTAATGCAAGATGAGGCGGCTATGTTGCTCGTTTTTGCAAAAAAAAAAAAGAACCACTGGTTTGGAAAGGAAAGAAAATATAAAAGTAACATTTTTCAGGTAGGGAGTAAAAAAAGAAGACCCAAGAACTCCATAAAATAACTAGCTTATTAAAACATTGATTGACAACATGCACGATGCCTCGGGTGGAGTGGGTTGCGACGAAGCACTTTCTCCGCATGACTTTGCAGTTTTTGCATGTTTATAACGCTTCTATTTAGTGTGGGCCACCGGTGCAAAGCTGTGCACACGTCGAGCTGAACTGCACGCCTCCCTTTTCCTCCTGTGGGGGGCGCTGTTGTTCGTACGGACGAGACAGAAGAATCTTTTTGTCCTCAAGCAGTCCTTTCAAAATAAGAGTCTGTTTATGCTATCTTGCAGTTCACATGCTCAGGTCAAAGAGGGAAGCAGGTCGGAAAACATTGTATCCGCTTCCGTAAATGTCCGTGCGTCTAATAAACGTCTACGCCACTGTCCTCTCAGCGTCAAGTCCATCTGCTTCACTGACGAACACCTCAGTCTGTCCCCGTCTTATTTTAGTAGCTTATGTACAGGAGGTTGAACTGTGCGCCAGACAGTCTCCCAGGCAACCAGCCACATGCTCACACATTTACAGTATTTTCCAGTCTCTCCATCCTCCGTTCATCCTCCTCTTCCAAGGTTATGTGGGTTTGAGTCTTTGAATGAGAGCGTTATTGTAGTTTCGTGTGTGCGGCTCGACTTCTATCTAAACTGTGTGTCTGATGTGTGTGTTTTTGTTCTTGTCATGGAGAGGTCACTGAATCATACACTGGAAAAACACTCTCGAGAACGTGTTTGTGTGTTGACAGTATGTGTGGATGCATGGGTTTGTGCTTGTGTGTGTAGATCTGGTTGCGTGTGTGCGTGTCTGTGCTTGATCTCAAACACTACGCGGAGGTCTTTGGAGCTCGTGGGTCCTCCTGTTGCGTCCCTTCTTATTTTCCTGCATCCGTCTCCACTTGGCGGCGTGCTGGTTGTTTGCCCGCTGCCCCCCCGCCGCTTGAGAGCCTGCCAGGCCGCCCTGCCCCTTCTGGCTGTTTTGCGTCTTCGTGTTGCTCCTCGTCGCCTGGCCACTCACCATACCCAGATTTGTTTGACCTTTCTGGGCATTCTGACCCCGCACCGGCCCTTCCACTGTCGGAGCTCCGGCCTGAAGCCATGGCCTGCTCTGCGGTGGATTGGCCTGCTGCCTCTGAGCATTGGGAGCTGTAGCTTTAGGCCGTAACGCAGCGCTGTCAGTTTTACCCTGATCGTTGCCATTGGGCGTCTTCGGCTTCTTCTGTTTGCGCTCCTTCTTCCAAACTCGATCGCAGAACTCCTCCACGCTGTTGAGGTCTGGGTGGTCCAACAGAGAGAGGAAATCTCTGTACCACACTCTGTGCTTGGGGGACTGACCCACGCCGCCTCCCGCTCCGGGTATTCCTGGAAGGATGTCGGCCAGTTTCTGGGAGGGGATGACCTGGAGGTTGAGGCGGAGAAGGGGCTGAATGAAGCCGTGCTCGACGGCCTGGCAGTGGTAGATTCCTGTGTCGGACTGTGCGAGGCTGCGAATGAGCAGACCCTGGTCGGTACGAAGAACTCTGTCATCCAGCTTGATCTGAAACACACAGAAATAAATATTTGGTTTCTACAATTCTACAACTGGAATTAAAGATAGAAATAGCAGATATTTGCACACATCAATGAATGGCAACAGTAGATTAAATCTTACTGATCAGAACGTAATTACAGATGTTGAAGTTTTAAGTGGTCGAAACAGAATTAAAGATTGTTTTGACGAGTCAAAATGATGTTGATGACAAGTCAATGGCTACAAACTTTTAAGCTTCCAAAGACCCTGTCCACAAATCTGTAGGGTTAAGAACTGGTTCATTCAAGCTAAGGCTATGTTCGGCATCGCATGAGAAACTGCTGTGACATCATTTATTCAAATGGGAACACCTTGTTGAAGAATTTGGGTCATCCAGTAAAAAAAGTTTGAATCTCTCCTGTTCTTAAAACAACTCACCCTGAATGCCTGGTTACACAAATATAGGTACAATTCTCTTGTATCATAAAAGGTCAAAAGTCAATCTAAGCATTCACAACTTAAGGTTTCCACTCCTCGGTCACAAAGGTTAAAGGTCAATAGGATCATAGATTTCTGCAGGGATCTAATCAGCATGGAAGAGATATTATAGATACTATCATCAGAACTGGGCTGTGGCCATCTTACAATCACCGAGATGAAGATTACACATTTCCTACCTCGTGCTTTCGGTCGTCGTTGAGCTTCTGCAGCTGCCAGTAGATGAGCGCTCTCTGAGACTTGGGGCTGCACTCCAGGAACATGCTGCTGTTCTCCACACCGAACACACTCCTGTCCTCCACACTGCCTCCTACGCCGTCCACGTCGTCTGCTCAAAACCGAAACACGCACAGGTAGAAGAGATTAGGACGTGTGTGTGAAAGAAGAGGAGACCAGTGGTGTGTGTGTAAGTGTGAAGTCATGGCGTTACCTTGATGCTGGAGGTCTGAGCACTGGGAGAGAGGGTCTCCGTTTCTGATATCCTGTCGTCTGGTTCGCCTGGGGACACAGTAAAAATAAATTATGTCACATCCTCAACTGAAAAGAGCAGAAATGCACTTGCCACATGTTCTGCTCGCTGTGCTGTTTGGCTGCAACCACTAGGGGGCAATGTTGACCAGCACTACTCCACATTCTGCCTCCTTTTCATTAAAGGGACAGAAAATGTGTATTTGCTCAACCTTTACTCTACTGTAAAATCACATGGGTGAAAAAATAAAATCCAAAGCCTGGCAGAATTTAAGAAACATAAACCTACAGGGGCAATAAAACAGCCGAGCCTCATTGCCTTCTGATGAGTCTTGATTTTGAAACCAATGCGGTTTAGTTTCGCCCTTGAAATTCCTCGCAAAAAGCAGGCGCGCTCTTTGTCCTCCTGACGTGAGAGTCCACTGTGCCATTGGGCTTTTTTCAGCTGGGCTTTACTCACATCAATCTAACTGCCATTGTATCTTCCCTGTTTCTAGTTGCCATGGTTTATATTTCTGATGGACACCGTACAAAAAAAAAATCAAGCAGGGGAGAGGAGGGGTAAGCCAAAGGTGAGGTAACAGCTTTTGAGGAGGAAATAAAGATGGGAACCATTGTAGGTGAAAAAGAAACAGATGAAGTGAAATGGCCCATGTGTGTATGTGTGTGTGTGTGTGTGACTCCTGCACGCCAAATATGGCTACCTCCCTCCTCCCTTCCTCACTTCCTTACTTCCCTATGCCATACATATTTGGAAACTCATCTCTGTCTCTTTCTCACACACAAGGTTCCTTCTCTGTACATTTCCTGACCCAACATTCCTGTCTTTTTGGTCGTCTGAGCACGTGCGGGGCCGGGTGTCTGGTTCCCATATTGGGCGAGGGAGAGGAGAGGGAGAGGAGAGGGAGCCGAAAGAAGCCGGGGCCTGGCCCTTAACCATGGGGTGTGCCACCTCTTCTGTAACGCTGCCAAGCTGGCGTTTACCCACTGGCCTCTTTCTGCTGGTGTGAGAAGTTGTGGATGAATGAGAAGCAGAGGAGTGTGTGTGTGTGTGTGTGTGTGTGTGTGTGTGTGCGTGTGTGTGTGAGGGCTGTCGTGGTCGGGCTAATCCCGCTGGATACAGCAGAGGGTAATTTGAGGGTGTGTATGTTCATACCTCCTGGCTGCAGGGTGAAGCGGTCAGACAGCTCCTGTTGGCTATAATTTAGAGTGTGTGTGTGTGTGTGTGTGTGTGTGTGTGTGTGTGTGTTCCTCTTTGCTGTAAGTTGATGGGTGCACAACTCACAGCAACTGTTTCTGACAGGAGTTAAAACCCAGGCTGCTGAATTCTACCTCTTGGAAAGTGTTCTCAGCGTGTGTGTGTTTAATGACGGTATTTTGGGCCTGTGTAATATTCCTATTCCAGATTACTTCCATGTTTAGATGCTTTGGCGCGTATCCGGGTACATTTTTTGGATTGGGGTACACTTGCTAATAGGCGAGTGGAGGTCTGAGGTTACAGCACCAGGTTGTGTGTTGAAATTGCCTTTGAGCAAAAGTCTTTAGAGCCAATTGCAACAGCCCCGCTGCAGGTGTACTGATAACTCCCAGGTGCGACTGCGTGAGAAGGCGCTAACACAAAAGGCCGGATGTTGCTGAGAAGAGTCGTACGAGCTCGGCTAACACTGCTTAACTCACAAATAATGGCTGAGGAGAAGCGTTTAATGTGCGAGCGTGTGTGCCTCCTACCTCTTGGCGGTGGGGAAGTATCTTGAGCATTCGGTGCCGTCCCAGGCGCAGTATGGGTCTCGGGCCAAGCAGCACTCGGCGCAAGCTTTCCCATACACCTCGCAACGGTGCAGAGACATCTGCGATACACCCAGGGACGAGCCAAGGTACAGCTGTTGCTGTGGGAGCCAAAGAAACAGCAAGGATTTAAAACTTGAGTGCTCCTGTGTGGCTCGCCTGGAAACGTTCTCATGAAAAGAAAGCGGTTGTGGGTTTGTTTCTCCTAGGCACATTAGACATCTTTGCTTCTTTTGGATACCAGTGTTTTCTTTAAGGCCCATAAGTTCTTTTTTTTCTCTTGGGCTTCTTTCCTTGTCAACAACTTTTTGTGTAAATTATATTGTGTTAAAATATGTTTTTACCTGCTTGGTGGACAGCTCCATGGCAGTAATGGTAGTGGGCTCCTGTACAAAACAAACACAGCCTGTTAAACATCACATTGGTGCCTATTTTTAAACATCATACATGTTTTTCACACTTTGTTCAAAGTCGTACCCTAAAGACCGTCATCTCCTCCAACACCACCTCCTCCAGGTCGTGCCAGCTCTCTCTGGGGATCGTCACCACCTTCAGCACTGTTCCCATATCTGGAAGACAAACAGAGTGTGCATAAAAAAGATGCACTTCCATATTAACAACACAATCTGTGGCTGCTGCCCTCTGTTAGTATATTTGCTTGACTGTAAAAATATCTTTTGCAAAATATTATCGTTTGATGTTTTCAAGGAAAAAAATACAGTTCCTGAAGAATTTTCACATCTCATTGGATATAACCTAATTCACTTTAAAGTATTATACAGTAGTATATATAGTCTTCAAGCAGTAAACTGTACTTTGACTGCGTACCTGTGCCAATAAACATGACGTCATACTGTCCGTCCTCTGCCTCCACTCTGTCCACCACCAGCTGGGAGAACTGGTAGTCCACATCTGTCCTCACCATGATGGGACGCCCCCCTATCGGGTGAACTGGGTTGTACATGGCCGGATGGCCCCGGGCGAAAGTAATGACGTCATCGGGAAGGTCTTTGGTGGAGTCGAAACCTCCGAACGTCTTACTGGGACACTGAGAAAGACGGCAAAAAGAATGTGAAGCTGTGTTGTGCGTATTTAGTTTTCTAGAAATGTGGACAGTTCACGTGGAAACTCACAGTTCCAGGACGAGGGTAGGGCACCCTCCCTTGGAAGGGCACCCACTGATAGGTGGGTCCATCTCTGTGGGCGTAGGGACCCAGGAACACCCTCCTTATGTCCGCCATGTTGTACATACACACCGCGGAGCCTTTAAAGATGTTACTGCGGAGGAAGAGAGAGAGAAATGGAGAAGAGAATAAGTTGAAGAGAGTGAGGGAATGGGAGGGCGGTGATATGAAGAAAGATGACACACAGGAACAAAGGGGATTTATAGGTGATTGGGAGACAGGGATTAGGAGCTTGTGAAATCCTGAAGAAAGACAACAAAATGACCCTTCATCGCACAAAGACGGAGCGGGAGTAAGGTTGTCATTACCTAAGTATGGGAATGACAGACAGGAACTCCTCTGTGATTGTTTCCAGCCTCTTGAGAGCAGACAGGAATTTGGGCACTCCACCAACTAAACGGGAGACCTGGTTCAGAGCATATTTGAAATCTCCCTCCAATGAATTTTTTGCGAGCATTTTTTTGCCCCTTAGCCAGATGGGCGGATTTCGCTCTCGCTAGCCAGACACAAGTCGGACGAAGACAAGGTCAATCAATCACGCAAAAGAAGGGAAATTATGTGGGTTTCATTTCAATTTCTGCTCCGTCCCGGGGCGTCCAGAAGACAGCAATTTGAGCAGTGACTCATATAAGTTCCATTAGAACAATCCAAGATATATATTTCCAAGAGTTATTGAAATATTCATGCAGAGATTAAAACGATCGTTAGCTTGCTCGTTAGCTTGCTGTTTGCTCTGAGCATTGAAGGCACATTAACCTCTGACCACATATGAGGAGATCTGTTACATGATTTTACAGATTAGATAGATTATAGAATAGATCTTCAAAAATAATCTCATTATCATTCTAAGGGACACTTTTTAAAAGAGGAATTTATATTTGGTCGGCATATCTGTTGCGTTTGCAGGAAACAAATGCTTCTCTAAGATTTAGGGACATCCTTTGTCTCGCTGGCTGCAATGGGAAGTTGTCTCAGACTAATTAAGGATGTGGCTGACACACACACACACACACACAAACACACACTACTCAGCAAAGCAGGGAAGATGAATGGATTAGCATTTGAAAATGTTAATTAGAGAGAAATTCAATTAACTCTGGGGGCAAAAACAGACACTCATATGTCTGTGCTTAAGAAGAAGGGTGAACATGTGTTTGTGCAGATACACACAGCTTCAGAGAGAGAGGCACACAAAGTAGATCCACACAAACACACACTCACACACACACGAGTGGGGAGGGACACAATCAAACATTGATCTGTCAGTGGCAGCTTCTTTCTGCCTCATTAAGCAGTGATATTAAAAGCTGGTCTCTCTGAATCTCTGCTCTATTCATCTCTGAAAACCGGCCACTTAGAAAACCAATTAAACTTCTCT
This sequence comes from Paralichthys olivaceus, assembly GCF_024713975.1. Lineage (NCBI taxonomy): Eukaryota > Metazoa > Chordata > Actinopteri > Pleuronectiformes > Paralichthyidae > Paralichthys > Paralichthys olivaceus. The sequence continues at coordinate 6,169,215 of NC_091115.1, forward strand.
AATTCCTCAATGCCCTATAATTGAATTTTAAAGCGTGTGTGTGTGTGTGTGTGCGTCAGGGCGAGCTCACATGTGTAGGTGTACGCCCCCCCCGCCACGCAGCAACCTTTTCAGTTCGATACGTTCCAGAGAGCTGAGAAAGGCCATACGGGCCCGCTGATGCAAGGCGACTGTCAGTATGCGTCTGCTCGCACCGCCATTCTATTCATCCAGCCACCGGTTTTATTATGAGCGGTGATTGATGGCGCTTGTCCTCCGCTCAAAGCGCTTTTGGAGACACCACTGGACACAATATCGCCTCCTCCTCCTCCTTCCCAAATGCAAATTCATCATCATCATGATAAGTGCCGCCATCTGTGCCATTTCAACTCACTTATCTGCCTGGGCCCGCGCCTTCGCCCCCGCCGCATGCTTCAATAGTGCCACACCCGGGCCTCTGAAAACCCTATTCAGTGCTGGGGCGGCGGCCAGGGGAGAGACGTGCGTTCCCGCTGAGGGAATATTGTGTTTCTCTTGCTCCCTCCTGCCCCATAATCTGATTTCCCTACGAGCCTCTGCCAAGGTTTCGATGGATGGAGAAAAAAAAAAGGAGACAGGTAGCGAGGAATTGGGAATTGGCTAAAAGCAATCTCAAGGGTTGGGGGGGAAAGCAACCGTAAGACACCTGTAAGTGGATTATGGGAAGGGGGAGCACTGTCTGGGAATTCGACAGAGGCACACTCGGTCGCTCACATTTTCCTGCATCATTTAAAATGGTTAGGAAATAGCAGATAAAGGGATTTGATGAAAGGAAGAATCTTTGAAAGGAAATATGAAGCGTGTGTGTGTGTGTTTTTTAAACACAGAGGAAATAACTCGTCCAGGACGGTTTGCACATTGAATACATATCAGCTCCTTCCAGTCTCCTAGCAACAAATCAACAAAACAAATATGGCACTACCAGCATCTGTGTCTAACTGAGAATTCCAGCCCTTGCACACAGATGATAGAGGTCATCGTGAAAAGATCTGGACAGAATAGTACCTGGATGTGGTGAATACGGCGTAGATGACTGGATTCTTCGGGTCCTTAGAACTCATGAGAAACACATCCTCTGGAAACAGAAAATAAAGAGCCGGTGAAGCGGAAGCTTTTTGAAAAGGATCTTTTCTCTACACACGAATAAAGAATGCAGGCTTACGTAGTTCATCAAAGTGCGTATCAATGCCGTTGACCCCGGGGACTGAACACATGAGCCGAGCCTTGAGGAAAGTGGTCCACTTGTTCACCAAACTCCTGTGACCTCCCATATCGTTCTGTAACAACATGTTTCTGTAAGCATTCACGCCATCATTTCTGTAACAGACAGCATCTTGGAGAGGATTTTGCTGTGTGTGTGTTGTTACCTTACACAGTTGTCCTATCCTGGCGATGGTGGCCTTCCCGGTGTGCTCTCCGTCCATGGCGTTCTCCTTGAAGAACAGGAAGATCTTGTCGTCTTCAGGGTTGTCGCTCTCTGGGATCAAGTGTACGCTGACGAACCTGGGGTCTGGGGGAAGAACGGAATATCAATAAACCAGCATAACTTTCTCCGCAGTGCATAATGGAGCCAAATCATACATTACTTCATGCACCAATGTAATTTTATGATCCCAACCTCTGTCCCGATGACGAACCTTTCACCCCTATTTTACACCTCAGAAACCAATCCCCCCATGATTCTCTCCAGTCACGGCTCAGTAATAACAGCCATTTACTTTACACCCCGGTGTTATAATATCTGACTTTACCCCAAGTGAGTGCTCCAAGTCCAAATCCCATATAACCCCCGTCTCTAGACCACATCCTTGCAAACACACATGGCTCTGATTGTGCCGGGTAACACATGAATAAATTTATCTCAACTTTAAGCACGAGAGGAAATCAAAAGCTAAACGGGGCAGGCCGAGGCCTTAAGGGCTGAGATAAAACCTCGACTCTGAGGGGCACGAGGGCCGAGAGAGAGCGGCCACAGTCACTGAGGCGTCGTCACGCGTAAATCGAGCCTGTGTCTAAAAGCTAGGGGGTTAGCCGGAGAGAAACAAGCAGTGCCATGTTACGCCTCTGTGGCCGTTCAGGATATAGAGTAGCTGTGAAAAAGGAGATTGTGGCCAAAGAGGGAAGCAGATTTATAAGCGCTGTGCGGGTGCAAGACCTGTGGCATGAATCATGTGTGCCCCACACATGCTTCATACCTTTATTGGGAATTTGTACCATTAAAATACTCACTTTAATAAACCCAACGCGCTCACGTACAAAAACACGCTGCCAACTGCTGTGGTCGTACAATTCATTGCATTTGATTCCCAACACAAGGCCACTTCATCAAGAGATTTAATCCAGCCTCCGTGTGAGTGAGGGGGCATAAGAAGGTGAAGAGACATATAAATATAATTCATGAATCAGAGCGATCAAAGCCAAACCTGCCATCTCAACCTAAATCCCTTTTCAGAATCAGCTGCTATTAAGCATTCATTCCCCAGTTTCTTTCTTCTCACATGTGAGCACCATGTAACCTTGTTGATAAAGGCTCAACTGAATATCCCCATCCCCTAATCCACGCAATTACAATCCCTCTTTTGTGGAGTTAGATTTTGTCAAAAGGATGCGACCGCCCCCCCTAGCGAATTTGTTTGAACAAGGTGAAAGATCGATCGGGATTAAAGCGGCGGCGATGACTTCTCCCTATTTAAATGGCTCTTTATTAATATTTCACAGTCGTCTGCACCACAGAGGCCAGTGTTTGTGGTGGTGGGGGAGGCTGTTGAGGGGGGGACTGAGAGGAATTTGACTCCACTACAGGAAAACAGCTGAGAGCGGATTAGTTCTGTGGGAAAGAATGGGGGAAAAAAGGGGGATGGCACAGCTTGAGGGAAAGGTTCAAACTGACCTTTTGTGGCTCGCCGAGTCCTCCGCGGTGCCGACTGATAGCCGGACAGACCGAGCGGTCAATAACTCTCACCGCCGCGCTAATCTTACTGGCACAGACAAGTCCAGTGACTTTGTGAATGGGCTCTGGTATCTGATGTCTGCACATTAACGGAAATGACTGGAGACTTGATGCTTGTGAGAGAATTTGATGCTTTGAAATCCGTTGGAAACGCACAGAGGTTTTCTTTTTTTCCCAAAACCGGCCAATGACAAGAACTTATTTCCATTGTATGGAATATTTTGAGGTGTATGTAGGATATCAGGGTCCAGAAAATGGGCATTTGTTGGTGTTTGTATAGTTTTTGCAGGCTGAACCCTACTAGCTTCCGTTTTTTGCAAAATCCAGCTGTCATTAAACAACACCACAGGAAACATCTGTATTTCTAGGCAAACACAAACAGCTGTATTAAACAGGAAAATTGATTCCTTCCGTTTGAAAAATCAATTTCTGAATATTACCATTCAGCCATCTTGAATCATGCTGCTCTGTCCTGATTGGATGATGATCTCCCAGCGTACGGAAAATTGCAAAGTCCCTTCCCATGAAATCAGCAGACGTGCCAGAGTACAGTTCCCCATCTGCCAACGAGAAAAAGTAAAAGTTATAGGAACAAATGATCGGCTCTGAGGCGAATGCACATTTCCTGGAACTAATCGAGGGAGGGGTCAAACTCACCGATCAGGAGCGAGGCGGAGAGCATTCTGGGGTCGTAGGGGCTTTTCCCGCGGCCATTCTCAAAATGAGGCGCCAGTCGGAAGATGTTGTCCTGTGGTGGAACGGGTCAGAGTTCAAAACAAGGCCAGAGAAAGCTAAACTAAGCCTAAAGGTACACATATAGCCTGTGTTTCAAATTACAACATATTCCGCTTGTACCTCATACCTTTGGAAAGGGCTACTCCACAATTTCAGCCAGAAACTTAATTTATTTGATTACAGAGAACAGCAGAGTCAGCAGTGGTGCAATTTACACAAAGGGGAATAAAGTAGAATTAAGAAGAAAAGGCACAAATCATCTCAAGAGTATTTGAATAAATTTAAACAAAGGGTACAAGAGATCCGAATCATTCACTTTTCAGTAATTCAATTACAAGAATTACACATGTTTAACCTCGAGAGAACTCATGCAGGGACAATCTGCATGGTGCAAGCACTCGATCCCCTCCCCATTGTTCGTCGACAGAACCCACGCTGTTACACTGATTCACTTGTAGACCTCTATCAGGATGACTGATTAAACTTTTATGTGGGAGAGGTTGTTTAATTTCCAACGGCTGAAGTCGAACCGTGTAGTGACCACTTTTTTCCACTTCTTCACACAAAGGAAAACAGTGATGAGAAGATAATCAATGAGGGGAACGAACACTGCTGCGCTTGACAGAAAAGTGTGTGTGTGTGTGTGTGTGTGTGTGTGTGATCGCACTAGTGTAGTTGTGTTGCACAAATCTTTTTTTAAGGGGAAACAATATTGGACTTTCCGTCTCATTACTTTACCATAGCCACATTTCATGACTTCTTAATGAATGCTCAAATGAAATCTAAATTACCTTTCACATATATATAATAAATTAAAACCCCACAACATTTGGACTGAGCTAACATCAAGTCACCACAATGCTTTACCTCTGCTCTCTTGCCCATTTCCAGATAAGCACAGATGGGGTGGAAGGCTCCAGTGCCACAGATGTACATGTGGGTCTGGTTGTACGGTTGGAGGACCCGAATGTAGTTAGAACACTCTTTCTGCAAAATACAAATAAACATAGAATAAAGATATAAACCACAACTTTTGGATGCATTTATACAGCTGGTAAAGAGATTTACTTTAATTTCGTGTGCAAATTTCTGTTTTTTTTTTTTTTACAAAAGGACTTATGTGAGCAGTAGCCCCTGCTCTGCCAATTCACTCCTTCATATCATAAAGTTTAAATAGGGTTTTACCCCTTATGAAAATAAAGCGGACACCTATCATAAAAAAAGATGTGATTCAACTGAAACTGGAGACAAATCGAAAGCAGAGAATAACGGTGAATAGAGAAAAGCTTTGTTGGAATTTAAAGCAGGGACTTTCCACTTGGTTTGGAAAAGAAAAAAGAACAACTGTATGAAACCGAGTCTCATTCAAGGAAATCCCACCTGTAAGTCAAATCAGCAAATCCACCTCAGATCTTTAATGATCCATGTGTTTCAATTTACCGTGGGTATTTGGGTTGGCTCTCCGTCACATGCTGATAATCCCAGTGGTGTGAGACTGTTTATTAGAGCGCTAATCAAGGAGATTGGTTGGTGTTATTAGCGGCCTTGAGGAGTTGATTTGGGCACATGTGTTTAAGAGATTAGGTCGTGGTTTGCCTTATTATAAATACATTGAATAACTACCCAACAAACAAGTACACATTTGTTTGGGGATTTGGAAAAGTAACGCTCACATACACACATCAAATCAAATGCTGACTGCCAAATACTTTTTTCCTTCCCTCAACCACTATATCTCCTCAGGCCTCTGAACAGTACAGACGCTTCAGTTTGTCGAATTGATGATGTCCCTCATGAGACATAAATGGAATACGAGGCTCCAGGTTGCAGTTATGACATTTTCCAGTGCAATACAAAATTGACTTTTCCCAAAAAATAAAATGTCCTGCTATTATTCAAAGAGGTAGAAATAATTGTCTTTTGCGCCTACTGTTTTTCCTCCGCAGAAACATATTTAAAATGGACATTTTGGGAAATGCACTTTGTAGCCGAGAGTAAGATGTGAAAATGGAAACCACTTTCCTGACAGTACTCTGAGCAGCTGTTTCCCAAGTCAGCGGTAAGGGCGGGACAACGCAAATGACAGAAATCCTCCATAGACCAGAGTGTCTCATCTCAGTTCAGACTTTGAGGTCCGCACTTGGAAGAAAGTGAGCCTGAATTGGGACAGGTAATATGAAGCCAGAGCAGAAGTTGTGCTTTGTGCTAAGCTAAGCTAACTGACTACTGGTTTTAGCTTCATATTTAGCGCACAGACTGGAAATCGCTCCCAATTTTCTCATCATATTGTCGTCGAAAGTGAATACGCCTAATTTCATCCAAATGTCAATTCAGGTATGTCGGACTACATGTAATACGTGGTTTTAGCATGATAGCAGTTTCTGACTGGGCTGAACTGCAGGATTTAATACGTTTCACGTGTGCACCTTATCAACAACCCACAGTCTCAACTCAGTTTGCACACTTCAGCCACACTGTTACTGCTGATTTCACAGAGGAAGACTAAACTTGCACGATGTCTTGTGGCTAACCTCAGCCCTGTCCATGTTTCTGGAACACTGTGTCAACGTAACGACTTTACCCTCTGTTTTCCCTACTGTCGAACAGCGGGAACAAATGTCCCCCCACATCATTCTCACACCCTTATTATATGCATTTCACATAAGCTCCTATAACCCCCCTCCCCCCCAGCCACCCTCACCCCCGACGTCAGCTCTGTTTAGTATTTTTACACGGCTCTCTACAAGTTGGACTCGTTAGCTATGTGGGAGGTAGGTTGCACCTAAACACTGACAGACGTTACTTATTCAAGTCACTCAAACATTCAGCTCGATCTTGGCCTCAGGTAAAAAATGGCTTTACAAACCATGTCATTATGTAAAAAACCACAACAGCCGCAGAGGATAAATGAGTCATTATTGGATAAAATGAATGACTCTCTTTGGGCTCTTTCACGATGACTTTCCATGGGAGAAATGGGCGGACAGATTTGTGTGTGGTTTGTAGACATTTGGATGAGTTGAGTGAATTTTGAGATTATGCTGAGGTATCTAATTGAATTTGGAAAAATTCAGTGGAAACGCAGGATAACTGTTAATTTCCCTTCAGCGTCTGTAATAGCTGGACGAATAATCGGAAATGACATCAGGCAGTTCTGCAAAGCTGTGAAGCCACGCTTCAGTATCCGAACGCTTTGTTCACTGAAACGCAACAACCTGGGCCAAGTTACAGACTCATCCTGCCAAGCAGAATGATACAGCCATCAGGCATTTTGGAGAGGAGGGGGCAGCTGTTACATTTGTTCTGCGGCTGTAAAGTGTGGTTTGGACAAATGCATCAATTTAGGAGCTCTGAATGCTTTAGTAATGTCCCAATCAAGGCCTCCCGTGCTGCACTCCATCTCTGCTCTCACCGCCTCATTTTCAAGGGTAAACATTTTCACAGCACGCAAATACCTCATCACTGTGTTTTGTGTGATTTTGTGCTGCCAGAGCCCACTATTTTTTCCACCATGCGAGGCAGCGAAGGTGTAGTGTTCCTCGTGTGGTCTCGACTCAGTGTTTGTGTGTCTGGAGCCGAAAAAGCCGCTGGTGAGTTTGGACCCCGGTGGAACCTCTGCGATTTGAAAAAAGCACAGTGTAATTCTGGGTAATCCTTAAAACCTGCAGCCGCTGCACTCGAGACTCATCCAGCCATGAAATTAAGATCAGATACTACACAGAGAGGGCCTATGCAAACAGCGACACAGAGATAACACAGACTAACACCGTCCTGGTGGCACATAGTACGTGTTCAGCAAATTTGTGCTGAATTGCACATGTGAGCAAATAAATCATGCTAGATAAAGAGAGATCAAATAATGCACTCGCAAATATACATATATATATATATATGTGTGTGTGTGTGTGTGTGTGCGCACTCTCGGGCAACATACTCCCAACATTACATTGTACATCACAGAGGCGAATAACCTCTGAGGTAATGCGTCATTGAGGTAATGTGCCATTGAGACGCTGCGTACACTTCAGTGTGACCGAACATCTGTGCTGCGGTGTGTGTTCAGTTGTGCGAGCCTGTGGGGGATGGTCCACAGAGATTACAGTGTGGTAGAGGTGACATGAGACATGGCTACTATCACTTTTATCTGAGCTAATTTCCCACCTCTCTACAGGGATCAGACCATTACTTCTATCTTGTGTTGTTGACAAAACTCAAATTCCAGAGAAATTTAATGGAAGCGCTCAAATCGTGATGCCATCATGAGTGTAGACTTACCACATAGTCTTTCCCTGCCCACTTGCATTCATCCCTCTTAGAGGGGGTGGCAGGCCATGCAATCTGTGCAAAATGAGAAGAAGACAAAGTCACACTATGCTGGAGGTGGAGAGGAGTTTTACACGATGTATCATGATGCAGAGAGGCAATGAGTCAAAGCAGTGAATCAGAAGAAAACCGGATTTGTTTGAATTCCAGGAGAATGACTCTTCATTTGTCATGTTTTACTCACTTCTTCATTTTAGGTCCGTATTTCATGTACATTCGATAAATATTCAAAAGCCTTTTACAATATAATGACAGACTGCGACAAAGTGCAGAAGAAAAAGAGTGTGGGAAAACAAGGATGAGAGACAAACAGAGTTAAAAATGGACCATGAGTAAAACCTTTAATATGCAGGAACTCTACCCTTTATGTTTCACTTGCCTTGTCGATATAGACGTTTTATATGGCTTAAATATGGGTTCTGGATCAAATTATGGGATTTAAAATGTTAAACTCCTTTCTACAGTTCGGATCGCGAGCATATGGTTGCACTTTTCACTTCAAATATGAAAAGAAAACAGGCTTTTGATATTTTCTTTTGGAAATGATAGGACTCATTTTGTTCGTTGTTCTTTCCTTATGGCGAATCCATCTATGGCCCAAAGGGTCTTATCTTACACCCAACGCAAAGTGACGCCAAGCTTGACGCAATTGTCTTTGTGAGTTTCAGCCCAGTAACAGTAACAGTAATATGCATCACATGGGCAGGTGCACAAAACACGTACACTGCACTTGCATGACCAGATCTGTTCTCGTGTAGTATCTGGTAAATCAGTCATGATTAGTGAAGAGATTAAGTACATCTCTTTAGAACCATGCAAATGGCACTGCAACTGTTTTCTAACAAGTTAAACCATCAAACGCCCTAAATGGCACTTTCTCCATTTGCTTTGATCTTTAAAATAAAGGCTCTATTGTCACAGGAGGTGTAAACACACGTGGAGCATGTGAGTGTGCATGAATGAGTGGGGGAATGGTTGTAAACTAAAAACGTGGATGTGATCTAGATCACTTTTTTGTTGGTGAGCTGCACAGATGTGAAAAGCCAATGAAAAAATATGCACGTGCATGTATGTGCATTATTATGTCGGTACAATACACACACATCCACACACATTCCTCTTTCTGCTCTGAAACTTTAACTCCTCTGTAGATCAGCTGAGTTTTCTTCTCCTGGGAAGCTGCGTTGCAAATTTCAGGGTAATTACATTAGATTTGCTTAATCACTGCTTTTTGGCCTTTATCTCCTAATGATGCAAGGATCAGAACAAAAGAGCGAAAAGAGAAAAAAAAAAAAAAAACACACATCCGAGCCAAGGGCAAAAAGAATGCAGAGACACACTCTGCCTCTCTGCATTGACTATGTATTTTTCAGCACTTTAATTCCCCTGCTCAGCTCTCTGCAGCCTGCAGGCAAGTCTGTCAGGTTTGTGTCAATGATAGCCGCTCGAATCAGATAAAAAGACCGTTAACCTAGTCCAGGTGGAGTAATGGAATTATGGACGGCCCTGTCTGGACCAAGACAGACAGGGGGAGGGACGAGGGGAGGGGAGAAGGAGATGGAGTAATGGACTCCAGAGGGAGAAGAAAAGAGAGGAGAAAGTAGAGCAGAAGTGTAACCAGAACGAGTCTTACCTGCTTGTGGTCTCTGTTGATGTTGACGAGGTCGAAGGAGAAGATGTGGTCCTCAGCTCCGACCAGTAGTCTCCCTCGCTCCTCGTCCAATAGGAAAGTGTCGTAGCTCGAGCTGTTGGACAAGCCATTGTAGGTGATGAGGTTACTGGTGTCTAACATCTCTGAAAAAGAATGAGAAGAGAGAGTTAGGAAAAAGGAATTTATGGACAAGGATTGATAAATGAACAGATAGAAATGTCGGAAAAAAAACACATTTATTCTTCTAAAGAAATTATTCAAAGCTGTGGAGATATTGCAAATAACTAGTATACAATCATAATTCCTCATAACTGTATGTCTCTGTCACCCAAGCTGAGTACTTCATCTTTACAACACTCTTTTTCAGAGGATTTAAATCTTTTTGCATTAAAAAAACTATCAATTATGTATTTGTAGAAAAACTAAATTTGTTCTTTGATCCAAAGGAAAAAAATCCCCTCCCCTCCAATCATGACGCCCTGTGGTATGACATGAGACCTTTTCTCATGCTTCTGTAATTGCTTTTTTCACACACACTTGCACACACTCACACGGGGACACACGTCAGTCAGGTATAGCGTGAGACATTTAAAGTAAACACAGCACGTCCCAGTCAGGGACACGGTTCAGACCTGTTCAGCCGTGTGATTGGTTGAATAATTCATTCGGAGTCAGGGCGAGGGGAGACACTGTGTGTATGTGTGCGGCGTGTATCTGTAAATGTGTTATTATGTGAATTCAAATTAAAGAGGGATACAAAGTCCTGGAGTATACATTAAAACTAAATGAAGAAACCAGAACAAGACTTCACCTGTGGGCTAAAGTCGAGCCGGAGCGCTGACAAGTCAGTTAACGTTTAATCACAGACGAGGAGTTTCATCAACTCTGATGAGTGGGCTTTACCCAACGTTAGTGTTTTATTAACAAAGAACACTTCCTTCCTGAGAACAAGTTAACCCAGGATTACACATTCTGTAAATGCAACACGATGTGTAATCCTGCTGCTTCACGCTGTACAGTACAAGATATTCAATTTATATTCATAGATACATTCTTAAGTGACCACAAAACACATGATTGAATGTAAATACACTTTATTAGGTACCTTTTCTTCCCTTCACGTCATCTAATTATTGGATATTACCATTGTGGAGAGCCCAAGTTGAGCAAATGTATGAAATAAATCTGTATCAGTAAATCAAAAAGCATCTCCCACGATGAAAATATGTCAGCTGACAGGTGGCTGATCTAAAGTAATTATAATAGCACTAGTCATTTTTGATTTGCAGTTTAATAAAAAGAAATTGAATTAATCCATTAAACATGTGCCCCTGGTTGTTCTACTGGACACAAAACATGTGCTCTGATTTCCCCGCAGGTAAAGTCCTCCGATACATCAGCCTCAGTCTATCATACGACATCATCCATCATCATCAGTGTCATCACCGCGTGGACACATGCACGCACACAATATAGAGACCACACAAACACAAACACACACACACACACACACACACACACACACACACACACACACACACACACACACACACAGAGGAGCGTGCAGTCCAGCGGATTGCGATCTCCCTGCTCTCCCCACAGAGCCGTGATTGACGGGCTGCTATAGGAGCCATCTGCGCCCACTCACAGTGCGCAAGACCTTGGACATCTGTGTCTACATAAAAGAAGGGACTGATGGAAGGGGAGACGGAGGAAGAGGTTTGTCAGCCATTCCTGTGGATGCAGTACGAGGGGGGTGGTGGAGGACCAGCCGGAGGGCGTGGTCGTCACCTAATAAAGACGGTCGCAGCTCATCTGCGTCACTTGGATTTTGGTTTGAGGCTATGGAAATCAAGTGGGGGGGAAGCGGGCATGAATGGGAGTCTGTGAATGTGTGTGAGGATTTGTACAGTACCACAGATGGATTGAGTGTGTGTGTGTGTGTGTGTGTGTGTGGGTGGGGGGGGGGGGGGGGGGGGGGGGGGGTGTTAGTGTGTAGGTATCTTTTTTTCTGCACTGGCCGTTCCATGCAAACCCGCATCCTGGCATCCACACACACGTACTGTGCCACAAAAGGGAAAGTGCAGCGGTGCTCAGATGACATGAAATCAAATACTGAAGTTAAGAGGTGTCCTCAGAGAAATGAGCCAATCAGAACGTCGCTGATCTCAGTTCACCAATCCGACATCAGAAAACAGGATGTCAGCAAATGTGCGTTTTTTTTTTAAGTTGCAACTATGAAGTAATGGAAAACAAAGTAAGGGATGTGGTAGAAAGTCAAGTTAGGAAAACACATTTGGAGTGAAATGGAAAAATAAATAGTTTTAGAAGCTTGACAGATCAGAAAAAGGAAAACAATGGCAGATATTGAGGCTCTAAGGCCAAACGATCAACAGCAAATGAATACATTTTATCCCTGTTTCCATTTAGGAGAGATGTTTCCCAGCTCCTCTTTCTTTACAGCCATGTTGGCTCAACATGTGACGACCCATATCAACTGAAAGTGAGACTCCGGGGCCGAGTCCAGGAGCCAGGAATGTGCTCCAAAATGGCAGCGTCCGAGGATCGTCACGAAAAGGTTTTCCCCCCAGATGAGCCAAAAGTAGAAAAACACTCACGCATATTTCAACACGTGGTGATCTCCGACAAAGACAAGGTTGCCTCCGCACATGAAAAACACACACACATACACAAAGAGGCTTTATCCGAGCTGGGATCTACTGTGGTTTGGAGAATTGGAGGAACTGGGGCGTGAGCACCTAAGGACCTCCAACCTAAACACAGACACGCTCGTTTGGAAGCGGGAGCACAGGAACAAGGGGAGCGCACAGCTCATACAAAATATAGTAACCAGGAAGAGGACAGGCACACACACACACACACACACAGACATTCAGTAGCATATAGAACACGCACACACACGCATACACAGACTCGCACAAACACAAAACAGGTTCAGCATGAACTCACTGTGCTCTACTTTTAAAATGCAAACACCCAACACACCCTTAAACTGACATGCATATATTATTGTGACCTAAATGTTTACACCACATCAATTCTCTAAACACACCCTACTCACACACACTCACACACACACACACACACACACACACACACACACACACACTCTTTTCTTCCCAGACAAAGTTGTAGTCTGGGAAGTTGTTGAGTATTTCTGCTTATGCAGCATGAACTAGTTGAACAGTGAGCGCACTCAGCAGCTTCCATCTTGAACACACACTATGGCCCTGGACCCCCCCAATACACACACACACACACACACACACAGACCCACACACACGCACACATAGACACAGACACATGTGTATGTATGTGTACCACACGCCCCCCTCCCAACCCACAGTCTGCTTACACTAGCCACTGGAACACATTGACATTTAAACATACATATATGCTTGTGTCTGTGTGTGTGTGAATGCATTCCAGTCCCGACACACACTGCACACTTCATTCGGTTCGGTCTCCGCTGCCCACCTCCATTCCACTTTCTCTTGTTACACACATCCTCTGTCTGCTCTCTTTCACTCACACGTCCTGTCTTCCACACATTATTCATACAGGAACGATGGCCTCTGCAAGCAGACACACACACACACACAAATGCAAATATGCAGACATACCTGAGTACATACAAGATTTTGCGCAATCAGTGTTGACCCAGTTTTCATGCAACTCTTAACACATGATGTTTGAAAGAAGCATCCTGAATTATGATTATCTATACATTTATACATGTATGTTTCTACAATGCCACACACACACACACACACACACACACACACACACACACACACACACACTCACTGTATGGCCCTTGAAACCGACAAATACAAACGATTCATTCAAATAAATCATCATCCGTTCCACTGTCATCCTCCATTATGGAAAATAACCTGGCTCTTGTCTTAAAAATCCCCAGGAACAAAAAAACTATATTCAAAATTCAAGTGCAATTGTCTGTGGAGTGCTCTTCACTCCTCCATTTTCCAAACAGGCAGGCGTTTTAGACGCCTACATGCCACGCAATAGCGGAATAATGAGAGCGAATGAAAGAAAGGCGACAGGGCATTAAATTATGTTTATCTTTGTGTGTGTGTGTGTGTGATTGTGTGTTTGAGTGACATGAAACATAAAAGCCTGACGGAGAAAAACACTTGACTGAGATTCAACAGATGGTTCCATTAAAATAATGCACCATTTCTAAGTGTTTCTCTTGTTCGTACATGCAGTGAAAGCTCAACAAGGCCAGAGTTGTTTTCAAAATGTAAAAAAAAAAAGAGTTTGAATGACACATTGTTCATTTCCTGCTCATTGACATTGTTCTTTTTTCCCCTGCCGCTGGCAGAAGGTGCGAGACTCTGATCCAATAGGTGTGTTACCAAAAGAACGACCCAGTAGACAGGCAGGGAAAGTTTGAAGAGAAACTAGCGTCTCGAAAAGGAACTGGCGTGGAGAATCACACATTTATCTTTCAAATGCGAGGCCGAGCTTCAGTAACGCAAAGACACACAGTGCAGTAATATCTCCGGTGGTTTGGTTTGGCACGTCACTCTCTGCCTCCTGAAAGCTTTCTTTTTTCTCCGTGTGTGGTGCGGCATGTGTGTGTGTGTGTGTGTGTGTGTGTGCATGTACTGCTGCTCTCGTGATGGCCTTGGCCACAAAACACAGGTGTCAGGGAGAGAGAGAGAAAAAAAAACCTGGCGGCCGCCCCTTGGAAATTTGCTGAGAGCTTTGCTTAACAAAGTGCTCAAATATTATCCTGAGCTCAAGGATATCATCCACACGGGCCACAAAAGTTCACCTACCCTCCCTTTTCTCTCTGGCTGTCTAAGCACAGGAGCAGGTGTGGGTTGGTTTCCATGGTGATCCTCTGTATAATACAACCTGCGCCGTTGGATTTGTCATTCAGGTGTAGCTGAGTGACTGCGCCGTCAGGAGATGTGCTTCCTTATACACCGTGCCGTGAACTGTACGATTAAAATAAGGTTCTTTTGTTCGGTTTAAATCCCAGAGAACAGTGTGTGTGTGTGTGTGTGTGTGTGTGTGTGTGTGTGTGTGTGTGTGTCTACATATGAATGTGCAGAACCTGTAGATAAGGGACAAGATTTTGGAGCTTTGGTCGCCCACAGGTAAACAGTCGGAGAGGAAAGCAAGAGAAAGAGAACAAATCGAACTAATTTCATCGGCTATTGGCTTTTTAATAAATCTGCTATATATGCAGATGGTTGTTAGATGGAGAAGAGCCAAAATGTCACCTGGACCTAAAAAACCCAAGCAAAGTATCACTGATTAAGTTTTGTGCAGAGAAACGATAAAGGAATATAGTTGGACTATGTTTGGTGAATGGAAGATGGGAGCCAGAATATCCACCGTCTCCACCAGAAGCCACAAATAATTTGTCGTTAGACGATAGCTGATGGGCTTCTTGATTGCAACGATGCTAGAAGTGTTGTTTAAGACGTTAGAAGAAGAAGAACTAGAATGCTACTTGGGTGAGCGTATTCCACCGCCAAGGCCCGACAGCCCGACTCAGACTCATGACATCACTGCCCTAAATATCCTTGACAATGTGTCTGCCTTTTGTCCTGATGTTCTTTCTTGGCCCATGTTCCATCCTTCCACCAAGTTTTGAGAAATCTGTTCAGTAGTTGTTGTGTAATCCTGGCCGCAAACAAACAAACCAACCAAAAAACAGACACGGTTGAAAACATCACCTCCTTGGCTGCTATGTTTTCTTTGATTCCACTTCTGCAAAACACAGTTCCCCTCGAAATAGTTCAAAACTTTTCTGTTTGCAACCAAAAGTTACTCATGGCCGTAAATCAGAGTCAGTGTCGTGTCCTGTGGGACGATCCAACATCAAACTCTGTCCCCGTGACATTGACTCAGAGCAAGTTCAACCGTAGGATATCGTACGCATCAGAGTGACTAACAAGGTAAGAGCGGCTGCATCCCAAACCGCGCACAATCTATAAGAGTCGTCTAAGTATGTGTATGCGCAGCACCATTCATCTTTCTCAACCCAAATGCTAGACTTCCTCGTCACCGCACAGCATTCCTGCTCTTCCCCGGGGAGAGAGTGACAGAGAGAGAGAGAAAGAGAAAGAGAAAGAGAGAGAGAGAGAGAGAGAGATGCAGAAAACAAGAGCAAAGTTTTACAAGAGGAGCTGACGGGAGAAGAAAAGCAGAGAAAGCGAAAGAGAAAAAGAAAAGAATAATAGAGACAAAGAACTAGAAAGCCAGGATAATGACAGTAAAGTGAAACAGAAACATGAGCGCAGACGAATAAAAAAAAAAATACAAGAAAAGTGGTCCAATATGGAACCATTTCATTAGTGTGTGTCTCCTCCTGTCATTGGACGACTGGACCACAGAGAGCGGTTTTCCACCAGTGCTGCGACCACAGACGGCTCGAGGCCTGGCCATGTGTACCGCAGAGAGCTCGCTCACACACCACTAAGTGCTCGCAGTATGACCAGGCTGCTCGGTCGCTCTGGTTTACATTAATTTTTTAGGAAAACAAACAGACACACATACACTCGCTTTTGCATGCGAGCACAGCCACCAGGCCCGACTCCTCTGTGAGTGTGTGCAATTCAGGAAAATCACTCGTCGGCGAAGCTGTGCAGCGAGCGGGAGGCAGTTTGATGGATGGATGTAAAGAGGAACCAGGCTGTGGTTAGCGTGGTCATGTCTGGAGCCACTGCCTGTTAGTGCAGCCTGTCAGCCGAACGGTGCAGCTGAATGTCAGCTCTGCCATTTTATTAGAAATTAATGAGGCAGGGCTCCAGATCTGGATGTGTCCCAGGCAAACTGACGACAGAGACACCGGAACACGGATCGCTGTGTGCACAGATGCGTGCCAGTTAGAGATATTGTTTAACAAAACGAGGGCTGGTGTAATAAAAATGAACAGTGTCTACATTTCTGGAACCGCTGGAAAATAATAATCAATAAAATCCCCAAGTGCGGCAATTTCATTACGCCAGGATTTTCTTATTTCTTAATGTGGCGATGTGAAATATGAAATGAGAGGGTTCTCAAAACCTTCCTCATTATATCTCAAGCTGCTTGTGTTATTTATGACGGGAAAATAACAAGTCCATGAGAAAGGAAGAAAAGAAATTGCGCTCCGCAGAAACGTGACTTTTAAATCACTGAGATTTTAAGGGCCTGGTATTTAAAGTTCACCATAAAATGTGACGTTGGAAACAATGAGAGTGGTCGATTTGGATTAAAACCCACTAACAGTGTCTATAATTAATATAAATGACTGTGCATCCATCATTTCACACTCCGGATCTCAACTTCTTTTCTGTTTGTCTGCCGCTTCTCTTCCTTTGTCTGTCGTCTCTCCGTCTTTCTGCAGAGATGTCCCCCTCATTTGTAACTCGACTCTGTTCGGATTGAACGGTGCGCCCTCGCTCTCCCTCCGTCTGACTGACGAGAGTTAGCAGGTGGCGGGACCCATTCATACCAGCAGTCTGCACCGCGCTGTAACCCAAGCCCACGTCCCAAACACAGATGCAAAGACACTGGATATTTTTCTCCCCCCCTCCGTGTGCATGTCCATACAACGCTTATGTACACACACGGACAAAAACGCACAACGAACGTATACGATTTGCTGTGAGCACACACGTTAATCTTTGAGCAAACACACACACAGCACCGACACTATCTCCTATTGTGGCCTCTGCGAGCACACATCCAAGTTTTTATTTATTTTTCGATGATCATTTTCATTTAAATTGAATTCTCTAAAGCAAATAGACGAGTAATAACAGCTATTTGCAAGAGAACATTTTACGACCGCTGGGGAACATTTCATAACACACGCCAATGAAAAGAGTAAAACAAAGACACATGCAAAGGAGAGGCCGGTGAACTCAGAAGTTCTACCTGCCAGTTTTCAACATGGGGGAATGATAACACACTTAAATCACTCCTCCTGCATTCCTGTGTTGGTTTAAATCATGCATAATAAGATACAACACCACGACAACACTCACTTTCGTATGCAAGAGTGAAACTGCAACAAAAACAAGTGACAGATTTCTCAGCAACTTGATGGATGGCTTTTTGTTTTGCAAGCGTCGGTTGTGTCATTGCACAATTATCTGTGGGGCAACGAGCGTCAGTTCGGATACACACTCATTATAGCATCTCTCAACTTGTGGACGAGGGGCGGTGGGAGCTCCAGCAAACACTGCGGTCAGGTATGTGAGTCAGTGCGAGGATATGCAGTGTGTTCGGATGTAGCATACGGGCAGAGTTGAAAAGCAGGCCACTGCAAAACATTGGTTTATAGTATTGGAATGTGGGAGCGAAGATGAGGGCAGTTCAGTGTGTGTGTGTGTCCGAAAAGAGTTGAAAAGGATCTGTATCAACTGAGCTGCACTCAAACACACACACAGCCTACTTGGAGATTGTACTTAGGGGCTGCGGTGGGAAAGAGAGAGGGATTGAGCCGCAGGAGAGGAAGAACGAAGAGGGAGAGAGGGAGGCAGACATCTCCAAAGTTGGCGCGTTGGGCGAACACCTTATAATTATCTACATCCGCTCTGTCAGCCTCAGCCCACAGAATGGACAGATATGACGGAGAGAAAGAGACGTGGGGAGGGATGCTGCTCAATCACATATAAAATAATGAATAGACAAAACAAGCTGATAAACCCGGCACACATGCAAAAACCCACAAACACACATATACACACACATGCTTATTCAACCCCCCCCCGGCAGACAGGCAGGCACGCCCACACGCAAACACACACACACACACACACACACACACACACACGGACGCGCTTATTACGGGGGCCGAGTCCAGACTGCGTTGAGTGCGGTTCCACACCGAGTGTCTATTTTGAAGCGTTACGAGCCAATTTCAGATTCCCCCATGTCTTTCTCAGCAGCGCTCCATCTTCCTCGCTCTGTTCCGCCCATTGAGCCGGCGTGGGGGCGGCCTATGACGGCGTTAAGAGGTCATGCAGTGTATAGGCGCCGTAATTACCCAGAGCCGATGGTAATTATCAGGTTGTCTGACGAGGCCTTTCGGTTTTAAAGCACCGCTCCCTGGCGGCTTTTTTCTGGGATCACATTGGGGTCAAGTTTTTCGCAGAATCTGATGCTTTATCGCGTTTGGAATCTCTGGGTGCTGCGCGTGCACTGAATGACCTTTAGGGGTCAGTGTTCCTCATGATGTTTGTGGGAGGTATGTGTTCAGGTATGCATTGATGGGAGGGACATATGGAGGCTGTGCCGCTGCAGCATTAAATAGTTGTCATGTTTTAAAAACCCTAAATTCTGAGATCATGTTTTCGATATTGATAATAAAGCTTTGCAGGATATTCAAAGGTGTTGACTCACTTTTTGTGGCACATGCATCATCAACAAGTCAACATCTGTAAAACGTTCACAGAGGATTTTAACTTGGACTTGAGTTCCACCTCTTCTCCTCGTGTGAAGGCGAGGGAGGTTAGAGCTCTTTCAGAATTAAGAAGAGGAGAAAATAATTAACTCCTGTGATCATTCTTCTGTCCCCGTCAAGTCAGATCCTTTTTGCTGAATGTCTAACTGACCCAACTGGGAAATCATTTACTCCGCACTTGCTGCACCAGCTGTCCCCCAGAGAGGTCATTTTATCAACCTGCCTCCATTTCTCAGACGTCCTCGCGCTCAAACTGCTCACTCTGCAGTCGTTTGCTGCGTCCTTTTCCGAGGGGGAAGCGAATCAGTCACTTTTGTCTGACTGAATCTGTCCCTGGAGGCGGATCATCGGCACTCATTCGAGCATGATTTTCACGGGGACGGTGTATATTTCATGGACTCAAATCACAGGGCCCTGCTCGTCCTGGGCCTCGCTCTCTCTTTCCGTCTGTGATCGTCCCAGTCGAGGGGCCGGGCCCACTCTTGTGCTCAGCGCTTGTTTGACCGTCCCTCCCAGGAGGATTCCTTCTCATTGTTTATTTGACTTAATTACTATGCCGGCTTCGCGGTGGGAGAGGGGATGAGTGACACTTCACTTAACGACCAGCCTCCCGTCCTTCTGCGTCGCCTACTGTACGTCTGCCAGCTTTTCCTTCATTAAAAGCAAATCTCCTCCCCTCCGCCATCACTTCCACCATCCTCCCCTTCCTCCCTCTGTATCCGCCACGGTGTGGGCGTTAACTGAGAAGCGTCCCCTGACAGGCATCAAGAGAGCCATCAAACACCTGTGGGGCCGAGACACGAGCGCAGGCAGCGGCGAGCGGTGGCACACAAAGACGCCGGCACATGATACACTCTCATGTCTTTACACACACACACACACACACACACACACCAGTGCAAGCCAACAGCAGTTTGCAATCACACGTAATTGCAGAAACACTGATTCAACGGCACAATAAAAGATACCATTTTGTGAGCTCATGCGTTTGTGCTCGGGCACAAGTGCAAAACCAGGTGTCTAATTATATGAGCGCACACCAGACCTGACACTTCCCTCTTTTTCTTTTTTTTATGTCTCGCTAAAACACACACAAATTCACACAACGAGACACCACTTACAGTCTAAGAGAAGGAAATCACAAGAGAGGGTGTTGAGTCCTCACACCAAGATGTGGCAAGAACATTCACACAAACACAAACACACACACACACACACACACACGCTTAGATGCACTTCTCGTAAAAATCATTGTCCGTCTATTACCACAGGCTGCAGACCTGCTCTTGTGGTTTGATTCTACTCGTCCATCTTTCGGCACAGTTACTCAATACACACTTTGATGACATATCTCTTGTCTTGTATCGTTGTCTGCAACATGCTCACTTGTCAGACTGAATAGCGGAGAGGATCACAAAATACATGGGCGAGCAGGAGGGGAGCGATATTCACATTCTTTAAACAGATGGCTGTGTAAAGAAGGGGTGACATTTTCCCATCAGGCTCAGGTTTGTGCGAGCTGACATGATGGAGCCCCGGGGATATATGACGTGAGTTGCAGGTAAGTTCAGCCGTGATTCTTTCCAGATTCATTACGCTCGCATGGTGAATGCATGTCATCACCCTTTTTAAAAATCCTTCACTGTGATGGCATCAAAACCAGGACACAAAAGAAAAGTGGGTTAAGTCTTGAGCTTTTTATGCTGTAGATTTAGAACACAGACAATTTGGAAGTTGAAAGGGTGATAAAGGAAAATATACCATCCCTAAATTACAACTTGTGCTCCATGTAGAGAATAAAGCATGTCATATAGCAGGCCTCTAAACATAAGTTATACAGAGCGTCTTTGCTAAAGATAGAAAATGAATTAGAGTGACAAACATCATATTCACCCTCTTCTCGAGACCAAAATTTGATTTTCCCTCGACATGGACTGAAATTATCTGAGGAACCAAACCTTGGGGTGGAGGTCAACACACACTTTTCAGCTGCGAAATGATGATCGGCCCGTTCATAAATTCTCACTGTGCTTTATGGGGGTAAACAGGACTAAAATAAAGAATCAAGAGACCACACTCCCAGCTCTATACTTTTGGTCATGTTTCAGGACAAAGAACCACAATAGCCTCCCTCACTGACATAAAAAAAAAAAAACCTTCCCAAAATATGCCAAAAATGTTGACAGTTATTTCTAGCTGAGATGAAAAGTCTGCTATTACAAAGAGCCTGATTTAGTGTAGGGTGTGAGAGAGAAGAGACGAGATGGAGAGAGAAGGAGAGAGGGAGGAGGAGGAGAGGAAGAGCCGGCGCTCCGCAGTCTCCCCTCAAAATAACACAGAAGGAGAGGGAATAACATGTTTGCTGTGTACGTCAAAAACGCACACGTGCACGGTATAAAAAACTCTCACATTAAACTCTCCCTCTCATTCTCCGCCGATGCATTCGGCTGCAGATAGATGATTTATTGCATGCGCGTTAAATCAACATGCGTAAGTATTTTTCCATTTAAAAAAGAAAAAAAACTCTACAACTGTTGGATCCATTTACAGTACAGTAATGAGAAGTTGGGAAAACCTGCATGCACGGCCCCTTAAAGAAATGCTCCATGTCACGACCAAGGCTTGAGTTTTTTGGGACAGAAGCCATTAAAACAGAGGCTCCACTGCCTTTTCAGAGCACTTAACAGGGGCTGTACAGTACAAGCACAAGGGGACAGCACAAGGGGAAAATTGGTACAGGGGCCAATATATACATTTAGCTCCGGGCCAGAGCCCTTCCTCGGCATATGGAACCAATCTGACCATTTGCAAGGAGAATAGTCAGTTTTTGAGGGACAGGCAGAGGAAGGAGTGAGTAAATGTGAGGAAGGGAATGTGCAGGAGGTTGAGCTGGATGCTGAACGCTGACCAAGAGGGAGAAAAGAGTGAGTGAGACAACACACAGAGGCAGAAATAGACTCACAGAAATAGAGGAGGAAAAAAGGGATACTCAACATGAGAAGAATGGATGAAAAGAAGAGCATGAAAGAGCAGCCACGGGCAAGAGGGATAGACCAAGCATGGTAGTTTGTGTTAAAAGCAGCAGAGGCAGACCCTTGTGCAGTGTATCCTGGAGTCAGGAGGGAGCAGAGAGAGTGGGCTTACCCTTGTATGACAGCTTTAGCCTGGGTACGTTGTGCTTGGGCTCAACTCCTCTCCCCGGCTGCACCGCCCCACACAGCAGCACTACAATCCCAAACAGGTAATCCATGGTGCTGGAGTGCTGCCGGACGGCCTCCAGACCAGGGGGGCACTCGCACCCCGAGTTCCCCCGAGATGAGTGGCTCCTGCCGGGGGTCCGCCGAGTCCCGGAGAGTCCCTCTGACAGAGGAAGGTTCCAGGGAGGTGGAGGTGGGGAGGAGAAGAAGAGGAGGGGAAAAAATCCTGGATGGGCTCCCCAGCTCTGAGGGCTCAATGTGGGGGGACTTCTGTGGTGTGAAGTGGGTGGAGGGGTGCCGCTCACATGGCTCCCCTGTGCGAGTGGAGGTCCGAGATATATAGTCCCCCTTGGCTTATCTGTCCTCCCCCAGGTGAAGGCTTCAGGCAGGCTTGAATGAGGTGATAGGCAGAGTGGAGGTAAATCAGATCACTTATCCACAACAGTGAAGCTGTCCTTCCTTCCTTTCTTTCTTTCTTTTTTTTTTTTTACAGAGAATTTATTTTATCTCTGTCTTTCTGGCTTCTTCTCCTCAGAGCAGACACTCACAGCAAACCCTCTAATCCTTGTGTGCAGCTCCACTAGACTGCCAGAGAGAGAGAGAGAGAGAGAGAGAGAGAGAGAGAGAGAGAGCTACACCATCCAGGAAGAGAGGGGAGGGGAGGGTGAGCAGCTGAGAGGGAGAGAGAGAGAGAGAATGGGAGTGCTGGTGAGAAAGAGAGATAGATAGAGGAGGGGGCGACTTGAGAGCAGCGATGAAACCAGTAGTAGATATGAAGCACAGCGGATGGTTGGGTTTTTATACTCTCATCTCTTCTTTCGTCACTCTTTCCTTTTATGTTAGTCATCAATTCTTCATTTCCAGTAGTTTCTTGTATCTTTTACAAAAAAAACCCTTTTTCCTCTCCTTCCTCTACCGTTCTTCCTCTTCTTCTGCTCAGTCAGAGCTGCGTCTGCTCTAAGATGTGACACTGGGATTTTTAAAAAGCCCAAACAGACGTGTCTTTAGCGTCAGAGCCAGAGGGGACAGCTCGACCTGTCGTTCTTTTGTTGCTCTTTTTGTGACCTCCTCCACTTTTCCACCATCAGGGTGTTGTGTGACGTTCTAATTGAGGTGAATTTGTGATCTTTGATGTACTTTAACTGACTTGAGTTGACTTTTGTTCCCACAGCTCAAATTTTTCTTTTGGTTTTTGTGCCACTTTTTTTTGTGTCTTGTTAAAGTTTTTGTTGGTTGTGTGTCTGCAAAGGTGTTTTTCAACATTTTCCTTTAATTGCCCAGCCCTAAGTTAGAGCTGAAGACTTCTTTTGGATAAGGGCTGAAACATCTTCAAGAAACAAGCTGCGTCTGTGTACTTGTACAACGCACATGGGTGTACCATGATTTGTACTAATCAACTGTTTCCACTGAACTTGGTGGAGGAATGGGACGTGTGCCATGTGGATTAAAGGTCCAATGATTTTTATGAATTGTGACAAATAAGTATTTTAGGTGATCAGAGAACTACTTTTTTTTTTTTTTTACATTTCAATTATACAAACTAGAAAATCATGTGTAGGATTGCTGGGCCTTGGCGGAGGTATTGCTAGTTTGTTTTTTCTTTTAAACGTGCTTGTAACACGGTGACAGTAACATCTATTTGTAGAGTTTTCTCAGTTTTCATGGAGCTGTAGATGTTAAACTCTTTCACTTAATGAATTTGATTTTAGGCGACAGCTCCTGAACTAACGCCTGGTTAGTTTTTTAATTGTCCTATTTCATTGTGTAACAGATACTTTATATGTTACAGCTGTATCAGCACGACGTCTGTGCTTATTAACATCTAGGTAGGATCCAGAAATCAGCCATTTTCACATTTTAAAGTTATATCAGTCCGGGCGCAAAGCATTCAACACTTCAGCTCTTTAACATTTCAGGATCTTTGTGTTAAACATTGGAATTGAACTGTCAGGGCTGAAGAAAAACAGTCGTGGTCCTGGGAAATGTTGGGAGAAATAAATCAAACCCAGTCAAGACAGAACAACAGTGTCTAATTTCTATAATGGCCATATCATGTGTAGACTTCAACAAATTCGATTATATGCAAGATTACTTTAAAAAGTCTCTTTATTGTTAAAACCGCGTTCGTAATCATTTCCAACAAGTTTTCTTTGGTTCAGAATATTTATTTACGTTTTCTTACAGGGAGCTCTGAGTGATATTGTTCATAAATTACAGGTCAGAATGTTCCCACAGAGAGTATTGATTTAAAACGTGGTGTGTTTGACAAATCCGCATGGAGCCAGCCGGTGTGAGGCGGACACATGCTGATAGTTAACCTGTATAGTCTGAGACGGATCCTGTCTCTGGTAAAGTCATTCACATCAGCGAGGCAGGTCAACACACACACACACACAGACAGACACACACACACACACTCCTCTCAACCCCTGCTGGCCCCTGCAGGTGTTTGTGTGTGAGTGTGTGTGAGTGGGCACCTTCTGCTTCCTCTCGACGGGGTGGGGGGTGCATGGCAATGGTGATGTGATAAAAGCTTTGATAAACAGGAGTGCCGATGTGTCAACTCACACACCTTAACACACTAAAACACAGTGCGAAGTGATGGTGCTGCGAACGTGATGAGTGTGTGTGTTGTGTTATATAAGGGTACCCCACCCCCCCACAGTCCAGCATTCCTAGCAGTGCTTTTGTTTTGTTGCCCGTGTCGTAAAACATATCTGGCATTCTGCGCAGCATAACATGTTTTTGGTATCTTAATTAATTTCTGGATAAAGCATAAGACAAAGTTAGCGAGCTAAACCATGTGGGGCTAATTACAGTTTATTACATCTTGGATCTTATTCTCCCGATTGGTAAAAATAAAATTGCATTGAGTGAACTGCTGGGAACACAGTGTCATTGCTGAAAAATTTAGAAAAACCCCTGTTGAGCCCTGTGGTTAGGCCAAAGTTATCTGGAACAGAAAAATGAAAGCAAACAATAAAATTCTAATCCAGATAATAGTCTATTATAAATATCAATCGCAGTTTACGGAGTGGTTTTCTTGTTTCAGCTTTGATGGACTGTACTTATCGTTGGTTTTCCTGTGTAATGAGGGAGTGTTGCTTTTAGTTTTACCCCCAAAATAAAATGCTTTAGATGATCTGGCTAAATGGTTGACTTGTTTACAACCTGAACGTCTAAGTACTCACATTTCCTGCGTCATCAAACCTCTCTTAGGAAATGTCAGAGAGTTCACAGATCTCAGCAACTAACTTGTTGAGTACGATAATATATTATGGATATGAGTAATCATAAAAAGAGCAAGTTGTATTATTCCTTTATGAGTTCTTTTAGTGGATTTAAATTAAAAAATGCTTATTATTTTGTGTTTAGAGTAAAACCATTGTGAATCTGGCTGGTGTGTGTGTGTGTGTGTGTGTGCGTGTGTATCCCACGTCTTCCTTTGTGTCCTCGCTCCCACAAATGTGGCGTCCACATCCTCGTTACTCATCGGCCTTCAGTTTAAACACCCTTTTTAGATGTTTACCCAAAACAAATAGATGTGCTGACAGACACGTGAAAGTGCCCTCGTCTTTCACTCTGACCACTCCATCCACCTCTGCCTCTCTTCCTCCACCGCGATCGACCACCTTCCTCCCATTTGTCTGCATTAACCAAACTAATAGCAGCCTGGCTAGCTGCATCGATCTCCACCGCCGGAGTGGGATGTGCTGGAACACGCCTTTATGGCTTGCCCTTTAGGGAGTGCAGCAACAGTCGGACCTATCCTCGCCAATCTATTTCCGACACCCCCCCCGGCACCACAAGTAATGACGACTTAATAAATGGTGACACGCTGTTGGCGATGGAATGAGATGCCCATTGACAAGAGGCTTTCAGCGCCTGCCCGTAAAAATAGAAGCGGACATGAGACACCGTGCTTATGAGGACATCAGTGGTTAGGGCGAAGGCGTCAGACAGGTCCGTGTGCATGGCGGGTGTCAATGTGCTGTCATCGATATGATGGTGTATCTTAATTCCGTGGTATGGGAGGCGCTGTTAATCTTCTGTGTGCGTTGGAGAAAATGATTATGGTAACATGACCTCACATGTGCGTTTTACAGTGAACATCGGAAATGTCCCACCCTGCACTTCTCACTCCCTGACCTCTGACCTCCCTCTTTTGCACCACGCACCTACAAACCTGCCCTGTGCACATCCTCAGTGACCCTGTGTGGCCATCACCACCGCTAGCACAAAATAAGTCACGGCTGTTTCATTAAATGACACATGAAGTTCAAGGTGCGGACAGCCTCCGCTTCCGTTGTTCCAGAGGAGTTCCTCTTCCAATTCACTTCCTGCTCAGAAACACCACCTCCCACTCAACTGAGCGGAGGTCATCGCCAGCCCTTACTCAGCAAATGACACGTCCAGGAAACACGGAGGAAAAGGAGGGAGATAGGAAGAACAGTAGCAAGTAGCAGCATTTCCGTTTGTTTGGTGGTGAACTTCTTTCAAGGCCTTTTCTTTTGAAACATGCTGAAGACACTATGGTGATTGTGATTTGTGTTGTCATGTGGACCCACAATCACACGACATCATCAAAGACGCAGTAACAAATGACAAGCGAGTAAAGTGAAACTGTAAAACATTTGTATTTGGCTGTAAAAATGGAATATAAGACCAAGTTTTGCAAATATGTTTTGTGAGGCCACCTTGATCTTCGAACGCCCAAATCGTATCAGTTAATCTTTGAGTCTATGTGAACATTTCCACCAAATTTGAAGAAATTCCCTTAAGGAGTTTTTGAGATATCATGTTCCTAAGAATGAGACGGACAGATACATGAACGAATGGATGAACAACCTGAACACGGGGACAGATCAGTGGCCGGTGCAGAGGCATGAAAACATTGTTGGGACTCTGCAAACCTGTCTCTCTGTGAGACAATCCGCTGTGTATCAAAGTATCTGAAGCCTGAAACTTAGAATGTGAAAGTGTCAACTCAGTGTTTCTTATATATCTGAATACGGATAAAGAGACAGTTTGAACAGAAAAGACATCTGGATTTTTACAGACAGAGGTTCTGAGAGTTATATTATTAAAGACATGTACTTTGACTTCTCTAAGTCAAGTCTTTATAAATGTTTTATAAAAATATAAAATCTACGCCTCTTTTTATCATCTGTTCGGTCAAGTGCTGCCACCTGTCTCTTTCTGCCGCTCCGTCACTCTTCAGACAAAGTCGCGGTTTCATTAAAAATCCATTCAAGAGCTCATTAACAATGCCTCCTCTACGCCAGAGGAGTCTCCAGACCCGGGCAGAGGGAAATGGGAGGTTTCCCTCCATTTCATCGCTTCTCAAAAGGTCAGAGGTCAGCCTCCAGGTTTACAATGGGGTCACGCAACCCCATCGTGTGCATGACGGAGCTTGGGTAATCTCTTTTAAGGAGATCTTCCACCTACACTCACATAAACGCTGGTCCGTGTGTGCACACGCAGTTTCCGCATCTACTCAAGGGAAGTACGGGAATGAGAGGATAAATAAACAGAAGTGGAAGCACGTTGCACCATGGGAGAGAAAACACCACCGAGCTGTAACATCTGCTGCAGCGAGGGAGGGATGATGGGAAGTTGTAGGGTGTATTTATCCAATGCTGATACGTTTCCATCCATCTTCTGGTGACTGAAGTCCCTTGTGGAGCTTCGCCTCGCACAGATGTGTCCGCTCTGCTGGGAGGATGACGATGGTACAAGGGCAGATCAGGAACCGTTTACAGGAAGCGAGGAAATCTGAGTGAAACGTAACACTGATTCATAAAATCGTATCATTTCCTGCCCAGCCTCACTGCTGACGTTTTCGTGGGGGAGGAGGAGGATGGAGGAGTCTGGTCTGACATCAGAGAGCATGCACTTGTTGAGCAACAATATCACCATGTCCCAACCAGAGCAGAGGCGTAATCTCCTCCTCTGAAGTAAATTAAAGTAATAAAAACAACATCTAAAACCAACAAAGCAGCTGGAAAACAAGTGCGATGTTGCAAATGGATGATGGAGTGACCTCAAAGTGCTGGACAAGTCCAAAGAAGACTCTTCATGAAGCGTCACTGATGCGGAAAAAAGAAACCTTGAAGTGAGGAGGGGTCGTGGACTAATCCATGACCTGAAGGATTTCTTTAAATCGTATGGATACGGAAATGCAAAACGCTGCGTTTGTGAATGGAGGTTTGTTGGGGGGGGATTTAAGCTCAGGGATCGGTTGAGACAACAGTGGAGAAGCTCATTATTCCCTCTGAGGTGGAATCAGGGAGCTTACAGGCCTCTGAGAGATCTGCTCTTCCTCACCCCTGCCTCCCACCTACACCCACAGTCAGAGTGAATAGAGCCAGTGAGCGATCTTTCAAAGAGCATTAGCCTCTGTGCTAGTTCACTGAAATGTAAGTGTAAATGGGGAGAGGTTAAGATGGGGGTGCAATGATGACACTAAAAGCACTATGGTGGGACTTTGCCTTTCTCTGTCCTTTCTAATCCAGATCACAAAGGTCAGAAAATGGGAATTTAAATTTAGCTTTCACGTTATGTTTTCTCAAAAATCGTTATACAACAGAAGTACAGTAAAGTAAAATATATACATTTTTAGTTTGATATATATTTTGTGTCATCCAGTAGTAAATTGTTTTCTGGCCTATTGATCGGCTGAGGAGAAGTTTGGTATTGGACCCAAAAACAGTTTTTCTTCTTTACTACTTTACCGTTTCACTGAAAATATGTCACGTGGTTCCTTCAAGACGTGATTTATTGTGTTGAAAGTGTATTTTTTTAATTGTACAAAATGTAACTGAAGAATCATCATGCAACAGGTGCAGGAGCCTCTTGTTTCTGATGCTTTATCAATATAAAAGAAGGAGAATAACAAGAGGCCTGTCGGTGGAAGTCAGATAACTTTGCAGCCCGGCAGGCAATGTTCTGACGCACACCACAAGTTCCACAGGAAAGTTTGACATCAGTGTTTATGCATCCAGCTTTGATTATTTGTTTTAGTCTTGCACAAATCCCCAGCTCTTCATCTGATTAGAATCTCTAAATCAGGACTGATGTGTGTCAGAGACTTGTGGTTTTTTAAAAACATAAACGGAAAAATTCTACGAGACCAAAAAAAATGCATCTGAACTCCCACCGGCCTTTTGTAAGCGCACAGGACACAGTAACCGAATACCAAACAGACCCCAAACACACATCCCAAGTTTGGAATGCTGTTGGTCGCCATCGTGTTTCATACATATCAAGTGAGGGATCAACATCTATACCAACTAACATCTACTGCGACCGTAAACAGCTTGTATGTCCATGTCTGTGTCACACGACCCGAGAATCCAACTGTGGCAGAAATATGTTTAAGAATAAGACACGTATATGAATCTGCTTCATAAATTTCATCTGTCAGGAGGAAATTCTCTCAGCGTTTCTCCCTCAATGTGGCTGTCGGGGCAGGAACAGTGACACAGCACTCCAGCCTGCTCTTCTATTAAATATTTACACGCTTGTGAAACATATAAAACTAACCGCCGGTGCTCGCATTACCGCTCTGCAGAGGAGTCAGATTTAATATGGCTCACATTCGCTTCTAAGAATATGTGTGTTAAATAAGAACTGGAGGGAGACAGACAGATAGAGACACCAACTGCATTCCTGCTGCTGTGAGCTCTGTAAGTGTGTAATGGTCAATCTGGGGCTCTTTTTTCTGTCAAACCAAATCCTACAGTCCCACATTGGGAAGCAGCACATGCATTTTTCTCCGAAACGCCTCAAATCTGTTTAGTTTTGTGCGTATTTCACAGATTTAATAGATGATGTGCAGAAACGTTAGTTGAAGGATCCTGGCCGCGGCTGAGTTTCCTTAATTTTTAAACAGAGCCGCGATTCAAAATGCAACAACTTGGCGACTTGGTGGATGTAACATCAATCAATCTTTTAGGGAGCTCCTGCAATAAAATTACAGCTGCAAAGGTTTTTTTAAGCTGGACTCAAGACTACGGGAGTTTAAAGGACCCAAAGTCTCTCTGTCCCTCTCAGACAGGGCCATATGAATCCCCAAATTCATATGGTCTGAGCCAAGCTTTAGTTAGTTCAGTCATTTTACATAAAAAAAAATGCACAAATGCAAAAATACGCTGCCATTTCCTCCAATTTATCTCCAGCTGAAAGAGAGGCTACCTTCATTGTTTAGCAGGGGGTGAAACACTTGTCAGTTTTGGGTGTACAACTAAAAAAATGTTGTCAAAAGCACAATAATAGCTTCCAAGAAGTGATAATACTCCTTCTGAAAGCCCAACACTGATCGGTACCACATGATTTCAGAGAAAAGCAATCTGCGAGCAGAATTATGTATTTTAGCACAGTTGCTGAACGTCTCTTTTTAATATAGTAGATGAGTTGTGGCATGTGGGTGACTCAGCCGTCACATATTTCTCCACGGTGATTCAGCCCAGCTGTGTGAACAGGTCAGCGCTTCCACGCCAAGAGAAAACATCTCTGTGTTTTATCAGGAGAAGAAAACTCACCGCAGATACACAGCGACGCAGCTCGACTGGCACCGAACTTCATCACCTTCCGTTACTTCAGCCTGTTTTTCCTCCAGATAAGACCACACTCACAAGTCCCCATTTTTAACAACACAATTGTCTTCTTCTATTTGTTGTCCTAGCTCTCTCTAAAAGCCATTAGCACAATATTATCAGTTGAAATTTATCAGGGCTCGTAATGGAACCTCAGGGAACTTTACAACCTCTGTGCCCCTGCCTGTGCGGAGGAAGTGTTTCATGTCTGTCACCTTTAGCTCTTTTATGAGACCCTGTGTCATGTAAACCTGAGAACGAAACTCTCATGTACTCTCTATTCATTACTCTATGCAGACACAGTTCTTGTATTCAACTTTAAAGCATTCATATAGGGCCTTGGGTGAATACAAACCATCTGTGCAAACACAGACTTCTGACAGGCCTGTATGGTGAGCGATGAGTCCCACCTGTACAAAGGCACAATGCCTCAGCTAAAGTCTCATACGCTTCTGATGTGGTTATGTATCTTCTTTTACAAGTAACACGAGCTCATGCGCGCTCATGCAGACTCTCACCTCGTACCTGGGAGAGGTCGTTCTCGATAAGAGTAATGGCTGAAATGACTCACGCCAATTCGACAAGGGATAATTGAAGGACATCCTGCCATGTTAATGAATGATATATTCTGCCATCTCCTCTCTCTCTAGTGCAATCACCCACTCACAAATTGATGCTTCACATTCGCCGTCCCTTAGACACCTTGTAAATCAAGTATAATTGACGGACAGAAGTGATGAAATGCAAAGAGCTGCAACTAAATGACTCCATCAAAGCAGCTCCATTAAAGCCTCCTAGGTGACCAATTATCTTTCACACATGCCTGGCAAATAACAGGCAGCCGAAATACTAAACAGCAAACTCTTAGCACCGCACTTTGCTGCAAGGAGACTTTTATACCTGGATATAAAAGTTCTATTCAAGAAAAGAGCACAGCTTAAAATTGAACACGGGTTTTTTGAAATGTAGCCAACATGACTCTCACTCTCTAACAGTCCATTTGAGAACTGTGTTCATCCTTCTCCTTTATTCATGGTGTGAGAACCGAAGACTTAAGGATAGGTTTGGAAAGTCCACAGCACTCTGTGAAAATACTTACCCATTAGCTAAAGCTGGTTGGTTATTATAGCTTTTAAAGCTTCTCTCTATTTGTTGTACACAGGGCTGCTTTCTCCACCCAGTAATTTTATTTTGTGTGGAGTACTAAGGAGGAAAGAGAAGTTAGCAGCACTGACTCTGTACAAAACTGGTCATTGCTCCCAAAAAGTAAATTCAAAGCATTGTGATCGCCCCCTGGTGGCTGGCTGCAGTGTAAGTCATACATCCAAGTTGGTGGATGGGACATGGACCAAAGACAGTTTCTGCTATTTTGGCCATAGTTCTTATCACACTGATCTAGAGTTAGTTTTTTTTTGTAAGTTTGTTTGTCATGTGTTATCCAATGCCACGTTTGACAGCTGACACTGACTCGTGATTGGTCGATCAAATGCTTTGGTTGGGATATTGTGGCTCTGTCGCCCAATTGCTACTGCGCAGACTCCGGCTCCAAATGATGTCATCGGTGTGAGATGGCAGTATCCTGCATATTTTGGCTTAATTTCTGGATAGTGGAAAGACTTGGAAAGTAGTTATCCCTTTATATAGAGTCTATGATTAGTGGGCTTGCTAAACACTAGTTAGAAAGCTGCTGCCTTTTAAAAAAACTATTTGCTCTGTTGATAATGTGACAATAACCACACAGTTAATTGAAATGTCATAAAGATTCTGGCTTTCTGTAGGTCAATGACGAAAAAGATGTATGTTGAATTTTCCCGAAATTGTACTCAGCTGATCGTGTACCACTACAGTAAAACTGCTTCATTTCCTCAACAAATCCTGTCAGGAGTTTTCTTACAGGATTCACCAGCATCAGTCAGAATCCATTTTTTCCCAGGGGGAAAAAGTTGGACGTCTACTCTTCTCATCATTATCCGAACTTAAATCCTTTAAGATGTAAAGGAATCCCTTCCTTCAACTGCTTTCCCCGACAGGCTGCAGACCAAGGGCCACTCTGTTCTACGGCTCAACTTAGACTATTAAACCACTGGACAGATGGATTCAAAGCACTGTCCACAGAGTGATTAGGTTTCATTATGGCAAATGAAACACCCCATTTCCTTTTAGTGCCTTATAATAAATGTCTTTAAAGAATGTCTCCAATACTTAGAAAAAAGAGTGTCCAGAGATCAGGACAAATGGCAGTGAAGCCGACTTTTGAAGACTCTTCTTTTGACCATGAGAAAACGAGAGACAGAGGAAGATAATGTGAGGAGGGAAGAAGGGATTTAATGGGATATAAATGTCAGCAGTTTGTGTCAGTGCAACAGTCCAAGGTAAAATAAATAAGTCAGCGTGTCATTTGTATGCTCGGTTTGACCGGCACATCACAGTCCATCTGGGACCTGAGACCAAATATCTCCAGCTCAAGCTTAAAAATTCAGCTTCAGCAGCATCTGGTGAATTAACACAGAAAAACAATCAATATACAGGACAAACATCAAGCTGTGGCTTGTTTCGCTAGCCGCCAAAAAACAAGGGGTGAAGGAGCTTTGTTTTTTTCTGTTGAAATGCTGAGCCAACCAATGCCCCTCCGATGGAGTAATCCCAAATTGCGACATATCCAAAACTCTACACATATCGCCCATTGCAACACAGGGCAAGCTGTTTGGACAGTTCCCCACAAATTCTGTTATCACTTCACGTCCAGAAATGAATGCAGGGAGGGCGGACAGTGGGTGGATGGCGGAGGCTTTTGTGGAGGCAGGGCCTGGTTGGAGGAATCAAGTGGATGGTGGCCCCTAACTGAGGCTGTCTGGCAAAGGATCAGTCTCATTCCTCTTCAGTCAGAGGCTTCTTTTCTCTGAACTGTCAGTACTGACGTCTCCGAGAACTGACACAAGAAATGCTGCATCAAAAAAGAAAAAAAAACTGCTTCTGCTCCTGCTGGTGAGAACCGGGCAAAGCTCGCTAAACGCATTCTCCAACGCACAGTCACGTCATGCCGTGGCATTGAGGGCTACTGTAGCCATCTAGCATTTCAATAGGCAGAGCCAGAGAGATACTGTACTTTTGTAGGGGGGCTGTGTGTGGTCGGGTGTCGGTTTGCGATAAAAAGAAAAGATTAAGATGACACCGATGTATTACGTGTCTCAAACAGCTGCACTCGACATGTTCTGCATCCATCCAAGTCTTTGTGATAACTGTAAAAAGAGATATGACACAAACCACATCAGCCACCTGCGCTTTGAATTGTTCACAATGGCGCAGTGTTCCAATAACCACAGAATTTCCTTCAAAAAGTAAAAGTGCCCTGAAGCCTTAACTCTATTCAAGGCCTCATATCAATGCCCATCATTGATAGAGTTGCTTGTGGGCCAACTTTTTTTACACACTTGTCTGCTTCCAAATGGAGCAAAAGACACAAAACGGAAAACTGTCTTGCGGGAATGAATAAATGGAGCAACTGTTTGCTCTCATAAAATCACAAGTTTCCAAGCTGGTGCCACAGTGGTTCACCAGTCACCTCAGGCAGAAGAACTCATCACATCCTGTTTTCCCTGTGCCAACAGGAGGTTGGACAATGGCCACCGCGCATCTCGTCCCTGTGTTTTTCTTTGGGGTGGATTCTTGTTGGATGATAGACATAGCAGCGTCCTCCTGTTTCCCTCTGATGTTCGGGCTCAGCGTTAACCCTCGGCTCAGTGTGGTTGTTTTTGGTGGATTCTGCTGTAATTCCATGTGCTTCTGTCACGCTGCGATGAAAGACAACCTGTTGGTATTGGCTCAATACCGAGGGCTGACGCACAGGTGCACCATGGGAGAGGAGAGGTCACACCACAAGCTAAGTATCATGGTATTTGTCAGGAATGCAAACAATACAAAATAAAATTCACCCAAGAGGCATCCAAAAAACTAATGAGACAAATTAGCTGTGTCAAAAGGGATTTATACTGACTGATTTTATTCACTCTACAGTTGAGCTGGTTCCAACTTGTAAAACCTGATTTTACCTTCGACTAACGTGGCAATTTACAGAATTCTGCCCCTAATCCTTTAAAATGGGAGGAGGTTTTTAAAACAAACCACTCACTATGTTCTTTGTTGCAGGATTCTGCAGAGTTGACAAGTTTAGCCAACGCAGCTCAGCTTATTTGTGTCTTCATCTTCTATACACGGGATTACTTTAAAACAACAGTTGTCAGGGGAAGTATGCAGGCAAAACTTACATCACAAAACAAAACATGTCCTTTAGCAAAATACCAACCTTTTGAATCATCTGTTATCATCTTTACCGACACTGTATAATCTCAGTGTACACATTCCGCAGCATGGAAATGTCTATTATTACCTGCACAGGTGTGTTTGAGAGCTTTGGAGAGATTACTTGCTTTAACATTCAGTTATTTACTCATTTAAACCATTTAAACCTAAATATACCAGATATTCAGTTTTCTAAGATCGAACCTGCTTGAGCAACTGAAGTTTGAAATATTAAGACTTGGCAGCACTACAATAATTTTTTTGATTTTTTTCTCTAGGCTCAGGGATCACTGGTCAGCACTCCAAGTTTTTCTGTGGGTATGCTAATAATCTTTTCTTGCCAATGTCTTTTAAAATTATTGATATTGGCAGTTAGTTGATTTTATAAATAATCTGATTGTCCTGGCTGCACAAACTAAATCCCAGTGGTCTGGGTGGGTTTCATAACCTGCTGCTGCATAGCAAGAAGCCTCTAATCCTGCCAGACAATCCTATACTCACCCGGGAACATCATGTTTTGATTAGAGCCACCAAACGCTGCCCAACAGAACATGCATTAATTCATGTCAGCGCAGGGGAGTCTACTTTGGCCTTCTACCTGCTGGGGTGTGATGGGTAAACAGTGGCTCTGATGGCAGTTGGTGGTCTATGGCGTTCAGTGGTTTTCTGGGGATTTGCTCCTCTGGGGAGCAGCCATGAAGAGGGGGGGATTACTTCAATCCTCTCTCCCTGCTTCACCCCTTCCAACTCGACACTTCAGATTCAAACAAAAGCTCAGGGGCTGTGGGCCTCAGGCTCCTGGTGCGCTGTTAATCCCATTCCAGCTGGACAACAATCCGTCTGGCTGTTGGCCCCTGCGGAGCTGTAAACCCCCGCTAAGAGGCTTGGAGGAGAAGTCAGACAGTTCGTCAAGGATGAGGACTTAATTAGCCATGCAAAGTCAACCTGGCTAATTGAAAAGATTCGACTCGAGTACTGCTACAGGAGCAGAAGAGCTGTTTTTTGTTCAAGGTGTTCTGTTGCCAGGCGAAGAAATATGCCAGAGATGAGGTGCCCCACTGCTTCAGAGTTGGCAACGTGAAAAAAGGAGCTGCTTGTAAGGTTAATTGGGCCGGACACGATGCTAAGATAAAGTATGGGTGAACATGTCTTGAAGTGTTTTGCTGGATCTGAGCTTAATCTTTCATGACAGGCTTTATCGGCGGGGTCAGCAGTGTAGGTCTGGGAGTGATTCGACAAGCTGGTTTTATTAGACGCCTCATGTTTTGAAAAAAACAATAAAACATGGGTGTACTTTAGCATCCGTGAATACTTGCATGTACCTATATGTGTGTATTTGAGTGTATACGTGTGCCAGTAAGCTCTCATGTATGCGTTAGGTGAGACCAATCCCTGCGATAAGTTTGTGTACTCAGGTTGAGCTGAAGTCAAAACTCAGTCTGCACTCAGTGGAAAGACAAAGCACACACATCTCGCAGAAATAAAACAGAAACTCTCTTGACCCCCTCTCTCTCTCCACTCTCCATCAACACTCTGTTTAAGCATGCCATCGCTGCTCTGCGTAATGTGTTTAGAAATGTTGCACTCCCTCAACCTCTCCTACTCTGTAATGCATTTCGCTGCAAGACCCCCAATCTCTCTTATCCATAATGTGTTTAAATACGCCACCTCTCCCCAAACACAGTGTGTTTAAAGAACGCCACACTCTACCTCTCAAACTCAATCACTGTAACGTGTTAGCGAGCGCAGGCTACCTCTCTCTGTGTAATTTGTTTGACTGCGCTCGCCTCTCCGACGCCACTTACAACTAATGTGTTTGAGTATTGACAGAATCAGAAACATTAACGTACACGCACGTACAGTGAAAACTTCTCTTCTGAGCACAAATGATTCAACTGAATGCAGAGAACATAACTAATTCATGAGGTGAGGCAGCAGCTAATTGTGCAGCAATTATGAAGTTAATTAAACATTATGACGAGACGTAAATGCTCAATAGGAAAGTACATTAAATATAAATAATTAACATATAAAGGGCACTCTCCCCTCTTTTGATTTGAATAATTATTATAATACTTTTCAAATTATGTGCACAATTTTGTAGTTCCCAGACAATAGACTTTACTAACACTGGTTTCAGATACATTTTGAGTTTAGTGCTAATTTTAATGCTAACATATCATGTTAGCATTGCCTTTGTGAGCATGCTGTGAATGTTAAGCACAATGCTGTGCTATTCCTACATAAAGCTGGACGGCCAAACTGCTGCACTCTGAACATTAGCCCATTACATTTTATAGTCTTCAGATGAATTAGGCTCTGGCACAGAAATCAGAGATGAGAAACTACTGAATTTGTGACATCACTTGTGAACATCTTGAGGGACGGGTTGTTTCTATCACAACATTTTTCCGCCTTGTCGAGTCAAATGTTTCTCTCAGTTAATCCTCTGTCTGTCTGTCGTCTTTCTTCTCCTCTAAAATCCTCCACTTTGATCCAAATCTTTCTGTCTCGTTCCCGGGCTCCTGCTACCTCAAAGTAAACTCAACGCTGACCCAGAACTGTAGAAACCAATCATCCACAGATCCGATGCTAATGGTCCTCATGGGGTGATGATAGTGTGCACACTGTGGTCATGAGGGATTAGGACAGCCTTTGTGCACATGGACCCATCACTCATGGGTGGGAACAGCTGAGAGTAAAGTCACATTTAACTGAAAATGGTTCAACAACTTCAGAGCTGATTTGAATTAAATGGTTTTATTGTACTGTCGCTGAGATTTTTTAAAAAAGTTGAGTGTAATTATTCTTGTTTTATCCTTTAAATTATCGCCCAAACTCATCCGAAGAATTAGAGCGTTGCCCGTTCCCATGTGCAAATAATCCGTTGGCACACGGTTTGTTATCTCCACAGTGATCTCTTGTCTGTTTAATATCAAATATGATGCCCCTGGAATCAGTTGAAATAACACCGCTGGCGTTTCAAGCAATTAACCTTTTTCACTGTGTAAATGGCTCTGGGGGGTGGGGGGGGGGAGAACTCAAGTGGGGATGAAGGTCTGTCTCTTCCTGGGAGAATACATGGCACGTTCCAGGGAGGCCCCAGCTGAGACGGCAGTCGGGCAAAGAAGCTTGCACAGCGTGTGTGCATGTGTTTTTTTTGAGGGTGGGAGACAAATGCAAACCGGTGTGGTCTCCTCTGCAGCGTTTGGAGTTAATATAATGGGGGAAGGGGAGTGATGTGTGAACAGTAGTGAGGGGAGTGGGAGAGGTAACGACGTTAATAAAAACCAAATCAGTCAGGCTTGACATAAACACCCCTTTGTTCTTCGACGTGATGGCAGCAGCCACACAGTCGGCAACGCGATACATCATAGCACAGGACCACTTGAAAGCCCCCCCACCCTCGCTGTCCCTACTCTATTGCTTCATGACGACCACGCACACACACACACACACACACACACACACACACACACATTCTCTCCAACTCACGCACACACACATACACACACTGTGAGGCTTAATATCCCCTCCACCTCCATCCCCTACCTAGGAGCCTAATACCCAGGGCTTGATAATAGGGCGCTGTGTCTGATTCGTGTCTGCAGGAAGGAGCCATGAAATTACCTTCCTATGCATCAAGATCTAGAGCATAAAGCCGCACCTCAATCACCAGGAGAATAAGGCCTATTGTTACAAGCTAGAGCTTTTACGGAAGTAAGTGATCCTCCTTCGAAAAAAAAAGGAGACAATAAGACTTGATATCTCTGAATAACAGCGCTGTCAACGGGAGTTAGAGCTTTACAAAAATCCAGGTCAGGCCCCGTCTACGTGTGTGAGATCTTGTGTGCGTGATTATATATTAACCCCCAAGTGCAGGAGAAGCTGTGTCCCTCCGTTCAGGGAAGTTTAAATGAGGGTCAGTTTTCAGTTGGTTTCACGTCAGCGTTGTCTCGCTTTTGTCTTTGCAATAGTCGAAGTTGGGTTGAGGCTATGAAACTTGGCAGCAGCAAATTGCCATTGTCCTCCTTTCAATTCATAGAATAGCATGTCGCACTGAAACAGTGGCGTTCGATGACCCCCGAGCGCCACAGGTAAAAAAGGGTCACCGTTTTCTTTTGGCATGAAAGGTCTCTAATGGCCAGAGGTCAGCGTGTCATGTTTGTCCTGCCTGGAGTGAAACACAATAGAGCAGGGTGGCGATGGACAGAGGCCGGCAGGTAGACAGATAATTAGATGGATGAGCAGACACAAGGCTGAATCTTATCAGCGAGGAACAACAGGGAGGCAGACAATGTCGGATCGCCATGTCCTCGTCTCTTTGTTGGAGCCACATGGGCGCATGCTCATTAAAAGTTCTGTCCTACATTCACAGTTGGAAACCACTATAATAAAACTGGGGTTTAAAAGGCTGCGAAAACAAATGGTATTTGGTTATTTTGACCAATAACGAGATTTTTATGCAAATGAAAACACAAAGTAAAGGAAAGTTGTAACCATGGATAATATGAGCCAAATGTAAACCGACATATGTGAGGATTTAAGGATTTAGTTTTTGGGGATTTTTCTTTGTTGGTCATCAGTACCAGCTCTGATTCTTGGGAAACATAATCTCGTCCAGAGGATCGAGATGATTTTTTGATGAGAGGAATTTCATAAGCAGGGACAACCCATCTTTTATTTAATTCAAAGAAAGAGCATGAATGAACCAAGAGGGTGATTCAGGTCTGCTGAGCAGAGGCTATTCTTGATTCTGTAAAAAAAAATAAAAAATGAATGTGTCCATTTTCAAAGCCAAAACTCAACAGCTCTAATTAATGCATACACATTTTTCTTAGCAGATTGGCTATGAATTCATAGCAATTTATTTAAAATCTCAAACAGAATTAATGATTTACAGATTTTGAGTTGAGAAGCTAAAACAAGTTATTTAAATTTTATAAACACTCATGCAATCAATAATGAAAAATGTTTATTTACAGGGTTTTGACAGTTATTTCCTGAGTGGAGCAAGAAAGACCACATACACTGAATTGTTAGCGTGTCAGCAGTTTTAGTGATTTACTTCTCTGTCTTGACGCAGAGAAACAATAAAATGTGTTTTTGCCATCAGTAAACCCGGAGATAAAGATTTACGAGGAGAGTCGAGGCCTCAGATTAAATGTTTACTTAATTACCAGAGCAAGAACAATAACTCCATCAATGGCTGTTGTCGGTCATCGACTTTAGCCGGGTTGATGAGTTCTGTAGGGATCGATCGATCGATCAGACACTTTCATTAACAATGAGTGAAGGGCAGCCAGCGCGGTTCGATCCCGAACCAGGACTGACATTGACCCAGTTCCTTCTCTCTGCACGACTCCTGTGTCTGACCAAGCCCATCACGATATGTCATCAGCAGCCGAAGCCCTCGGGGGTTAAATGTGAATTGATTGTGGAGAACACATGCAGTGTGTTATAAAACCTCACATACTGTATATACCTCCGCTGCTTCTGTTATCAATTCTACATTATGGTGAAATTAAAGCTCAGCAGATTTCCACTCAAACGTCTCGCCTCATTAGTTCATGTGGTTTTTCTGTGATTTAAGCAAAAACATACTGAACTTGATTCTTGAGACATTCTTGGATTCTTGGAAAAAAGATCGAAAGACAAGTGAAAATGCTTGTAGCTTTGTGAGTAAACCTTCTCAGACCTCAGGGCCTGATTCCTGCAGTCTCCTCCCTCTCAACCTTCTCTGTATTTGTCGATCTTACCAACTTTGTCATCTAGAAATTACGTTTAAGTTAAGGATTGAAAGATCAGGAGAACTTTAAGAAGCTGCTTTCAGACATGCACAGAACTCCCAACTAAAACGTGCGGACAATTCGCAGAGAATGAGTGGTTGTCGATAACGTGAAACTGAATGAAAAACATACGTAGAAAGAAGCAGAAAAAGACGTCAACTTGGAAAAACCCAATAATCCTGACACTTTTCATTCATGTCTGTTCACGTCTGAAAAGACAGCACCTTCAGGAAGGTTTCGCAGACTCTGGGTTGGTGGTGCTTTGTTTTACTGTGCAGCCACACCTGCACAAATATGAGCTCCATGAAAGAATATTTGGAGACACGCTTTCCTGCATTCTCAGCAATAATCAGAAAAAGGAACATTTAACCAAGCCTGATACATTTTGGAGACAAGTCACATGCACTAACGAAGCTAAAAGAGAGCAGCAAAGGAATGTTGAGAGAAAAAAAGGTGCAGAATCTCTCCAGCTGTTAAGCATGGGGGTGACTGGTCATACATTATGGCACCGGGAACAGCTCACTGGTGGAGCGAAGAATGGATTCAATTATACCAGAAAATTCTGGGAGCAAACTTCAGACCTCAAAAACCATAGTGGACGACCTAAATGGGCCCAAGCTGGAGAGTCCCATGACCTAGATATCACAGAAAGTCTGTGGATTGACCTCAAAAGAGCAGCGCATGCAGGACGGCCCAGGAGTCTCACAGAACTACATTTCTGCAATGGAAAATTCAGTCAGACAAGAATTTAAAGACTCTAAGCAGCTACAAAAAGTGTTTTCACAAGCTGTGAAACTTGCCAAAGGTGCCTCAGTACTGACAGTTCAGGGGGCTTACACTTCAACTTCAAGCCCCTCAACTTTTCTAATCAGTTTGAAACTGTAAAAGATAGAAATTCAGACATTTTGCTGCTGATATGTTCGTTTTCTTTGGTAAGATTTCTTTACTTCTAAAGACAGTTTGATTGACAGATGAATTACTGTTTGCCGACTGAAAATGACCGGACAAGAGGATATTTATTTGTTTCCCTGTCGTCCATTAGGTTCAAGATGTTTATGTAATTGACCTGAAATTGTTCAGTAATTTTCCCTCATAAATCTAATATTTAAGTGCAGATTTTCTGACAACCTCCATCTCACTGTTTATATCTGTTTAACCTTCCTCGTTCTATCCTCATTGCAAGTATACACACACACACCTAGTTCACACACTGTAACGTGACAATCTGTGCACAGTTTACCTTCCCTCCTTCTCTCAGCAACAGCCCCCCCCAGCCACCTCTCCGCCACCCGCCCCACCACCTCCCACGGGAATCACTCCAACAGACAGGACCAATTTTCTGCTAATTGGGCCTCAGGAAATTGCTCCTCTAGTTTTAATTTACTGTAGGACAGCCATGAAGACGTGCATCCACCACTGCCTTTCTCTCCCCCCTTCCTCCCCCCTTTTTCTTTCCTCCATGGTGGGTGCAGGTGTGAGGATGAGAGAGAGAGAGGTACATGCAGCACCTACCCTCTCTCTCTCTCTCTGGCTTTGGGAAATGAAATGTCTTGCAAAGATGGGGAGACTGGAGCCCGAGTTGAAAGGTTAACTCACCGTGGCACCCAGATGCATTAAATATGACACGGTCCAGATTTGTAGGTCAAACACACACACACACACAGTGGGGGGCGTGAGTTGAAGGAATTTAAACTTTTCTAATTCAGCTTGAAGAGAAAAACAATCAGCGCGACCGCAGCAGGGTAAATCGGGTCGTCTTTGTCGGCCAGTTCGGCTTTTTTAACCAACACGGACTGTCACAATATTATCCATAACGCCACATACTATCCAAACATGATCTTTGCTCGCTGGAAAGAGTATTAACCTTTGCTATCGGGGGACGACAGCCCGAAGAGTGAGATCATCGGGATCGGATGACGATATCTGACAGAGCTGCGTCGTCTGGAGGATCGTCTAGATAAGATTAATCGCCACGTAGTGACAAAACTAACACAATAACCGTAACATTAGTGACAAAGGTTACTCTGTTAGCAATTACTGAACAAATATCTGGGGAAATCTACACCGCTCTCCAGATTTTCAAACACTGATAGTGACGGACGGGTGAGGCAGGTGTTCCCTCATATGACCATTATAGGGTTAGAGCAGTACACTCAAAACAGTTGAAATTACTCTGGAGTACACAGAGTTACACACTTAAATACATGTTTCCTTATCCGCAAATAAAACCAACATTCACAAGAAATTGTATTTTTATTTTATTAAGTAAATAAGCATTTTACAACCTGCAAAACTTTTGGATTAACTGTTTTACGAGTAAATACAACCCAACATACACATGCATAAACGGCATATGTTAAGTTTTGAACCACTTCCAGTTCATATAAATAAATCAAATATATAAAAGATCTTGTTTACACATTGTTAATTCTGTGTATAAGAACATACGCATATAAAGACATGTGGATTGGATTATATTTGTGAATGAGGTTTCTTGACTATTCACAGCTCCCGAACCACAGTTGAATGTTGCATTTAAGGGCTGTTGGAAAATTCTTTGTTTGTGTGGAAGGTGTTTTTCCAAAACCTACAACAGCTCGTCAATAAGTGTTTTACATAAAATACTCCGGAGTCATTGTGGTAACTTAACAATAATGGCACTTTCTGTAATTGGTTGGTATTTGTTTGGGGATTAGAAAATGCATTTATGAACAACAAAAGTTCCTCACTAATCATCACACGCATTTGAAAGATCTTGTTGTTTTTTGTGGATGGAGAAACATGAAACAGGCTAATATCTCACGTAATAAAACATCTTTGCCGGCGTTGGACAGTCCACATATCATAAAACATGTGCTAAGCTTAATTTGACACGTTTCTCTTGCGTGCCCTGTGGCAAAACAAGAGACATGTGCCTGAGCCAAACATACAACTATTTATTTTACTAAATGAAAAGTGTCAACTGACAGACCTGCCCATTTCAGCTCACAGCACTCATGAATCAGCAAACAATTGGAGGTGTCTGCAGAAGGGAAGCAGACACCGAATGGAAAAATCCCCTCTGGTGTTTTATTTCATTCCTTAAACCGCATCTATCATTGTCTTCTATCGAAAGTTTTTGAGTTTTTTTTGCCAACACAAGCAAAGTCAGAAACATGGGTGCAGAGATTGCGAGGCTTACCACTTCACTGAAGATTTATAAACTATGAGAATAGTACAATGGGAGGTGGATTTTAGTGGCTTACTTTCGATTGCATTTGAAATTCACTGAATATGACTTCCTGAAAACAATCTCTCCACAAATCTGTCT
This sequence comes from Paralichthys olivaceus, assembly GCF_024713975.1. Lineage (NCBI taxonomy): Eukaryota > Metazoa > Chordata > Actinopteri > Pleuronectiformes > Paralichthyidae > Paralichthys > Paralichthys olivaceus. The sequence continues at coordinate 6,213,541 of NC_091115.1, forward strand.
TGGTGTGGCTACATGCCACAGCTCTGAGAGCCGTGCAATTACGTTTTTTGTGCAGCAACCAAAATTCAGAAGAAATGTTTTAGGAAGTGGACCGCTTCAGTATCTGTGTTTACAAGATGCACAGACACGCATCTGAGGCGCATACCCACAGTCTCAGCCCACGCTAAACACACGTGCTGCGGAACGACCGGTTCCAACCTTGGTTGACATTCACACCAGCACATTCATGACCCCCCCGAGGGCCTCAGCTCCGACTCTCACACTGGATCCCTCTGCATCAACCAATCAATACACACACGCATGCATGTTTTAGCACAGAATCCCTCTCCCCCCTGCCTATCAATACCGACATGTTACACCAGGCCTAACATCCATCAGGCAGCCTGACATGTTTTTGAGCCAAGCGCCGCCATCAATCAGCGCCCGACTTTTATAAAGCTAAAATGAATCGATACCTCACATTTTAGAACATTCGCCGGTGTCAATATGCAAAGCAGAGCTCCAGCGGTAGCAGGGGTCTCAAAAACAGGCACAACAAAGACCCACCTCTGCAGAAAGATGGCCTTTCTGTTATTGATGAACGCTGCAGTAGGCCACTGTAAACAAGCAGGAAATTAAGTTTAGCGCGACTTGTTATAGTGTTCATTGATCCCGTATTTGCAGGGCTCAGTGCGCTAACAAAGGCCCAGCAAAGAAGTCAGTCTTGATAAATCTGCAGGGTTTGTGGAGCTATTTTCTTCTCCTTTCATTAAAGTGGGCGTCAGAGCGACCTGTGAGTGTGTTTATGTGTGCGGACGATATAAAAGGAAAGAAGGGGAACGGAAAAAGGAAAAGAAACAACCACTAACACACATACTTTCGAAAATACCCTTTCACACACACACACACACACACACACACAAACACACACAGAGAGCTCATTACATCCACCCTGCTGCCTGATGGCTGGTTGACAACTTAGCACCTTCAACTTACTTTCACACTTTCCAAACTTCCTAACCGCTCGACCTCTGGAGCTCATTCATTCGAATCCCCCAGTGGACGGAGAGGAAACGTATAACCATGCGAGACCTGTCTCCCGCAAATCCTCGATATCTTATCAGCTTGAGACCCTGACTTTTCCGCTCCTGCTTGAATTGTTCACTCATCGGCCAAATAGTGCTTCTCAAGAATCCTCAATAAAAATGTTTTTTTTTTCTTTTCCTCCCCCTAAAGCGACCAGGGGTTCTGTTGTGACTAAAATCTTCATCCATCATGCAGATAGGTATGTGCTCCTCCAGGGATCTCCGGCACTCTGGCTGTTGTAATAAAGCCGACCTATCAGTCAGGATGGAGCAGACTTATTACTGTCTGTGTGGCCTCCTAATGCTTTGCACTGAATACTCCTTTCTGCTCCCGCTCACTGTGCAATAACAGCACTGTTTAAATCATGGATCTAGAAAGAGTGGGAGGAAAACCCCAGCAGGAGAAAAAATATATACATTATATGTCAGTGACAAATTTCACACAGCAATAAACAGAGCTTTAGAATCAAATTTAGAGTCATTAAAAATGTAAATAACAATGACTCACACAGAGCCTTTTAACTCGCTGCCTTTCTCCGCAATTTTTCACTTTGGTCTCATTTTCTTTTTATGTCAGCGGATTAATTAACTGGAAGGACAATGGCCCAAGGAAAACAAAATGTGGTGCACTGCGGTCACCACAGAAAGACGGTGGCTGCAGCAACAGCTCGAGACCACGAGAATGAAGCAGCGCTGCAAGGACGACTTTTTTTTTTTTTTCTTCTTCTCCTTCCCACAAGCCCCCTCAAACCACCAGCACCAGAGCTGTGGTCTCAGCACACCATCAATTGTTGCATCCGAGCGCTACAGCACAGTGAGACAGTTTCCCCAAACAAGCCTCGGTTTCTGCTTGACGGACATTTCTCAAAAAAGGGAGCCAAAGGTTAAGTGTTATTGGTAATTTAGTGAATGACAGAGATGACACCCTAAAAGCCACGTGTACCAGGAGAGGCTACAGGCTACAAATCATAGGCTCTATTCATGTCGGGCTTTGACATTCGTCTGCTTGGACCAGGCAGCTCTAAGTATGTCAGTTCACACCTGGCATTAGAACTTGTCTCCACATGCGTCTCAAGTGACCACTTGTGATCAGATCTGACTTCGCCCGCCCCTTAAATAAAATAAATATCTACGTCACTGCTGTTTGCAAAGACCTGTAGAAGTCTGTAGCTTTTTTTAGGCAGTCTGAGAAAATATTGAATACTGAAAAATATATTACTCCAACTCCGCTCTTTTCACACCTATTCTTACAGCTGTCCACTTGTCGGTGAATCACCCCGGATGCCTGATGATGCCAGATACGAACAGGGACTGGAGTTTCACTATCAAACAGAGCACCTGAACGTGGCGTTTGAAGGCTCGGGGACTTTAACGGTGTGGCAGGTCAACTGCACAATGTTCAGACACCCTTGGGGCAAAGGAGAGTGAGAGCATTCCTTCAAAGACCTCCGGAGTGTGTGCAGCCACAAACTCTGGGTGGCGAGGAGTAAAGATACAGTGGGAAGGAATGTTATGGATTTATGCATCTCAGGTATCACCTGTCAAGAGCAGGGAAGATATACAGGCTGAGATCCATAATGAAGAGGCCAGGGCTTGTAAATGAGGTTTCCATATTTGTGGGTTATGGCTCTTTTTTTCCACTTTGTCACGCCTGTTTTTTCTCTCACTCTGTCTCTGTTCCGGTCTTCAGAGGTGAGAGAGTCCACCGGAAAAATACCTTCTATTGTTGTTTACTCTGACAGTGATTCCACTTCATTTTTTAATACTTAGTCATTTAAGGTGTTTATCCCTTGTTCAATTTGTTGCTTGTTTTTTATTGACTCAACACTAAACTCCATTCCAAATAGTGACTGACCTCATATCTTGGCAAGGATAACCAGGCAAAGCAGCTAGTCAAGCTTCAAATGTTCCATAAACCCAAGCAGTGTGTGTTCATTTGAGGTATGAGCAATATTATGTATATAAAGTCTGAAGCCTTTCCAAAACTAAAATTACAATAAAAGAATTGTAAGGAATGGATTAAAAGTTTGTTATCCCAACCGTCCAAAAGCTGGAAATAGAGTTGTAGTCAGCAGAGCGCATATCTCTGCTAAACAGTCCCTTTATGAAATCACATTTCAAAACACTAGATCCAGATTTTTATTTGGATTCGCACCCAAATTGCAAATCAGTATCAGTCCCCTAAATATGTCTCACACAATAGCTAGCGAGCAACAGCTACTAGTGAAATAGCAGCACTAACCAAAGTGGGCAGGAATGAGTGACCTTTGCATTGAAAGTGTTTGTTTTAAGGTTATATATAAGTTGTATATATGAAATAAACTGTCAAATCTCTCAATCCATTTAATCAAGAGCAGAGGCTGTATCTATTATCTTCTCTGTCCTCTGGGCTCCTCCAGTCCAGGTAGGGAACATGCAGCAATTTCCAAAGTCAGCCGCAAGCAAATATTTCATCTTTTGAAGGACGGACTCTTTCCCCTGCATCATCAAATGCAGCCTCTTACTCCTACCTGAGAGCTTTGGGAGCGAGCAGAGGACCAGGGGTCAACAAAATGCAACAGCTCCATCTTGATGCCCACCACCTGTCATTTTGTGACCCAGGTAATGCACTTACGATGGCCTGCGGAGCCTTCAGGGTATTCCTCTGTTTTAGGTATCCACAATCAAAACTCCTTAAAATATCACCGGGTTCCCCTCAGGCTGCGTGCACTGGTGACCTTTGACCTCAAGGGTCGGGTGACTAATTAGGCAACACCTTTGCGCAGCACTGGAATGCTCTGTGCCGAGGGCGGGAAAAGTAGAAGTGGGATCTGTCAATTCCCTTCACTGGGACAGTAAACACTCACGGGAGGATACTCGGAAACAGGTGATTATTATGTGTGTACAGTCGCACAGAAGAACTGAGTGTTGGGTAGAAAAAGATGGATGAGAAAGACGGTTTTGCTGAACTCTGGCAAACGCAAAGGCTTCTCTGTTTGTGTCCCTGCCAGAGGAGGTTTCTCTCGGAGGCCAAAGGAAGTCTGGCATTCCCATTAATATATTCTAACACAGGAAATAAAATATATTATTCCCACAACTGTGCTCAGCCTTTCCATTTCTTATCAAAGCACTCCATTATCACATTAGTCTTGTTCAGCTGGTGTAACAAGCAAACATCGTGATGAGTGTTGCTGATATAAACACATATGAGAAGTATTACCCCACTAATCCCACAAGTACCCACTATTCATACATTCTGGTTTTTAAAAGCAAGTAACTATGACGTCCCCATGTGGTTATGAGGAGTCTGAGATCCTCAGAAAGTATTTCGGACTTCGTCGAAAAAGTATGGACACTGTAAACAAGAAATGTTGTATTAATGTGTTTAAATAACACATTGACATCACTTTCCAATATTTGCACATTATTGACGAGTGAATAAAAATGATCAGGTGTGAAAGGCATACAAATAATTTTAAAAAGTCTGGTGTTAGGCGAGATTGAGAGACGGACATGCAGTTTAGAAGCAGGTTAATAAGTGATGATGTCAGCAACACGGTAACTCAACTTTCCGATTCCAAAATTATTCTTTAGGTTATATGATTAACTTCATAAGATGCTACTTGGCTTTATCTTTAATCTTTGCCTGCATGTGATGTCATTTGTCAACTTCAACCTCATTTTACTAGAAAACAGCATTTTGTCATAGTTGCTAAAAGGGACATCGCATAATTCAGTGTTTTCAGATGAAGGGTACGAGCTGAGTTCTAATGACATATAATGGTCTTTGTCCTACAGCAGTTTATTGGCTTTTCAAGGACGTAATGATAGTCAATGGCCATGCATTACATTTCACACCATGGCCTCCATTAGGTCCAATAGAATCTTTCATCTTCTACATTCCTGCTAGTAGCCAATAGAGGATCCTATGTCATTGTCAAAACGCTCTCCCCACGGTACTGGAATCAACTTCAGGCCACCTTGACACAGAATTCGACATGATTGATGGTAATTGCCTTTTTGTGAAAATGCCACAGCCACTGAGGACTCTTCACTTTTCCTCCCTGCCTTTCATACAGAACAGTTAAAATACTTCACCTAATCTATATGCGGAAATGTTTGGCGTCATGTGAAACGCATGACACATTCAGCTCTCAGCACTAAATGGCTTAATTATGCTGATGACACGTTGCGATTCATTGGCCCATTTGGACGCGGTGGCTGCGGTCGCGCAAGACCAGATTTAGACGGGATAAAAAGACTATTGTGTGTGTGAGGATGAACGGGGGAAAATATATAAGGAAAGGCATTTGAAACTGAAACCAGATGTGTGCGTGAGTGTGTCCTTATGTGAGTGTGCTTGTTTCAAGATTGCCGGCCATGCTATTGCTTGGGACCATGATTTTTTTTTTTAAAGTTTGTGGTTTTTTTGAAGAAGTATGTCTGTGACAATTAAAGGACAGGATAAAATGAGTAACACAGTGGGGTAGGACACTTGTAAGAAAATGCCTGAGGCTTTAGTGAACAGGGAAAGGGAAGAGGATAAAACATCCAAACATGCTCTCCTGACTCAGACAAACAGGCCACATTGGAAAGAGAAAATGGGTTGAACCCTGACATCCTGGATTCACGTCACTACAACAAAGAACGGGCATGAAAATCTCACCCAGGGATGACCTGCATGAAAAAAAGTCTACCACGGTAGCTAAACAATGTTCAAAATGGCCAAAATGCCATTGTAATAACCAAACTGAGCAGCAGAAAATAATTTCTCTTTGGGGAAGTAATGAAAAAAGTGGTCTGGCGTAGCTCGGGGACAACATAAACCGCAAGACTCATTCCACAAATGTCCCCTTTCCCTTTCCTTATACCTTGAATATTTCCAGCCACGCCAAATAAACTTGTTCCAGGTGCACCAATGAAAAGGACACTGCTCATTTTCCTAAACGTTTGGCCAAGAGCTGTTAAAACGAAGAGGCGTGAATTCAGCCAAGCTTTGTAATGGCTGAAGTGAAGTAGAGGCCTGTGGCCCCTGTGAAGGCCGACGGCCCCTCGCTCACAATAGCAAGCGGTGTTTTACTGACAGGTGCCTGCTAACCATTATAACACATGGCAGATTAATTCAGTCTCGTAAAATCTGACCGCAATATGGACACAAAGTCTGGTTGGATTTTTTTTTTTTTTTACAATGATACTGCTGTGATTCAAAAACAGATTTAATTATGTAATAACATGATTCCATTCAATTTATATTAATCACTTGTCCTGCGAGAGAGGGCGTTTATCAACATTTTATAGATCTCGATTAAAGAAGTCAGGCAGATTTAGGGGACTGATATGAGCGTGTGCAGTTTGGTGTAAATCCAAATAAAAAGGCGGCTCTTGTGAATTTAAATGTGGTTTCTGATTTCTAGTTTTTAGTCTTTTTCCTCCTCTGACATTTTCAAGGCAAAATGATTGATGTCTAATCAACAATACATGCAGGTAATCCAGAGCTAATTCAATTTTACAAATATCACAACTCGCTTTAATTTAATTAAGATCAAGAAATACTTCAAAGCTGTATGGTCAAGTGAAACATGAAGTCGGCTCCAGTGTCTGAGACGACAGAGGGACCAGTGAGTGGAACAGGCCAGGACTCATTACAAAATAACGGCTCGCGACAACTCTCAACAGCTCCGACGTCTTTGTTGGATCTCTAACAGTATCCAGGTCTAAAGGAGCTGAGCTTTCTGTTCGAGTTCCATCGGTGGCAGTAAGCTGAAACCCGAGCGCAGGAAGAAAGGGCACCACGACGTATGGAAAGGTTTAGGTGAGTAGCAAACTCCCTCTTATGGAACTGATGAGAAACACCTGGGTGTCTGAGCAACAACTTCGGCCAGACAAATCAAAGCCAGAGTAGATGATTGAGAGTGAGGCAGTTCAAATCAAGACCTCTGATCGAGAGCGAAGAAAAGTGCATGAATGGCAGACCCAATAACATCGGAATGAGACATAAAACACCCCATCAAAGACCACAACAGACAAATATGAGGACTGAACAGAAAACCCAACACATTAATCAAATACTCCGTTGTAAACATTCAACAAACAAACTGAAGACTGCGTAAATAACCGCAATCCCAGTTGTAATCCACAAAGAACTTCACATTTACAAACGCAACTGAATGCAGCACACTGGGAGGCATTAAAAAAAAGACGCCCCAGCACAAACAAAATCAAGGCACTTTGAAAAGAAATCTACAAACTGCGTGCGTCATTTAATCTATGTACGAGCAACCAAGTGACAATCGGTTGTGCCACAAATGATTAAATCGGGGCACTGGGTTCTTTGTGTTTTATGGCAGCACAAACATTCTATTGAAAACAATCAAGTGAGAGCAGAGGAAACACAACAGGACTGGAACTTGTCTAGTTCTTGGTGAGTCCTGCAATAAGCACTTCTCCCTCGATGTGAAGAAGAAGTGCGTCAGGTAAAACCAAGTGTGAACTCTAAGGGCAATTTTAGCTAACGGCCCATGAGCTGTGAGCTGTCTTGGATGGTGTAACCAGATATCTCTTAATTTATGCCGTCTTCATGAACCCCAATTACGCCCCAACCAGGAGTGACCGTTTGCAGCGTCGTATGCCAATTGGAAATAATTGTATTTGGGATAATCACAGGGGTTTGATGTTTCAGTTTCCTCTTTGTGGGGAAGACTTGGCTGTTGGCAAATAGTACGTGAGCAGAAATGAAACACAAATGTCTCTCACCCTGTGGTCCACGAGTTGAGATGAGTTTTAGGGGGCGTGGTGTGAAACGTGTCATTGTGATGATGTGTGTACTTGGTGTATGTACAGTACGAGGAAAGACCACATGTTGAAGTGTTTGTCTCTACTTGTCAAAGCATAACTTCTCCCTACTGTACTCTGAGCTTACAGCGTCTGACTCCCTCTTGTTTTCCTTCTGCATGTTGGCGTCAGTACTAATAGGTCTGTCAGATGAGATGCTGCTGAGAGCAGTTGTCATAGCCCCGATGTCCAAACTGGCAGCATTCACTTTCCACTTCCAGTCCCTGGAGAGAGTTTGACCCGAGTGGAGTTACCACAATGTGCTTTCATGCTGCCCAGTCGGTCATCTAACCCTGCACGCATGCACCCCCCCCACACACACACACACACACACACCCCTCCACAGCCAAAGCAACCAGCTGACACGCTTTAACAGTCCTGAGACCTTATTCATTAATCTGAAGTAAACTGTTCTAATCGGTCACATAAACGACTCAGATGCAATTTTATGAATAAATGATCCACTCAAACACTTACAGTAAAGATTTCAATGTGTGTGTCATTCAAGCTGTCTTCAGACATTGACTGCAGAAAACTCTGGGAAAAGGTCTGTCACATACGTATGAGGAACGCAGCAGGAGATGTGTGGGTACGACACGTTCACAACAAAAGGAACATTTCTAGAATCTTCAGGCAAGAGTCTTTCCAAGTTGACACCTTCGTCTGTGTCCTCTACGTGTCTTTTTCATCCTGAGATATTTTCCACACATTAAACTTAAGGAGGTTAGCTAAAAATGTTCCAGAAATGTCCAGTGCATGTCTGAAAGCAGCCAGAGATTTAAGGGTTTCACGGGGTCATGGTTTTGTTTTTGGATTTGTTAGCTTCAAATACACACAAACATTTTAAGTCCACACAATCAGCTTCTCCTATATTTATAATGTAGCAGCTACAGCAACAATATTCTCTAGTAACAAAGATAATGGCCTCACACAGATTGTTGAAATAATTCAAGCAGATGGATTATTTGTATTCTATTTAAATACTAATAATAACTTCAAAAAATAGTAACAACTAAATACATATATACAATATATACGTTTGAGAGATTCACTGACGTTGCAACAAGGTTCAAAGAACTTGCATTATTCTGCTTGGAAATTAAATAACGTGACAAGAGCTAAATCTGTTGGAGCAAAAGTGAAGTAAAGAGAAGACTGTCGGTAAAATAAGACTTCTTTGTGTCAAAGGTGAAGGAAATGCCACTGTGGCCAAAATTAGAGGCAGATTCCTGGTAGGTTATCTCACTTGAGACTTTTATCTCATAAATTTCAATTTCCGCAGAAAATGTCAAAACAACAATGGTTCTTCCTGCACAGGGTCAGGCTGTGGTCTACGACGACAACACAAATATGTAATTCTCCATGCGCATGCAAATTTTTAAGGTCACACACACACACACACACTCACTCACTCACACACACACAGCTCATGAAAAACACCCACTGTGCCCACAGATGAGGTTGAGTACACAATGGAGCCAGAGGACATAGACTTCCACAGTGATTTAACAGGAAAGCAGCATGGCAGAACGTTGGTCTGCCAGCAGAGATCTCACAAAGAAAACAGTTCCCTGTTATTCCAACCAGAGAAGCCTGTGCCGGCCATTTTGTCAGTTCTGCAGCGAGACCTGTTTAGACTTTGTCTGACTTTACAGTAACTACTACTGTCTGTGGTCGACAATAACCACACCACCTATGCTTTCATTGGAAGTGAATGAAAGTTGTGACCTCACTGCCTGCGTCTGGACCACCCGAGACCACCACAGAGAAAATCAAAGTGTCGGGAGTTTGAGGCCTTATATGAAATAAATCACCCAGTCAGGCGCCTATGTTAGGTTTCCCATACTGCACACGGAACACTGTTTTCGCATCGAGACGGGGGAGCCGCAGCTGCAGAACATCCATGTGCTGATGTTTATAGCTAAACGTCCAGCAGGGCTCTGCCACCACTTTTTTACAAGCCTCTGCAGAAATGCTGCACACATGCAAAGACAAAACATGCAGTGCACAAACAAACACACACATATGCACACGATTGTTCCCACATGCACTTCGGGACAGAAATGACGACATTGCAGAATCGTCCAAATGACCTCAACCTGCTAATACCTCCTCCTCCAGTTCTTTGCACACAACATACATTCAAAAAAAACATGTATTTCCTCTCGCGCTGCAGCAATTTTTCTTCTCAAATAAGCTGCGCTGAAATCAAAATGGAACTCATCCATCTCTGTCTCCGTGGCTCTTATTAATAAATACAGCCAGGGCCTGGTTTGGGTGCGATGGAGACAGAAGAGCGTGTGCTTGCATTAAGGGTGTACATACATGATGGAGATTAATTGTGGGAGAAACATCATGCTTGTTGTACTGCTTGTAGCTTTGTTGTGTTTTCACGAGAGCCGCTCGCTCGCTCGCTGCCCAGAGGACAAGTAGAAGGCACCCACTTCCAAATGACTCTCTCTGCCTGTGTGTTGGTGCTGGCTCAGCAGCCTGCAAGCCCACTTCATTCAGCTCCCTGATTGCATTGGCCTTCTGTCTACCCCAGCCATTGATTCCCATGCCCCCAGCCAAGCACTTTTTTCTGTCTGCCTCGCTCTCCTCTCAATACCTTCAACAAAAGCCGCCTCAATACCGGTATTACCACAGTGTTACCTGTATTAGAGGCGAGGTCAACGGGTTTAGGAGGGGACAGTTCACGTGTAGAGGAAGATGCATGGGCTCGGGCTTAGAGAACCTGACATCATGATATACAACCTGGTAAAACAGAGAATGGCTCGAACAATCCCAAAGGTCAGGAGGTGCCGTTTCATCATTCCGCTGAAGAGGTCTATCACTTTGACTTAGGTTCAATTGTTTGTATTGGAGGTTCTGTGAGGAAACAACTAAGCAAAAGGTGACAGGGGTCAGAGCTGAAGTACATAAGAGCCTTTCTTCATTTGTTGCTCAAATATCCATTTCACAAAAAAACTCCCAGACGACTCGGCCCTCAGCCGCAACTGTCCCCGTAGCACTGGATCAAAATCAGACTTGCTGTGAAAATGATACAGGATTTAAATGGGGAGCTTTCCAAGCTGCTGCAAACACAGAGGGCACATTGTATTCGTAATAGCGCTCTATCTTATGAGCGTGTCTTTGATAATAATCTGTTCAATTGTACGATGAAGAAATTTCAGGACGTAAATGCGCGTCTGTGACATGGTGAGATTTGATCTGCATCCCCGTCAAAGAGTCTCAGAGCAAGTAACCTTATTATTAGTGCTGTGCCGTCATTCATGCTCAGATACGACGGAGGTCTCATAATGGAGGGAAATGTGAAACCGGACGCGGAGGTGGGAACGTTCGCAGACACTAAATATTCTCAAAAAACCACAAAGGAATGCAAAGTCAAGACTTTGAAGATTAGAAACCTAAGCAGGGAGTCTGATGATGTTCTCTGACAGGAGAGTTTTACAAAGAGAGGTTCAAAATTCCTTGTGCAGTTTTAATTTGTATAAAAGGTGCATTTACCTTGATTGGAGGAAGGTTGACGAAAACTGTACTAATCTCTATACTAATTGGTGAAATATAAATACCACTGAGACAAAACCACCAAAATGAGTTTGTATATTATATATTTTTTTAATTGCTGGAATATGAGTTTGGTTTTCAAGTTTTGCAATTTTAAAATACTTTTTTTTTTAAACAACCTGTTGGGAGAGACTCACCCCGTTCAGACTCTATTGCTTTTAAAATGTTTAAGTAGTGCACACTTTTTAACTACAGGGCATTTGAATTTACAAAGTACAATATTTTTCAATGCTAAGTGTGTTTTAAGTTAATAATTAAGCTCAGAGGGGTTATTATTAATATTATGTTGCTTATAATCTCTTCTGCGTTTATTTGGGTTAGGGTTAGAACCACGAGAAAAAGAGACAGAGCATCAAACACAAGCCGTAGCAGAGAGTGTGAGGAAAGTGCAGACATACTGACCTATAGAATGACTGAATTCACTCTTATGTGGCGGGGCGCTTTAAAGAAAATCAATAGTGTAATTTTCTACTTAGATAACCCAATCCCTCGAAACTGATTCCCTCATTTCCTCTCGGTGCATCTTCGATTATTCAATCAGGGAGCGGACCCCGGCAGCACGGTGCAGCGAAGATTACAGTTTTAAAGTCAGTCAACTTCAGCTCAGCGATCTCGCCCGCCCTTCAACAAACGCTCCAATCAAGAAGCCGTTTGTTGTATGATCCCCTCTCACCGGGGACATGCTTCTTATTTACGACTTAATCAATGTGGACCCTCAGACCTCGAGGGTAATCGATATGATTACAGGGCTGTTAAAAATCTGTCGAGACTCCATTGCGCTGATCGGGCAGCTTTGCTATAGGTGTCTACAGGCTGTCAGTCACTGAGGTCTCACTCAGCAGACATGCAGGGATTCTGCACAGAGCTAATCAGGGGGTTGAACCCGACATGTTTGTGCAAGTGAGGCCACAATCACAAAATGTGTCTTGTTGAGTTCCTGACGAGTCCTCGCTCTGCTCATGTTTTCCCCGGAGACATTTAAAGAAATTTAGCACTGAGCAGCGCTAAAGGTCTAAGAAACGCTTTGGATTTGGGTGGGCCGTGTTGTTTTGAGTGTTGAGTCGGCTTTTCAACTCCTGTTTCCTGCTAATTAAAAAACGCTAATGCCAGTTGTAAAAAAAAGAAGGTGCCACAAACAATAATAACTGAGTCTAGACACATACTTTGTGCTGCAAAGAAACAGATAAAGTAAATGTTTGTGTTATAAAGGTATTATAATTCATTTAATGTCAAATTAAAGCAGCAGGCAAGATTGTGGGTTTTAATAAGAAATAAATATAAAGACTATGGTGTATGGTATATTTTAACATTAAATTTGATAATGAGGAAAGACAATATCACAAGACCCAATAATTCTTTGATATTCCCTAAAACGAACCTGGAATCCGCATTTCACAATCTTCACTTGTCGAAGTCTATAAATCAGCTTTTATCATGCGCTGGAACTACATAAATCTCAATATATACATGAAAGAGGGGCCTGCGCTGATTCTGTGCCAAAGGCAATCCAGAATCTCATGAAAAAGGACTCGGCATCCAGATGCAGTTAGCATGGGGTTTCTGTTCTGCATTTAATCTGCGGCTCCGATCTGGGACTGAGGTAAGCGTGAGCTGATCGCTACTAACAGCTGGTATGTGCTCATTTCCATTGTCTGGATCATCTTTCTCTTTTTGGACAGGGCAGGGAGAGCGGTGGACATGTGAAGCTTCACGTCGGGCGGAGGACGATGGAAAGACAGGAGGTTAAGAGCAGTAAAAACATAGCAGGAGAGGAAAAGTAAGACGGGGGAGAGGAGCGGAGAGTGTGAGAAACAGAGAGCTGGAGGCGGACAGAGGAGGAGAGGATGGCCTCATGGTACCTGATCAAACAACCTGACAGTGTGTCAACACACATCTGGAGCAGATACGCCGCCTCTCCCTCCCATCATGAAACTAACTCCTCCCCTCCTACACATTCCCTTGATGCACGGTGATCCTATTAAAATAAGAAAACACATTTGATATCAATGCAGGCGTGCTTTATAATAATAAACGCAGACACAGAGAGGACAGAAGTGAAGCTATACTTCTTACAGTCTGTGTATATTTGGCAGATATTCTCTCTCTTTTCATTCTCTTGTTTGCTTTTGGCCGCCTCCTCTTGTTTTTCTGAACTGGCCCTTTAATCCTATCCAGCTCATGGACCGTGCGTTCCGACCACAATGGATGCAAACATCACAGGGCGGCGGCGTATACACCAGGCAACTGCACAAACACAAACATGTCCTAACACTGTCAGCGATGACTGAAGTCGAGGCCTGCAACCTTGGGAGCGTCGGAATGAGCCCATTTTCCATCCGTTCATTCGAGGCATGTTCTCTGCATTATTCTTGGCGTGTGGAAACATCGCATCTGATATTACTTCCGCACTGTAATAATAAACCGCCTCGGCTCTTCGGAAAGGATGGATAGAGTGTTCTGGACAGCACGGCCCTTCCTGAAATTACATACCAGATGCTGAGGGCATATCTCCTGCCTCATATACAGAAATGAAAGCTTAAAGTAATGGTGAAGGTCCCTGTGTGGTTATAAATGCCTTCAGCAGCAGCTCTCACTCCTGGAAATGGTCTGAAATGAGGACCGATACACACTGAATCAATACGTAGAAGATTGACAAAAAAAAGAATCATATTATTCTGTTGCAACGTGTACAGAAAGACACAAAAAACAAGCCGCCTGATCCCTGAAGGCCTCTGTGACATAACCGTGTGTGTGGGTGTGTGATCATTAAGTGACTGTGGCAGGTTGTTTTTGCCCAGGTTGCCCTCACTGCATCTGTTCCCCATAGTGCCTCATTAGTGGAATTCCTGTGGGAGCTGCCGGGCCGGTCAGGAGGAGGGTCCCAGACCTCCGCTGTCTGTGGAGCTGACACAACCGATAACGTTGAGGTCTGGTGGTGGAGGGGGCGTGTCCGTGCCCACGATCTGATGAGAAGGTGAGTGTGAGGACACGTGCAGCATGTCCGTGCAGCATGTCCTCATGTCCTGCAACTCTAGCTCCTTGTTGTATTCCATCAAAAGTTGATGTGAGGGTACATGGCTAAAACATTAAAGGGTCAGTTCACCCAAAAGGGGAAAACAACATTTGATTTAATCATTTTTTGTAATTATCTGCATTTTTTTTCCTTTGACTATTACACTGTGGTATTTTCAATATAGTTAATCTTGACATATGCATCTGTACTAATTGTCTGAAATGTTCAAAGCTACTGTGCACAGCTGTATGCGACTTCTTATTTATCCACAAACTGTTTCCACTTTTCTTTACATTTGGTCATTCGCAAATTTTCATGTAGCCTGATGAAGCTCTTGTGAGTGTTAAAAGAAGAAACTTGGATGTGTGGTCTCTACACCACAAACTGATTATTTTAGGTTGAAGATACAAAAAGAAACTTTGGCTTTTCTGCGGAGACTTGGAGTTAATGGTCAGACAACACTTCAAGATAAATTAAATAGCAATATATTACTTTTTTTTTGGAAGATAATCTATAGGCAACACTGACCACAGTTTTTAATTTATGACTTTAAAATCCTTTGAGCTACACAAACAAAATAAGCTCACTTTTATCTCGATTTATCTCCAAAGGATTAACCTAAAACTATTCAGGAAATTTGGGTGAACTGACCCTTAAAGGATCTATCCCTTTTCTCATCTTTCAGACGTTTCCTTTTCCGTCACCAAATCTTTCCTGTCGGATACTTTCCTCTAAGTGACTCCATCACTATAGCTCGCCATCCATTGATCGTGTTTGAGCAATGAGTGAGAGTCGCAGATAAATATCAGTAAACAGTGAGCGACGCCTCCCAGCTGGTTTGAATTTGACTGTTGTCTCAGCAGGTCGGTCAGTGTCTTACACCCAATCGGAAAACCTGAAACATGATATCGTGCAAATCCCAGGAATCCACATGGGTTGGACCTGTGTTGTCCATGAAATACACACAGGCAGGCGTGCACAAGTATGTACACAAAATCACACACATGCCCGGTCAACAACAAAGTGGAAATAATTGTTTGCATGTTTACTGAGACAAGCACAGGTGAACGATTCCCCAGACACAATCACAATTCAAGTCAATATCTCTTTTCAAATCCAATGTGAGTTGCATTCTTTGGCTCTCTGGTCCACGGCCGAGAGGAAGTTCACAGCCCATCAATGCAAATGAACAGCTCTTACAAGCAATTTAACTCTGCCTCGTGCGTGTGTGTGTGACGCCATCTGTGCAGACGTCAGCTTCTGTGAGACTTGGACTCGATGTAACTTGGCACCGAATTCAGTTCGACCCATTGGGAGCACAAAATAACCCCTTAATGAGATAATTCCAAATAAATCTGACTGAGAATGAAGCCTTAAGTGAGAACACCCCTCGCTCTGATTTGCAATGAGGCAGGACTTAAAGGAGACTGGATGCTTTTTCAGTGTTTCTCTTTCCTCTCGTGTGTAAAGGGTGAGATCCCGAAAAAATCTCGTCACTTGTCCCACACTTCCGCAACTTTGTGACATCACAACGTCACATTTGCATAATACACACTAAGTTACATCAATAACAATAAATTCACCCATTCTCTTTAAGTTTGCATTGAAATCAGTCAGTTCCTATGTTTGCATTATGCAAATATTTTTGTTTGTTACTGACACAAACTAACAGGCAACAAGTGACCACTAACTTCATGATTAACACACTTTTCCAGCTCATTTCTGTTCCAACTATTGATAAAAAGAAAAGCCAACAGCTGAGTGGGTCACGACTGGCCTCACACAGTAGATGAGTGCCAAGCCTTCACTGAGGATAATACACTGCTTTCACTGTAGCTGAACCACAGTCCTGCACAGAAAACTATTCAGCCCTCTCTCTCTCTCTCTCTGGTTCTTTTCCTGTGTCATACATTCGGTGCCTTATTTTCCTCGTCCTGCGGCCACTCCGTTTCCCCATTGCATCACTCTCAAAGAGTGTAGTTAACTATTGGCAGGTGCTCCAAAAATCTGGTTGGATTTAATGAAATGTGACTTCCCATTTAAAACAGCCTCAAATGTGAAACCGTGGCTCCCTTGGCCGGATCCCACAACGCTACGAAATATCCATATAAATGTGACACATTTGTCTAAATCCCCGGATTTGACAGCCCACAGTACAAGCAATCATTTAAGGCTGACAGACGTCATGGTGCACTGCAACAATAAATAAATAATGAATAAAAAACAGCAGTTCTATTTTACAATTTCATCCTTCTTTCGTTTTGGTTCCATTTAAGTCTCCCAGCTTTTCCCCGGCCAAAGGAATTCTAGCTGGATTTCTAAGCGTCAGCTTTAAGTGGAATTGCATCCAGATGTGGCCTGAGCCCGGCTCATGGTCAGTATAGGATGGGGATGCAGAAAATGTGAATGGGTTAAAGGGACAGGGAGAAATCACGTGGTTTCTGGCACACTCAGAGATGCACTGAATAAACACGACCCCGCTTTGACCCTCACAAGCCAGCCGCGCCCTGGAGGGGCTCCTGCAGATCCATTAGACCTGTTCGGATACCTCAGGGCTGACCTGCCCTATTTCAAACTCAATCAGTGTCCCGTAGGAGATCTGTTATATTGCCGTACAGCTGCGACACAGCCACTACACCACAACAAGGTCCTCCGTTACCAGAGGGAGTGAACCCCTATACCTACTGGAAAGACTCTGGCTCCACCAAAGGAAAACAATTCAAGCACCAAATTGGGTTGTGATTCCTTTTCCTAACAATATCCAGCACACACACAAAGGAGGCGTGGAGCTGATCCCAGAGGATGACACGCATGGCTTCATAAAGGTTATTTCTCATCGATGCATCATAGAGCCATGTCTAAAACCTGCCTCTCCTCCTCTGTAATGGATTCCTGTGGCTACATTTGGCCGTCACGCTCGAGTTGGTTGGTTGCATCATGAACACACGCAGAGGAATCGAACTTTGCTGTTCTGCTGACGTGCTCTCGTTCCGTCAAGTGTAAAACAAAACAGATACATTGCATCGATGCTGAACAGCCCAATCACGAAATAGCCAAGTCCCTTCTTCAATACCACCTATGGTTAGTTACACATGGGGGATTTTTTGATGAGTCAGTGCAATCGGGTTCAGATCTACCTCATCCCTCACCGCTGATTCACCCTTTTGAAGGATGGACAAACAATTTTCTATTTATCCAAATATGAAACAGAATCCAATTTCACTAATTTGCTCCAAAAGCAGATAAAACAAACAATTCTCTTGCGTTTAAATCCCAGAAAAGGAGACGATACAAAACCCAGCTTTGAAACTAAATCAGACTGAGACAGCAGCAGAGCAGGAGCATTGATTAGTACAATTAAAACATTGTTTCAGTGTTTCTTTCACTCCATAATGTGCTGGAATACAGTGTTGTCACCTCAGCAGCTCTTTCACACAGGTTCTGTCTCTAACCTACTTCTGTGTCAGAGCTAGCGGTGACTCTGCAGGCATCATCAGCTCCTTTTAACACTCGCAGCACAAGCATCGGCACCGCAGGCACTTCTTTTCACAGGCTGAAGAGTAATTACACAACGCTCGCAACTCATCGGCTTTCTCCCTCTGCCACGGTGACTGTAATTATCTATTCATGCATCGCACTCTGAGGAGAAAGTATCGATTCCAGCTGTGATGGAGGCTCGGATGCTGCTCAAAGCAACGAGAAGCAGCAGAAGAAAGCACGTTGTTATGTTGGATTAACAGAAATATCATCACTGAGCATTAAACCAAGGATTCTTCTTGTACATTAAAACAAAAATAAAATAACTAAAACACTAAAACATAGTGTCTGACATCTTTAATAGAAACCCGTAGGTGTGCTGTCTGACAGTGGTTTTATATTCTGAGTTGGTTCATACAACTGATCTGATTAAATAGGAAGAGAAAGATGTCACATGGATCCATTAACCTTGTACAAATAAGTTCGAAGAGATCTTAAGCACACAATAACGTTCAGTTGTAGGCTATAGTTAAAAAAAAATATTTATGTGTTGTTGTCTATGAAAAGACCCAAAATTAACATTGTAAGTGGCTTAATTGATTTTGTGAAATATTTAAACAGCATTTCTTTTACGAGCGACTCTGTCCCAAAGCTTTGGATCCATAAGCGGTTGATCTCTGTAACAGCGATCGCTATAAATGGTTTCCACCGTACCAGATTTCAGTGGAGAAGTTATTCTGGGGGTCGCCACAAGATGATTTGGACTCCGGTCAAGGCTCTAAATTGAAACCCACAAGTATCCGGGGCACTTAACCCAAACCTTTGACTAATCAGACCAGAGACTCAGAGGAGAGAGAGTGGTTTTCTCACAGGTACCAGAGCAGCGATGAACCCCAGCCCCCCACCCCTCCCCCCTCAAGTGGCCTTTCGCTTCAAAATCAGTGAATCTGCCAAGAAGTTTTCCAGTCATTGACTTTTTGTTTTTACCCACACTGTTCCATGCTGGAAATAAAGCCTGTTCATTGTGGATGTGTTGTAAATTCATGGTGACCTCTATAAAACTGCTGCACTGTGTTTGAACTGATAAAAACAAACTGGCTGAAGCTCGAAACCAAAATACACAGAACCACCCACAAAAATGTTATGAGGTTATAGATAACACACACGAATAGACTGGACCAAGATGTGAGATGACATATAAGAACATATGATCATTTCTACTGTTGAACTTAACAACTGGTCATAACAACTAATAAACATAAAACTAATTCATTTATCATCAAAGCACTTTGCGTTTGATTTGTTTAAAAGGTGCTATATAATAAAGTTTAATTGATTGATCGATAACGAGGCCTGCAAGTTCACTTGAGCCAGAACTGAAGCATCGGGCCGACAGATTATTTCTCCGTACAGTAAACTCTCATCATGAAAGTAGAAGAATCAAATATGTCAACAGAAAGTAAATAAATCAGTTTAAAATGTTGTTGTCATTCAATTGAGTTTGTGTTTTTTCATTTTTATTGGCCAAATATACACCAATTATGTAGAAACCTAAACTAGAGACCTCTTTAAACATGAGTCCCGATTTTCTTAAAAGTATTCACAGTGAGGTCCAAACGTCTGAGACCACTTGAAAGCAGCCTCAGACTTCCAGACTCCCTTGTATCTCTTCTTCTTAAACTACATTCTATTTACATTCACAAGTCATTTATATTGATTTTTGTCTTGGTTTTCTGACAACTGAGATGTTGTAATGAGTAAAAACAGAAAAGCTCTCTACGTTCTTGACATCTAAGAAGCGGAGGAGCATTCTTTTGTAATAGCCATTGTCCCAAAGGAGAAGAGAAATCCACTGGGCCTCTCGTTGCAATTTTTCTGCTCACAGTACTAAACAAAACAAAAACACCTTGAGGGAAGACTACATTTTCTTTCTTTTTTTAAAAATTTGAATATTTGCTACGATCCATGATTGTAGAAGATGAGTAATTCTGTCTACCCCGGGCCGAAGTCCTGCTGTATCAGTTGAAGGGTGCTTGTTAGGAAAGTGGGTTGGAGTTTGTACCTTTTTAAAAAGTCCATGTGTTTCTAAAAGGGTGAGAAGTCTGCAGACAAAAACCTTCCATCAAAGATTACGACTGAAAACTAAACAGCATCTGCACAAGCAATTGATGCATGAACTCTGAGTTCTCACTCGATTCCAGCTTCTTCTGTTTCTGCTATCTGAGCTGGAGATTTTCATTTCATGCAGCCCACACGTCGCCTCTTGGATATACTGTGTCCCTCCATAAAGTACAGACAATATAAGCACTGACTGGGTTTTAATATGTGTCTCTCTGTCTTTCATTGGTTACCTCCGATCTTCATACAAGTCGAAACATGAAGCCGATTATTGTGCTCCACTAACTAACGCTACTCCCCTGCCCCATCAGCCAAAACCACTAATTGGGAAACCACAGACACTCCTGCCAGTTCCTCCGAAACTAGCAACCAACTGAAACCCTGAGAGCGATTCTGCCAAACAAGGACTACAGTGAACAATGTGTAGTTGCTGTCAGAGGTCATTGAAATGATCTGTCTACAAATTACTTTGTGGGCTCATGGTAATGTGAGGCCCTCGGGTAGAGGGGGGTGGGGGGAGCGCCAAATTCAAGTCTCACGGATAATGTCGAGTTGGTCAGAGCCCAGGAAAGCATCATCGCAGTTAAGATGATCTCTCCGCGATCCTAACCGCTGACATAGAGGAAAGACGCATCACTGCAAAACACCGGATCCACAGTCGCGGATCTCATATCAGATTCCTTACATAGTTTGTGTTTTTGAAACACGGCCAGATGGAAATGATACAGCTGCTCCTTTGTCATGTTGTGATTTAGGATGGATTTACACAGAATCTGTGGCTGTGAACATCAAGGCAGCATTAACGTTAACATTCAATACTCCTACTGACAGTATTTTGTCCTTGCAGCTATGCCAAACTGACATATTAAAAACTCACTCTAAATCTAAATTTAAATTCAACACTGCAGGCCTGGCACATATTAAAGCAACACTATGTGACTTTTCACTGAGAAACAGCGCCCTCTGCTACTGAAACACAACTGAATGGTGGGTATTAGTCTTTTATATCGATCTACAGTTCAGCATTACTCTTGAAGTTGCTGATTGCGAAGATCAGGCAGTTAGACCCGTCTCCCAGGAGATCGTTCCCACTCAACAACTTTTAGAGATCAAGAACAGACAGTGTTGCTCTCATATAGAAATCTTCACTATGACGTGTTTGTCAACCTGTGTCATCAGCAGGTCAGCAGGTGGTTTCCCCACTAAACCAGAGCAGCACTATTCTCCCACCAGAGACACTGACCCATGGTAAAAGTTCAACCATCCTCTGCCCTTACGGCAGCTAAGGTCATACAAGTGGGGAACAAGTGGCAAAGCAATCAGTATAAAGTGGGTGTGTGTGTGGGGGGGGGGGGCAGACACAGGAGCAGAAGAGCCGGTCTCTCCTCAGACAAACAGGGTCATTAGTACTTTCAGAGGGAGTCCCGGCAGGGGGTCGGGCCTTTGGGAGTTTGATCTCAGTGAGAGTGTCTGAAGCCATGAAATGTAGGGGCAAACCTAAACCATGGGGAAGGGAACAAATGGTAAAGCGATCACTGGGCAGCGAGCGGAGCGCCGCTTTAGAAAAGGGGTCAGGTGGCTTTTTCATCTCCGCTGACGGGGCTCGGCAAAAGTGACGCGACGCATAAAGCACAGGCGCTGTGTTGATTGACAGACGCTAGGGGACGGGGTTAACGCTTTTCTGCATACGCCAGTGCGGCCTAAACAAAAGGGACAACAAAGCAGAGAGTGGAGAAGCGAGACTAGTCTCCAAGTTCTCCCGGAGACG